>NW_025999990.1:49849729-49902648 GCF_001458135.2 Marmota marmota marmota | reverse complement strand
CCTCCTCCTCCTCCTCCTCCTCCTCCTCCTCCTCCTCCTCTTTATAGTATTGCTTCTTGAGAGTGAAGTTGACCAGCACACTGTCTCTGGGACAAACATATGCACCCTTGGATTTGCACCATAGCTTAAGAGCCACAGGGAAAAAGAAAATGTGGACTGTATCTATCACTGGGGTTCCAACATAAATAAATTTGTTTGGGGTTGATTTTGGAGGCCTTTAACAGAAGCCAAATTGTGGAAGGATGGTGGGGTCCCAAGAGAGAACTCACAGGAAATGAGCAGAATGAACGATAAAGAGGAGAGTTATTTTTTATTTCATTTTATTTATTTAATTCTTACATACATGACAATAGTGGAATGCCTTACATTCATAATTATCCATTCACAGCAAAAAAAAAAAAAAGAGGAGAGTTATTGAAGGTCTGCTATAACTTAGATCTCAAATGTCCCCAAAGGCCTGTGTTTTAAAGACGTAGTCCCCAGAGTGGTGCTATTGGGAGACGGTGAAATCTCTAAGAGGTGGGGCCCAGGTGAAGGTCTTCAGGTCACTGTGGTGTGCCCTCCAAGGGGATTATAGGATCCTGGTCATTTATTCTCTTTCACTTCCCAGCCCTGAAGGAATCTGCTTTTCTCTGACACATGCTCTTACTAGGATGTGCTTCCCCTCCACAGAGGCCTAAAAGCAAGAGGGCCAACTGATCATGGTCTGGAACATCCAAACCTGTGAGCCAAAATAAACGCTTTCTCTCGATAAGTTGATTATCTCAGGTATAATGGAAAAATGACCAGCACAGGGTCCTGGCCCCAAGAACCCAAGCCACTCTGTGGGTATGTGTCTACCCTGCTGAATAGGGTTTTTGTGAGGAAACAGAAAAGGAAAACTCGGAGGAAACAGTGAGTTTCAGAGGTTCATAGAACGTCCTTAGCATGGCTTCTCAGAAGTGATGAGGGCTACAGCATCATCATTGTCATAAAGACTGATCCTTGGAGCTTTGCACAGCCCTAGATGCTTCCGGCAGGCTAACTCCCATGTGCACATCAAATAGGAATCACTATTTATTCATTTTATGGATGAAGACCCTAAGGCATGGAAAGAGTAAATGCCTTGCAAAGGTCACATAACCGAACAGTGGAAGAGGGATGAGGTCTGGGTGTGAGCTAAAGACTAAATTGGCTTAGGCAGAGAGCTTTGTTGAAGGAAAGAAATAGAATCATATTTAGGACTTCAGATAAGCAAAGATTTCCTAAATTCCGGGACCCTCAAACATTACCCATACAATTGATTTGTACCTTTTGCATATATAATCTAAGGACTCATACTCCGAAGAAATAAAGAACTTCCATCTATGGATAAGTAAAAGACCAAATAAAGGAGGATATTAAAAACTCAATGCATGAGTGGATAGATGCCAACTGTGACCATTCACCAGGAAATAAAATTAAAATCGCAAGGTGATATTTTGATAGACCCTCAAGAAAGGCTAAAGTTAAAATATCTTAGAGTACCAAAAGTTAGTGAAGGTGTACAGCAGCAGCCAGAACTCCCCTCCATCACAGGTATAGTACAGGCTGGGAAACCCTTTGACAGTGGGTCCTCCAGTTAAGTACCACATCTACTATGCCTATGGCCACAAAAAGATATATATATATATATATATATATATATATATATATATATATATCTTATATATGTGTATATATATGACCTATCATATATAGTAGTTCTATTCATACTAGCCCTAAGCTAGAAACAACCAAATATGTTCATCAACAAGAGGGTGGATAAATGAATTATGCATATTCTGTGGAAAACCACCCAGCAATAAAAAAGACTGAACTACTTACACACTCACACTCAACATGAGTGAGAGAAACCAGAAACCAAAGAGCACTTAACATAGGGTGTTATTTACATACATTTAAGATGAACCAACAGTGATGGATGTCAGAATAGTTATCACATCTGTTGAGGGAGGTCTTGTCTGGGAAAGGGTCCTGAGGTTTGTGATATTGATAATGCCTATTTCAATCCAGCCAGGGATACATGGGTATATGAGTGTGTAAGAATGCATGAAACTCTATAATTAACAACAGACACTAGTATGGCAATATGTAAATCAGTGGATGTGTAACCGATGTGATTCTGCAATCTGTATACGGGGTAAAAATGGGAGTTCATAACCCACTTGAATCAAAGTGTGAAATATGATGTCAAGAACTATGTAATGTTTTGAACAACCAACAATTAAAAAAAATAAATAAATCACAATTTAAAAAAAACTAACACCTTTTACTTGTTGTAGTGCTTTATGCTTCAATTAAAAAATATGTGTATGCTTAACAAAGATGGCAGCTACCCTCCACACACACCCTCCTTATCCCCCCAAAACACGCAGCCTCTCCTCATGTTTACATAGGGCAGTTTCACCCCTTTTCAAAGAACAGTATCTTCCATGTTACATAAACAATTTCAAGAAGAGAAAAGGACAGCCTCCAGGTATGGACTGATAGCCCAATAAAAGAAAATTAAGACCCATCTCATATTAAGAGCAAAAGGAGCCAAATAGAATATTATGGAAAATAATTCAGAATGCCATGGCCAATTAGAGGTTATGCTATCAATGCAAAAGTTATTGTTTATTAGGAAAAAAACATTAATACAGTTCACTATTTAATATATAAAATGAGGAAAAGCATATATTTCTCCAGATTAGTGATTCCCACAAATGCAAAACACATATAATTTAAATTCCTAGTAGCCACATTTTTAAAAGGCAAAAGAAACAGATAAAAATGTTAATTATATGTTTTATTGAACTAATGTATTTTTAAAATATTATTATTTTATTATGTAACCAATATAAAAATTATTAATGAGATAGTGAACAACTTTATAATAAGTTTCTGGCACACATTATACTGTATGGCATATCTCAATTCAAACACAAAATTTAAAACGTTTAATCTCTGTTTAGATTTCATGAGATTTAAAATTGAAAAAGTGGATTTATATATCTAAGTTCCAAACATACTTTAGTTTTCCAATAACTGAATTATCAGTTTTTAAGTTTATTTTAATAAAAACAATAAAAAAATTCAGTTCCCCAAATCACATTGCCACATTGTAAGTGGTTGCTAGCTAGCCACACAAGCTAGTGGTTACTTTTTTGGACAGCACAGTTCTAGCTGAGAAGCAGGATTTAGATAAATGCATTATATATCTTTGATTTAAAAATATACCACTGAGGCCAGGTGTGGTGGCACACGCCTATAATCCCAGCAGCTCGGGAGGCTGCAACAGGAGGATCAAGAGTTCAAAGCCAGCCTCAGCAATGGTGAGGGGCTAAGCAATTCAGTGAAACCCTGTCTCTAAATAAAATACAAAATAGGGATGGGGATGTGGCTCAATGGTCAAGTTCCCCTGAGTTCAATTCCCAGTACCAAAAAAATAAATAAATAAATCTACCACTGAGAGCAGTTCTTTGAACAGGCAACCTATGTTAAGTGAGGGAAACCTAGTCACTGAATACTGCTTGTTTCCTTCTGAATTTTTCATTAAATTCATTGTACCAACTGAAAATAAAATTAATTAATCACTTTTAAATTCTTTTCATACAAAATTCTAAAACAATCTAAAAATTCCTGAATTTGAGAGTCTTGCTCAAGGATAAAGACATTTTCATTTTTCACAATTATTTAAGTTGATACCATCATTTTTAAAATTTAAGGATTTTTAAATTGAGCTGCAAAAAAAATCTAAATTTACTTCTGTAGGTTATTAAAGTTGACTATCAAATCAATTTTGTTTGAACTCTTTTTATAAATGAACCTCACTTGCCATTTTGAGTATAAACCATACAAAGAACTACCTTTCTTAAAGTTATTAAAAGGAAATAGCTTTATATTAAATTCAGACCACATGTCAATTTTCAGCTTAAAGAGTCTTAGTTTCTGTTTTAGTAGATACAGAAAGAATCACATCACTCTTTAATCCTTTCTCCAACCAACTTTTCCTGCCAACAAATGTTCCTATGAGAGGGGCATTGTTCCAAGTGCCACAACCCAGTTTTAATTTCCTGTCTTAATTTTACAGAAAAGTGCTCTTTGAGAATGTATGTATTTTGGCAAAATTTGAAAAGGTAAAGCAAAAATAAAATTTAATATTGACTGGGTAAGACCTAACCTCCATTATTTTATATCTTTACTTGAAGGAGTTTGGGGGTGGGTTGCAGGAATTTCTACTGCTATGATCTGGATCTGGAATATTCCTGTGTGTTAAAGGCTTAGTCTCCAGTCTGTCATGCCACAGGGAGGGGTGGAACTTCAAGAGTGGGGCCCAGTGGGTTTTAGGTCATTGGGGGCATGACCTTGAGGGAGATTGTGGGACTCTAGTCTTTTTTTTTTTTTTTTTGGCTTATTTATTTATTTCTATGTGGTGCTGAGGATCGAACCCAGTGCCTCACACATGCTAGGCAAGCGCTCTACCGCTGAGCCACAACCCCAGCCCGGGGACTTTAGTGTCTTCCTCTTCTGATCATTTGTTCCCCAGCTGCCATCAGGTAACCAGTCTTGCCCCGCCATGGACTCCTCATTGTGATGTGCTGCTTTGCCACAGGACAAGAAGAAATGAGGCCAACTGGGCCATGGACTAAAACTTCCCAAACTATGAACCATTTTACCTTTGTAAGTTGATTGTCTCAGGTATTTGTTACAGTACTGGAAAACTGACCTATAATAAATTAAGTTCAACTCTACGTAAAGTAAATTTACTTGTAATGGAATGAAAATGACCATGAAGTTTCTCTTTGAAGTGACAGAAATGTTCTAACATGAGATTATGGTGATGGTTGCATCACTACTAATTTTACTTAAAATCATTGAATTGTACACTTACAATAAATTGTACACTTACACTTACAATAAATACATTTAATGTGTGTGAATTATAACCCAATGAACCTATTGAACAAATAAATTCATTCCATATATAAATTCATGTAGCTATAGCTATAGATGCCAGCTGTAGCTATAACCATAGTCAAACAGACACAGATACAGATACAGATATCATAGCACAGAGATAATAACAAAAATAAACATTTCATCATACATATATATAGTATATATTAGGTATATATACATATATATATACTTATAAATACTTATATGTATATATATTATATATAGTATTCTATATTATATATATGCTGTAATTTAGTATATATGTACATATATATAAGTACCTAATATATACTATATATATGTACATATATGTATGTATGTATATATATGTGTACATATATATAGTATATATTAGGTACTTATCTACATTACATGTAATGATAATATAGGCACTATTGGTCCTATTTTATAAATAAGAAAACTGCAGTTTGGCAAGTTGGAGCAGATAGTACATGGCAGGGCTAAGCTCTGAGCTTGAGTAATCCAAGACCTATACTTCCCTGGGTCCACTTTACTGCCTCTACTATGAAAGTACCTCGAATAATCCAGCTGGCAAGTCAGAGAACCCGTTTCCTAATGTACTATCCTACCATGAAATTACAGCTGATACCTGAAAGAAGGAGAAAGAAGGAGAACATACTCAGCGATCAGTGCCTTGGTGTGGGCCAGCAGCCTCGCAGCCACTTCAGAAGAGGTCCTGAGCCGTGAGGGTGCCAGCTCTCCCACCTCCATGCTCAGCTTGCCCACTTGCTCCCTCCATTGCCTGCATCTCTTCCTGGTCTGGATCTTTGTCTTGCTCATGTGTCCCATTGCACATGTCCGTTGTAAACCAAGCCTTCAGATGACGCTCTCCACCCACCATTGTTTCCCTATAGTCACTTACCCCAGAGTTTAGGCAAGGTCAGAACGCGACCAGAGCTACTTCTCCAGAAGAGTCACCCTTCCCAAGAGTCGAGGTAGTAAGCATGAGTGATGATTGATTTTTAAATGATGAAAAGGACTTGGAGGAAGCAGTGTGAAGGAGAGAGCTGCAGGATTTTCCAGAATGTGGTCCCCACAGTCAGCAGCACCATGAAGCCCTGCTTGAGCCTTCCTTACCCCACAGGCCCCTCCTGAAGATAGACTCAAGCCAAGCCCATGGCTGTAGTCCTGGTAAAGCCTGTCTTCTTATCTTAAAGGAGCCTTGGTTTTCTAGGGCTTTTATCAAAAGATAAGGCAAGCCACCCTCTGTGAAGTTTTAAGGAATCGCCATTGCTAATGCTGATTGCTTCAGGCCAGGCAGACTGCCTCTCCCAGCCTCTTCCTTTAGCTAGATCTCAGAGGAGGATGCCTATGACTGAGGACTTTCCTCTTCTCTTTTTCTCCAGAAAAAGAGAACTAAGCTGTCTCTACCATGATACTGCCAAAAGACAGAGTGAACTTCCTGGGTCTGGGCCCAGAACTGGCTCTGTCCAGCAAACTAAGGATCCCCAGGGTACATTCCATTGCCCCCTTGAATGAGACAGCTCTTAAGGCCCTTCAGGATTCCAGCTCCTCTCACTCACCTCTCCTTGTCCTGCCTCGTGTCTTTGACTTGCTGCCTTACAAGGTGCCAATTTAGTATACAGATGAGCTAATTTAATTAGATCCTAGGAAGTGATGGAGATGGAGTCCTTGATTGGCTTCTTTTCTGGAACAAGATTAAATACCCCCCACACCAGGAAAGAACAGCAGTTAAAACAGGGTGACATATTGTTTACACCTTAACCATCAGTTTTTCTTTCTTTTTTTTCTCACCTAACACAAAAAGAGGACTTAGATTAAAGGACACTCTTGGATATTAATAAATAAAATTGCTTACATTTCCCAAGTACCTTTATACTTCATTTCAGATCACCAAATAACCAGGCCAGTATTTCATGTGACACCCTCTAACTCTCTAGCCAAGTCTCTTGACATTTTATCCAAACCTTAACCTTGGACATGGGAGGTGTAAACAGTGTATTCATCCCTGTATTGATTCTTCTGCTGGACACACAAACACTGAAAAGTTAGTAATACCTACCTCAACTTTCTACCTGTCAGTCCTGAAAATCATAAAACCTATGCTCTAGGTCTGGGGCTGGGGCTCAGCAGTAGAGCACTTGCCTGGCACGTGTGAAGTACTGGGTTTGATTCTCAGCACCACATATAAATAAGTAAAGGTCCATCAACAACTAATAAAATATTAAAAAAAACTATGCTCCACTGGATTACTCAGATTGCATTCTAAGATGGTATAGGGCAAAATGTAGCAAACAATACTTAAATATTTAAATTAATCTATCATTACTATCTGTGGGGTAGACTATTCTCCATTACTCCTGAACTCCATTTCCTGCCCTCCCCTTCCTGATTCATGCCCCAGGAGGTTGATCCTTGGGAATGTATCCCCTTAGCTCCCTGTCCTCTAATGGATTCCATTCCCAGAGGTATCAGCAAGAGATTGAAGGGTGAAAAGAGAAAGGAGTCAGGAGACTTCTTCCTGGCTCCCTCCCCATTTTAACTGGAAGAAAAGGCATTTTAAAATTTGATAGTATGCACAACTTCCATACAGTTTCTCCACCTTCACCTGTAAGGAGAATCTCCAACACCTTTCCCTCATCTTCCAACCTGCGCCATTTTGCTTGGACCCCTCTCTCCCTGCCAAGACTCTCCCCTCCTGTCTCTCAACTCTTCTGTCCAATCCTAGGTATCTCAAAACATTGCCTTCCCAGGCTTCTGACTAGGGGAAGATTTAAATTGTGCATCATTACTTTAACAAGTGTTCTCATAAGCAGGGAGATTGAGTTATCTTTGTTGCAATCCTCATCCATTGGGATGACCTCAGGGAGAACTCATCACAGTCAAAGGGCTCATAGGGTATTTTACAAAACAACAGGGACATGAATCTCAGATCTCCATCTTAGTAATATAGAGAAGTAGCTAAAGCTTTGAAGTTAAGGTTTTCTTTGATTTTGAGTCACATCACACAGTTGAGAAAATGTACTCTCTCTTTATATGGAAGGAATCAATGGAACATTGTTGTTTTCATATGGTCAGAGCAGAGTTCCCAGATTCGTGATTCCTATTTCTCTTTCTGATATAAAAATCAAAAGCATTAACATCTCTTATATAATAAACCCTGGCACATTGGTAAATAATGACTATTTTGATAGAAAAATAGGTAAAGAAGTAATTCAAAGAAGAAATACATGTGGGAAATAATTTTATTTAACATCTTTCAACATTATGTAATCGAAATGTAAATATATAACTATGGTACTTTTAATATTAGGTTGACCAAGACTAAAAAGATATAATATTCAGTGCTGATGAGATGGATGAGAAAGTGAATATTCTCTTGTACTGTTGATGGTGCACTTTCTCTTTTGCTTTTCTCCATCAGCCTCCCAGGCCGTTATGTTCAATGAAAAACTCCACAAACCACAAGGGTGGCCTCATTTCTTAGCCATGCAAGTCATCTTGGCCTGCCTCATGGTGAAGACCAGCTGGACTCAGCAAGGTCCTCCTGTTACTCTGGACTTAGTTGATACATTTTGAATATGGATCTAGCTCTCCTAGTAGCTTCTCTCTACCTGCAAGGACAAAGATATTGGCACACCATTGAGGGCATGCTTTGGTAAATCACTTAAACAGCTGGTAATTTGTCTCCTTCATTCCTTCCAACAAACTCTTCCAAGACACAGTGGTTTCAAATGACCTGTTCGGGGACATCCTTATTGAAAAGCAACTGAGTTTTTGAATGGAGTTTGACCAACTGCACAATAAATCTCCTTAATTTGCTTTCCTTCCTTTATGTATATTTTATCTCTTTCTTGCTCCCCTGAGAGAGGACTCCCACCACTAATGGAGTATTCGCATCCAAGACTTGCTCAGATTTAGTTTTCCTAGAAAACTAGAAAGATGGTAAAGTAGTATAACTTTTGCCATGTGTATGCTGGGATCAAACCTAGGGCCTCATACATGCTAAGCATGTACTCTTCCACTGAGCGACATCTTCATCCCCTCGTGTAATTACTGTAGGGGACAGTTTGCCAATATACATCATGCTGTAAAAAAAAATGTATATACTTTTTATTGAGGCAAAATATACATACTTTAATGCAAATTTTAAATAACTAACATTTAAAATTAATAATAAGTTTACATTCATCTTATGTAAACATAAGATTTAACATTTGATTTTAAGTGTGCAGTTCAGTGTCATTACATATATTCTCATAGCTTCATGACCATCACCCTTTTCTTTATTCTTTCTTCCATTTATTTATTCATAGTGGAGATTAAACCAGGGGTGCTTTGCCACTGACATACATCACCAGTCCTTCTTTTAAATTTTGAGGCAAGTTCTAGCCAAGCTCCTGAGGATCTCCTTAAGTTGCTGGCCTTAAACTTACAATACTCCTGTCTCAGCCTCCTGAGTTGCTGGGATTACAGGTGTGCACCTCCACACCCAGGTACCATCACCAATTTCCATGTCTAGAGATTTCATCATTTCAAACTGAAACTCTGTACCCATTAAACAGTAATTCCAAGTTCCTCCCTCTACCCAATTCCTGGTAGAATTATTCTATTTTCTATGAATTTAACTACTCTAGGTACCTTATATGAGTGGAATCATACAATATTTTTCCTTATGTGCCTTCAAAGTTCAGTTGGCATATTATCTTCAGAGTTTACCCATGTTATCACATGTATCAGAATTTCCTTCCTACTTAAGGATGAATAGTGTTCCATTGTATGCATATATCACAATTTACTTATTTATATTCATCCATTAGTGGACATTAGAGTTGTTTCCATCTTTGACGATTTTGAATAGTGCTACTATGAATGTTGAAGTTAAAATATCTGCTTTTGTCTCTTCTTTCAAATCTTTGGGATTTATATCTTGAATTGGAATTGCTAGATCATTTATAATTCTGCATTTAATTTTTTGAGTAACTGCCACTCCACAGTGATTGTATCATAAAAAATGTATGTACTTTCAACACAAGAATCTCACTTCTAGAAAGTTATTCTAAGGAAATAAAAGACAGAGCTGCAGTGCCTCTGCTAGTTAACATTTTAATATTCAATCTTCAATGACATTTGCACTTCTCTATTGATATATATGTAGATATATACATACACATAACATGCATTATATATTTTTGTATATATGCATCCAGAAATCTCAATACATTTTAAACAAAAGTTCTACAGGAAAAGCCTTGGATGACATTCCAAGTGTAATTGATCTTAAAGTAGAAAAGAGTAAAATAGTGATTGCTAGAGGCTAGGAACAGAAGGAGGATGAAGAATAAAGGGAGATTACATCCAAGGTACTGAAGTACAGATAGGAGAAATAAATTCTCGTCTTCTTCAGCAAGTAGAGTGACTGCTGTTCACAATGACTTGTTATACTTTCTATGAAGTACTAGAAGAAAGTAATACAAAGTTTCCAAACATAAAGACACAAGGAGATGGAAATGTTAATGACTCTAATTTGATCAGTACTCATTAGATACATGTGTTGAAATACCAAATGTACCCCACAAAGATGTATAATATGCTAATTTAAAACAAAATGTAATCCTCTAGAACCCTCACTCTTGTGTGTGGACACAGAATATGAGGAGGTATCATTCCTGTGATTGCATTATTCCTCTGTTACATGACCAAAGAAAGATTGTCTGAGTGGGTCTAATTTAATCACATGAACCTTTTTAAACATAGGAAGGTTTCTCAGGCTAGTTGCAGAAGGGGGAGTCAGAGGAGTTGAAGTATGGGAAGGGTGTATTGCTACTCTCTTGGTCTTCTTGGAGAAGGACCAGAGAGTGGCTTCCAAGGGCTGAGAGTGACTCTTAGTCAACAGCCAGAGTAGAAATGTGGGCCTCTAAATACAATTAATCAACAAATATATGAAAAAAATGTTCAACATATCTAGCAACTAAAGAAATGCAAATCAAAACTACACTGAGATTTTATCTCACTCAAGTGAGAATGGAAATTGTCAAGAATACAAGTAACAATAAATATTCATGAAGATGGAGGGGAAAAGGAACACTCATACATTGCTGGTGGTATTGCAAATTGGTGCAACCACTCTGGAAAGCAATATGGAGATTCCTCAGAAAAGTTGGAATGGGACCATCATTTCATCCAGTTATCCCACTGCTCAGTTCATACCTACAGGACTTAAAATGAGCACACTACAGTGATGCAGCCACATCAATGTTTACAGCAGCTCAATTCACAATAGTTAAACTATGGAACCAACTTAGGTGCCCTTCAACAGATGAATGGATAAAAAAATATATGGTATTTATACACAATGGAATATTATTCAACCTTAAAGAAGAATGAAATTATGACATTTCCAGGTAAATGGATGGAGCTGGAGAATATCATGTGAAGCCAAATAAGCCAATCCCAAAGAAATAAAGACCAAATGTTTTCTCTGATAAGTGGACGCTAATTCACAATAAGGAGTGGGGCTAGAGAAGAACAGAGTTACTTTTGATCAGACAGAGGGAAGTGAATGGAAAGAAGGAGGCATTGATTGGGGTAGGAATGATAGCAAAATGAATTGGACATTATTTCCCTATGTGCATATATGAATACACAACTGGTGTACCATCATGTACAACCAGAAGAATTCCACTTATGTATGCTGTGTCAAATGCATTCTACTGTCATGTATACCTAATTAGAACAAATAAAAACAAATATCTTTCTTTTTTAAAAAAAGAACGAACTCACTGGGGGCCTCTGTCCTACAGCCATGTACAACTGAATCCTGTCCATGAGCTGAATGAGTCTGAAAGCTGCTCCCTCACCTTCCACGCCTATTTCCAGATAAGGGCCCAGCCTGGCTGACACCCCAATGTGAGACCCTAAGTAGAGAATCCCAGTGAACTGATCCAGACTTCAGACCCCCAGAACTATGAGTTAATAAATGAATATTGGTTTTTGCTTCTAGACGTGGGATTGTTTGTGACACAGCAATGCAATGTGAGAGCAATTGACTTTACCATCTAAAGGACACAAACTGCTGGGATTCCATGGAGCTTCACTTTTCTCATTTGTAAAAGAGAGATATTAAGGGTTTGTGGTGTGTCTTAAATGAGATAAGAAATGTGAAAAAAAAAAAACTGTGCAGATGACAGTGGTAAAGAAAACTGTGAAGTATCCCTGTGGGCATTACTGAGCATGCACTTGAACTGCACCCAACTGGCCTGATATCACCTTTTTTTCCAAAGAAGAATGGGCAAGGTGGGAGGTTGTAGTTGAGGTGGGCACAAAAGGAGGACATTGACCAGGTCAGAGTCTTTGTAATTCATAGCCAAGACCACATAGGCAAGACCAACTCTCTCATGTTGGTCCTTCTTTCCTGTTTACAAAGGTAAACAGTTCCCCTAAGTTTTTAAGAATGTAATTCACATATAAGGATTACAGCATCTTTGGGATGTATGCTATTCCCAAAATATGTAGTCTTTCCCCCCCACAAAAAAAGTGTAGTTGGGGAATGTCCTGCCCCTTGCATTTCAAGGATCTGTGTTGGAAATGATCTTTCACGATCACACTTGGTTCTCTTGTCAAAATACCCACTTTCTTGTACCCCCATCTAAGCCTTCCTGGATTTCACAGCTAGGTTCATAATTCCTCCTTGTCCTCAGGTATTGGGAAATAATTCCATTTAACTCATGACCCTGGTGATTTTTCTGTTGTCAGTTTCCACAGTATCTAAAGCCCATCTGTGGACATGTTTCAACCAGTTACCCCCAGAACGGGAGAAGCAGCCCCACTGCGAGGACTGGAATCTTGGGGCAGGCAGAGGCCAACTCTCGTGGTTTCTTCAAGCAGATTTCTTTTCCAAAGAAGGATCAAAATTTTCTGAAAATGAATAATGCTGTTGTCCATAACCTCATTTGGAAAACAATAGGATGACTGTGATGACTTTTGAGATGCAATTTTTTTTTATGCTTACTTCCAAAAAGTGAAGGATCTCTCAAGGATTTTTCCATTAATTGAAACAAAAATAGCTGGTAGCAGCCGAAGGAAACACACCTGAGCCTGACTATATGTATATATTTACATAACTACATATCAATCTATATCTGCCTTTATAGATGTTTTATTTGATGATTATACCAAAGTTTGAAGTGAAAATGTTAACTTTTTTACTAAATTTATTACTTAGGAAGGTTATATGATTTTGTTTCATTTCATTCCTTTCATTTAGTTTAAATATGCACATCTTGAAATAGGATGTCCCAGATATTATGGTAAGGGACATATTAGGTGTCAACTTGATGTAGGACAGATGAGGCTGGACCCCCGAGGAATTTTCAGGAAGCAAGGTTTTTTTTTGTTTTGTTTTGTTTTGGCGAGGGTGGGAGGTACTGGGGATTGAACTCAGGGGCACTCAGCCACTAAGCCACATCCTCAGTCCTATTTTGTATTTTAGAGAGAGGGTCTCACTGAGTTGCTTAGCGCCTCACTTTTGCTGAGGCTGACTTTGAACTCATGATCCTCTTGCCTCAGCCTCTTGAGCCACTGGGATTACAGGCCTGTATCACAGCACCCAGCAGGAAGCAGGTTTATTTTAGCTGTAAGGGTCCGGAGAGCTAATGCCTAAAAAAAAAATCTCTGGACCCCAAGGCTGGAGCTTCTTTGAACTCTATACCCAGTGGGAGGAGGTTTACATATTAGTAGGGGTTTACACAGAAGTATCTTTTGTTCCACTTTTTTAGACTAGACAGAGGTTTTCACAAGTTTTTCCTTTACCTCAGAAACAGAAATAATGATCTTTGTACAGCATCAAACTTGCTGCCAAGAAAGAGACACATCCTTATGGGAAACAGGAGGCTTCACACCACACTGAGCTCACTGCAGAAATCTTTGCTGATATCTTGTTGGAAAATTGGGAAATCCTGATGATAGGAATGATTACGTGGAGGGTTTTTGCAGAAACTTATTATGATTCTTTGTTGAGGGTGGGTCCTACAAAGTCATTTAACACCACCTAATACCTTGATCCCTGCAGATGTTCCTGAAGATTCACCTGGGTTCGTTCAATTATTTATTAACCACCTTCTTTATTTTTCATCTTTTATGAAATTTTTCTTATTATTCCTTTAGTGTATTTCTTAGTTTGTAACCTTGTTTTTTCCTATACAAATGCCTTAACGGGAGGGGCCATGTAATATCTTGCATCTCATCACAATGTCCCACTCATAAAGTTTTTAAAATTTTTTTTAAATCTTTATTTGTTCTTTTTAATTATACATGATAGTAGAGTGTATTTTGAGATATTATACACACATGGAGTATAACTTACCATTCTTGTCATTGTGCATGATGTGGAGTTTCATTGGTCATGTATTCATATATGAACACAGGAAAGTTATATCTGATTTATTCTACTGTCTTTCCTACTCCCATCTCCCCTTTCCTTCCTTCCTTTTTGTCTAATTCAATGAATTTCTACTCGTCCTCCCCCACTATTGTGTGTTAGCATCCACATATCAGAGAGAACATTCAGCCTTTTGTTCTTTGGGACTGGCTTATTTCACTTAGCATGATAATCTCCAGTTCCATCCATTTACGGGCAAATGCCATAATTTCATTCTTCTGTAAGGCTGAGTAATATTCCATTGCGCATATATATATATATATATATATATATATATATATATATATATATCACATTTTCTTTATCCATTCATATGTTGGTTCCATAGCTTGGCTATTGTGAATTGAGCTGCTGTAAACAATTATGAGGCTGAGTCACTGTAGTATGCTGAATTTAAGTCCTTTGGCTATATACCAAAGGAGTGGGATAACTGGGTCAAATGGTGATTCCATTCCAGATTTTCTGAGGAATCTCCATACTGCTTTCCAGAGTGGCTGCACCAATTTGCAGTCCCACCAGCAACGTTTGAATGTACCTTTTTTACCCATATCCTAACATTTATCGTTACTCATATTCTTGATAATTGCCAATTGACTGGAGTGAGGTGAAATCTCAGTGTAATTCTAATTTGCATATCTGTAATTGTTAGAGATGTTGAACATTTTTTCATATATTTGTTGGCCAATTGTATTTCTTCTGGGAAGTACCTCTTTTGTTCCTCTCATAATTTTTTTTAATCCAACTCAAAAAATAAAAAATAAAAATGAACAAACAAAGCAGAACTAAACACTGGCCTAAATCTGGTGATAGGCATATTAGGAAGAATGTGTCAGTGAGCATAGTTGTGATCGAAAACAACAGAAAGTCCAACTAAAACTTGTTTAGTTTTTTAAAATATATCTTATGTAACATAAAGTCTGGAAGTATTTGGCCCCAGGATGGTTCACTCAGTATCAAGGACACAGAGTCTTGGCTGTTTGTATCTTCATCCTCAGGGTGTCAGCTACTACCCTGTGATCACAGGATAGTTCCACAGCTCTAGACATCACATTCTCACACAATATCTAAAAGCTGTAATAGAGAGCACCTCTTTTTTCGTTGCCATTTTTTTTATGACTAAGGAAATTGAAATCAGGAACTCTTATCAATGGGAATAAATTAGCCCTAGACTAAAGTTTCCTCTGGAACTGCCATTAAAAAATTTAAAAGCAAATTTTGTTAGGGTCACACTGATCCTAAGTAACCTAACTACATGCCAAAACACTGGTTGAAGAAATACCACAAAACTTAACCACAAGAGAAAATAAAATGTACAATAAGTCCATAAAAAAACTACCATACCAAAGAAAAAGGGAAATATGAACTATTTCCAAAGGAAAATCCATCAATAAAGAAAGATCCAGAAAGGACAAATCAGCAAGAATACAGGGAAAGTCTTCATGCTCAAAGGAGTAGAGTTGGGACATGAATGCAATGAAAAGAGAAATGGAGACATCAAAAGACCCCAGTGGAGGGGCTGGCGTTGTGGCTCAGCAGTAAAATGCTCGCCTAGCACATGTGAGGCCCTGGGTTCGATCCTCAGCACCACATAAAAATAAATAAAGAAAGATATTGTGTCCAACCAAAAAAATAAATATTAAAAAAAGACCCCAGTGGAATCTCTAGATATGAAAAAATACATTCTGTGAAATAAAGAATACACTGAGTAGGATTACCAACAGTAGAAAGTACAGAAGAAAAGCTCAGTGAACTTATGGACAAAGCAAGAGAAACTACCCAAAAGTAAGGGAGAGAGAAAAAAGTCATGAACAGAACATCAGTGACCTATCAGACAACATCAAGCTGTTGCAACATCAGGTAATTTGAGACCTAGAAGAGAATAAACATGGGGAATATAAAAATATTTGAATAAACAATGGCCTCAATTTTCCCAATTTGATGAAAATTATACACAAACAAATCTAAGAATCTTAACCCCAAACAGAATAAATATGTAAAAAGGAAAGAGATCAAGCTGCATCATAATTAAATTGCTGAAGCCAGCAATAAAGACTAAATGGTAAGAGCCAGTGGAAAGTAAAATATATTACATACAGAGGAACAAAGATAAAAATTATAGCAGACTCCTCATCTGAAATCATTCACACAAGAAGGCTAGAGCAATGTTCTTCAAGTACTGAAATAAAACAGCTGTCCACCTACAATTCTAAACCCAAGGAAATTCCTTCAACAGTGAAAATGAAAAAAAAAAAAAAATCTCCAGCCAGACAACACCAGAAAGTTCATCACCAGCAGATCTGTAATTCAAGACAGGTTTTTAAAAAATTCTGTAAGCAAAAGATAAATGAAACAAGATGGAAATCTAGAAGTACACAATAGAAAATAAAATATCAGATATAACCAATTTGCAAATGAAATTAAAGATTTAAAATTAATTTAAAAGGTATGGGTCTATTTAAAGAAAAAATAATAACTATGCACTTGAGGCATATAATATCTAGAGAAATAAAACGTGGAACAACAATAGCACAAAACATTGAAGTTCTATATTGTAAAACCTAGAGCAACAACTTAAAGGCAAAAACAAACAAGTAAAAAAGAAGTAATACCAATAAACTGACATTAGAGATAAAATGGAATGATAAAAAAATTGAATCCAAGAGATGTCAGAAAAAGGAGAGAAACAAAGGACAGATTGGGCAAGTAGAAAACAAAGAGGAAGGTGGTAGATTTAAACCATGTGTATTGATAATTACGCTATTTGTAAATTATATAAAAGCTCCAATTAAAGTGAGAAGTTGGCAGATTGAATAATAAAGTTAGATCCAACTGCACACTGTCAATATGAAACATTTTAAATATGCAGATATAGCCAGATTAAAAGGATAGAATGAGCTATAGCATGCAAACTTGAATCAAATGGAAAGCAGTAGTATTTATATTAATATTAGACAATGTTGATTTCAGAGAAAGAAATTTGGGGGGCGGGTAAAGTGGGACATTTCATAATAAAACAATCAGTTCATTAAGAGGACATACAACCATATATGTCCATATTCCTAGTAACAGAGTTTCAACATACATTAAGGAAAAACTAATCAAACTGAAAGGAAAAAAATGGCAAATTTGTTTGGTACTTCAACATTCCCTTTTCAATAATTAATTCAACAATTTGGTAGGGAGTCAAGATGAGAAGGCATGACCAATACCATCAATCAGTCTAACCTAAGTGACAATTATTAAATACTCTGCCCGGTATCAGAATATACATTCCCTTTAGGAGCACACATAACATTCACCCAGACCACGTTCTGTCTAAGAATTCTCAGTAACTTTAAAGGAATTGAAGTCAATGGGGTACTGTGGCACAGGTCTGTAATCCCAGCAATTTGGGAGGCTGAGACAGGAGGATCGCTTGTACAAGGCCAGCCTCAGCAACCTACAGAGACCCTGTCTCAAAATAAAAATTAAAAATGGCTGGGGATGTAGCTCAGTGGTAGAGCCTCCCTGGCTAGTTTCAATCCCCAGTACTGAAAAAAAAATAAATTTAATTGATTTACTTAAATAAAATAATTTAAGTCATACAAAATATGTTCTCCGAAGAGAATTGAATTAAACCAGAAATCAACAGCAGAAATCTATCTAGAAAAGACCTACCTATTTGAAAATTAAACAGTGTACTTTGAAATAGCTCAAGGACAAAGAAGCAAAATCAAAACACAGTGAAATATGTAGGGTGCATCTAAATTAGTTCTTAGAAATTTATAGCTAAAAGCTATGTTAGAAAAGAACATTCTTCAATTAATAACTTAACTCTCCACCTAAGTAAACTAGAAAAAGAAGAGCAAATGAAACCAAGGTAAGCACAGTGTGAAAATAATAAAAAGCAGAAATCAGAAGAAAAAAAAATAGTGAAACAATCAATGAAACCCAAAGCTGGATCTTTGTGAAAATATCAGTGACTTGAAAAAACACTGAGTAGACGGATCAGGATGAAAGTGAAAGAATATAAATTCTTCATGTCAGGAACCAGAGAGTCTGCAACATTAGAAGGAAAATGAGAGAACTAATGTGAATAATGTCATGACAAAAATTCACAATTTAAATGAATAAGTTTATTAAAAGGCATAAACTACTCATGAAAAAACAGGTAACTTCAATCCCTCTATTAATAATGAAATTTAAAGTTTAAAACCTTCTCACAAAATCATCAAATGACATCACTGGTGAATGATATCAAATATATAAATGAAAAATAATACCATCTTTTTTATACAAAATCTTCCAGATAATAGAAGAAACGATTCATTTTACGACACCACAGCCATAAAAAAAAACCCATATTACAATAAAAGAATGCTACCAACTGAATTCCTTTTAAAAATAGATACAAATTTCCTTAACAAAGATGTTAGCAAATTTAATTCAGGAATACACAAAACATATAATACATTACAACTAATTAGAATTTCTCCAAGGAATACAAGGTCAGTTTAATTCATTTGGAAGACTTAAAAAATATAATCCATGTGATTACCTGCATAGATAACAGCAAAAACACAGTCATCCCTCTGTATCTGGAGGGGACTGGTTGTCTCATGGATACCAAAATCCACACATGCTCAAATGCCTATATAAAACCCCGTGGTTTTTGAATATAACCTACACATATCACCATGTATACTTGAAATACAATATAAGTGCTATCTAAATAGTTGTTATTATTGCACTGTTTAGGGACTAATGATAAGAAAAAAATGTTTGCACATGTTTAGGATAGACATAGACATAAATTTTTTTCTGAATATTATTGGTCCTTGGATGATTGAATCAATGGATGCACTGTTAGAGAAGGCCAACTGTATGTGAGAATAATTGACATTAGGGACATAAAGCAAGGGTGTAGATTCCAGAGAGTGTGGGGGAGGAGCTGATTGTATATAACCAACAGGATAGGGCTAGGGTTGTGTCTCAGGGGTAGAGCACTTGCCTAGCATGTGTGAGGCCCTGGGTTCGATCCTCAGCACCACACAAAAATAAATAAAATAAAGGTATTACATCCAACTACAACTAAAAAAATAAATATTAAAATAAACACAAGAGCAGCTCTATTTGTGTACAATGACTCAAAGAGCATTCTGCTGTCATGTATAAATGACTAGAACAAATAAATAATTTTTTTTTTAAACTTTTTTTTTAGTACTGGGGATTGAACCCAGGAGCACTTAAACACTGAGCCGCATCCCCAGCCCTTTGTTATATTTTAGGTAGAGACAGAGTCTTGCTAAGTGGCTTAGGGCCTTGCTAAATTGCTGAGGCTGGCTTTGAACTCGGGATCCTCCTGCCTCAGTCTCCAGAGTTGCTGGGATTACAGGCATGTGCCACCTCGCCCAGAGGATTTCCTCATATATATGTAAGATATAACACAATAATGCTGATTAGAAAATAAGAGTTGTGTCAGGAGTCTGTATTTAAGCCAATCCCAGACCAACAAGATGGAATTACCTTGCCCAACTTTGATTTATCCAGAATCATTTCCTGGGGTGGAAAGAGCCCCACCTCCCTCAAGCCCAAACCTGGTTAAACCTGTATTAAATGGGGGGAGGGGGGTTGTTAGCAGGAAGGACTGTGGGGTTACAACCAGTAGTGTCATCTTCCCCCTGTCATCCACATGCAGGCTTCAGAAAACACAAATGTCCTTATTAAGATTAATCATATAGAATCATCCTATAATTAAAATCCAGGGTTTTATGAATAATAATTACCCATGGAACTAATCTTGAGAACCAAAAGAATATTAATGAAAAAGGGCTCTTCAATAGAAAGTCACATATCAAGCAAATTCTCCTGCATAGCGAGTGCCAACCCAGGGAAGAGTAGATTAAGTTGTGACACTGTGACCAGCACATGTGGTGCATGACCTTCTCTAAACTTCCCTTTCCCTCCCCGCCATATGGATTATTTTATTTTCAATCCTTGGCTTGCCCTTCTGGCTTTGAAGGGAGGACGTTTTGGGCCTAATTCTCAGAGAGGAAAGACATATGCTGCTTTGCTCTTGAGATGTTTATTTTTCCCCCGTTCCATATGTTTTGCTTCCTTCTCTAATGTCAGTACTGAAATTGAAGAAGTCTGTCTTACACCAGTGGTTCTCATTAAAATGGGACTAGGTCGCTCCCTACTTCTATCTAGACTTCTGGACTATCGGTTTTTACAGTCCAGTTACAGAGCTACGCATAACTTCTCTTCTGCTACTCATGATGCATCGTGGGCAGTTGTCAAGGAATTCAGGCGTAAGTGAGCTGAGCTCTGGAATAGCCTCACTTGAAATATCCACCATTTAAGAAAGATCATTTAATAGAACAATAATCAGTGCATTCGCCAAGATTCTTTAGACCCTAAAAACCCCTGGAATGTAGATAATCAAAAAACAAACAACCGTGGCCTCATTATCTCAATCTCTTTCTTTCATAAAAGCCCTCCCCGAGTTAATAAATATGTGAAGCTTTGCCCTAGACTCGAAAGAAGGGTGAATATGAGTCTGATTGAATAATTCTGGCTCTTGGAAACTTGTAACTACAAATATTGTCCATTATGTTGATAATTCACAGATAATAAATTTATTCTTGAATTGATTCACACTGTTTGTCTCTTCAGATTCATGCTGTCTTTTATTTGGAAATGAAAAGTATGTAGCCCTTAGCACTTTTCATTTTAGCTGTAGTTGTTAGGCAACATAAAAGCTAAACCTACCACAAAATTCTAATATTGAGTGTAGCTTACATAACCCGTTAACAGCTAGAATATTTGCTTTTCAATGTGGCCTCCATCTGAGCCCCTAGCAAATCCCCAGAGACAACATGACTCTAGTCACTTCTTTCTTAAGGCCTTTCTTGCCCCTTGAGAAGTTCTCATTCCTCAACTTGAGTTGGTAACACTTTGTCTCAGGACAGGCTTGGAGAATACCTGGAGCAGAAGGAAAAGTACCACCCCATCCTAACAGAGACTTGAATTTCCTAGGTTGGGGGCCTCAGGGGACCCCCCAAACTGTTCTCATAATCAGCTTCCCTATTTGCAGCTATATGTAGCTATTCGGTGCTCAGTATGTTTTGGAGAGCCATCCTGATTGGGCTTTGGATCTTAGCATGCTCGACCTTGCCCATTCCTGTTCTCTCCTGCTCTTCCTTTCTCCCTCTACATCTCAGCTGGGATCCTTAGACCTCAGTTCTTCTTCTGATGTCTCCCAACCATATCCTAGCACAGTCCACAAGAATTTTCCCATGGTCCTTTCCAGAGCCATTTCCTCAACATTTCTGGTCCTCTGTGTGCAGGCATGGGATAGCATTTTACTCTTATGCTCCTTTAGTGTTAGGTATGACCAATACAAATGGAAACTTTAGGGGCCAGTATGTGACTGACTTTTTTCCCTGCCTCAGTTACTATGAAAGCATATGTTTAAAGAGTGGCCCCCAAGAGCTGGGATCCCCAAGGGGCAATGGTGAGCAAAGCCCACTGTTTACCTAAAATGATTCAGAAAGATATCTTAGTTGTTTTAAGCCTCTGAGTTTTGAGAGTTGTTTTCTTCTGCAATATAACCTAGCGTATCTGAATGTGTACCCTCTCCTGGGTTTGTCTTTCATTCTTCTGTTTCACAATGTTGTATAATCTTTTTTTAAAAAGATATTTTTATTAGTTGTTGATGGATCTTTGTGTGTGTTTTTGTTGTTGTTATTTATTTATATGCAGTGCTGAGGATCAAACCCAGTGCCTCACACATGTTAGGCAAGTGCTCTACACTGAGCCACAACCCAGCCTTTATATAATCTTTTCCACATTCTTTATTTCACTAGGTCCTTTGAGACTTGGTTTATATTCTTTTTGACCTTGTATATTATGATTCATCATTATTTTTATAGACTTTAATCAGGCTTATGACCTTTGGCACCTCAGACTTGCAGTTGCTGCCCTCTTTGCCTTTAGAATTTTTTTCTTTGTGTTAATGAAATCACAAAATAGCACCATCAGGCCAAATTCCAAATTACACACCCCTCTACCTGTTTTTACCTTGATTAATCTACTTAAGGATTTCATGCCTGTTTCCTTGTTGACAAATAATGCTAATAGGCATACTTATTTCATTGGGTTTCTGTGGGGACTCAAGGAGATAATGCACAAAAGCCCCCAAGGCAGGGTCTGGCATATTGCAGGTGTGTGGTAGCTGCTGGCTCTAACAATGATCATCATTATTATGTACTGTCAGCAACTGCTTCCTATCATACTCAATGTATACACTCTCCATTCTTAATATTTTGGATATTTTGTCCTAATTCTAATGTTCGAATTTCTTCTTAGTCTCAAAGTTCCCCATCTCAGGTATTCAGATTGAATACAGCAGAAAATGGAGTTAGACACTGATACACTCTTGAGCTGTGCAATCTAGGGCAAGATAGTTAACCTCTCCAATCCTCTAAAATGGGAATAATGTTTACTTTGCACATGAGGATGAAGCAGCCTGCATAGTTAACACTCAGTAAAACCTCCTTTGCTCATTTTCTCTGTAACTTTCGGGTGCCCTCACCATGACCCTTCTTTCCTCCTCTGTCCTTTCTCCTTCCTTTCTCCTTCTTTGAATTTCCTCGGCCAGCTTTCATCTTTCATGGCTCAGTGCTGAACGCTCTGCTTGTCTCCTTTTCACTGCAGTTCCTCTAGGTCTCACTTGGTGAGCGGCAGCTTCGTGATCCTGCAGGAAGAGGGAACTTTCCAGCTCTGGCCTCAATCACCATCTGCCTTGAATTTCCAGCTGTTGTTCTTACAGCGCCATTGGGCTCTGGTAACATCTAAACCACAACAATCAAGCTGTGCTTATTATTTCCTCTCCCATTGGCTTACCTTCCTATCTAGCTTTTTTTAAATTTTTTTTATTCTTAGGAAGAAAATTTTAAATCCCTAATTTCCTCTCTCATCTGTGTTCGATTAGTGACTATGGTGCGGTGCATTTCATCTTTTCAAATCTCCTTATTCTCCCTTCTCCATTCCTGACCCTGCTGATCACTCAAATCATTCTCCTCCAGATCCATATTTTGGTGACAATCACCCACTTTCCGTTTCTCTTGATTGCACTCTGGTTACTGTTAACAGATAGATTTTTTAAAATTATCTTGTTTTTCTGCTTAAGATTTCATAATAATTCCATATTGCCTCTGCTGCAAATTCAAATTCCTCATGCTGGGTTCTTCCTACATGATGGTGGTACCATTGTAGTATCTGAGTCTCTTTCCCATCTCTCATTCAGGAGGGTCTTTCTTCAGTACAATATATCTATAAACAGATCCTGAGGCAAAGATTCAATTACTGATGCCTAACATGAGGATTGCAAATCTAAGGCAAAAAGTAAGAAGAAAATGAGGAATGAAGGAAGGAGAGAGAGGAGGCCACCTAGATGTCCTGGTACTGCCTACTGCCTAATGATGAGTACTGAAGAAACCCCAGGGACCTAGCAGACATGTTCTCACGCTGTACTTCCCAGGCAGGCTGCTAGGAGAAACCAGGTTTTGCAGTACTGCCTGGTAGGAACAAACAGGAGGACTGATTTCTAAGTCTAGATCCCATGTCTTCTTCTTTCTCAAAAGTCCAAGTTCATCCCACAGGAAGTAAACTGTCCCCTGCTTCTGGGTTTTATCATCTTCCCTCTTCAGTTGCTATTTGGGGTGGCCAATCTCTTGATGTGCATGAAGCCCAGAAGTGTAGGGAGAGGGAGACTCCGCAGCTGTCAGGAAGAGGCCTCATGGATGCTAGTTGGCCCAGCCCCGTCAGATTTGTGCTTCAAATGACCCCATTCAAACACTTCCAATATTATCTCTATTTCCGTGCTTTAGCCATTCCCCACAACCTTTGGCATTTCGTTCTGTGTATAGGTATTCTTTGGTATCCACAGGGAATTGGTTCCAGGACCCCCATCGCACCAGTGGATTCCAAACTCTAAGATGCTGAAGCTCCCATATAAAATGGCATAGTATTTGCATAAATACACACACCCTCCTGGATACCTTCAGTCATCTCTCAATTACAATATCTAATGCAATATAAATGTCATATGCTGTTAACATACTGTGTTTAGAGAATTATGACAAGAAAAAAATGTGCAGGTGCATCATTGGCAAACAACAGAACACACAGCAATAACAATGTGACATTTTCCATTTGTGGTTTTTTGGATCTGCTGATCTGAGACCCACAAATAGAGCCAACTGCATACTTCTCCAGTGATGTTAAGAGTTTCACTTCTTCATAAAGAGCTTCCTGACCACCTATAGAAGACATTTGCTCTTTTGGTTTTGTCCAGCATCGCCGTCTGTCCCCCTATTAGTGTTCTACTTTCTCTTTGGAGAGAAACGTATCCTGTAAAACTTTGATTCCCTCTTTCTTACTCCTAGTTCCTCCTATGAATAAGAAAGGGTGGATGCTTTTCCTACACCCCACCCCATTCAGCTCACAATAGAAGCTCAGCTAATCTGTTACTAGTTCTCCAAGCTTTGAACCTTGAGCAAGTGAAACAAAGATGCAAGGAACATTTGAAGGTCAGGCAGCTCCCAGTGCTGTTTGTTTGAGCCCGTTCTGTTTCAGGTGGGTGACCTTGGCCATGGCTTCTGTTGCCTAGCGTCTGTGACTACTGATTCCTGTGTGTTTTCCAAGCCCTGTCCTCCAGGTGCCTGGGGACTTGATGAAACTTATTCTCGATGCCCCACTAATATCTTTCCAAATGACTTGCGTTGTTTAAAGCGGAGTTATCTTTGGTCGCTTGTAACCTTGTAGTTTACATTATTTTCTACAGCTTGGGATTTTTATAGCACCTGGAGATAGTTTTCGTAACACATTTAGCATAGCCCAGAGCACAGCTACACTGAAACATTATTACCATATTCAATAAATATTTGTCAAAGTTTCAGACACTGTGGTGTTAAGACAATAAAAGGAGGAGCATGAATTCCTCGCTTAATGGAAAAAGATGTTAATAAATTCAACAGGATAACCACAAAAGAGAGTGCATTACAAAGTAGGCTGATGGCACAAAGGAAGGAGAGGTCCAGAGTCCTGGAACTCAATCACCTAGGAGAGAAGATGTCTGATATAGGTCTTGAAAGGATGACCTGTAATTCAAAGGCGTCTTTGAGGGGTAGACCTCATAGACAGAGGAAAATGCAGTTGAACTATGAAAGGATGGGCTTGCTCAGTGGGAAAGGGACTGGCTTGAAACAGGTAGCATGATTGCCAGGCCCACATAATAACTGCGGGCGGGAGGTGAAGTGAGATGAATCAGCATGGCTCTCCAGTCATATGCAGCCACCACAATGTGGTCCTGGAACAGGTAAGATTAGAGATTTAAGAAGGAAAAGTACAACAATTGATGTCAAGTGCTATTTTAAGGTTCAATACATAGTAGTGATCCCAGGCATGTTGGCCCACGCCTGTATTCCAGTGACTCTAGAGACTGACACAGGAAGATCACAAGTTTGAGGCCAGTCTTAACAACTTAGCAAGACCCTTAGTAATCCTGTCTCAAAAGAAAATATATATATATATATATAATGAAATACATAAATATTTATATCAAATAAAATACAAAACAACAACAAAAATAAACTATAGTAGTGAGACAGAGATCCCTGTGAAAAACAGATGCCCTTAGGACTAAGGAATAAATGCCTCTCAGGAGAAATAAGGCAGCCAAACTAGCTTTTGGTTTTATGGGGTTAAGATCTATACCAAAAACTAGGAGTTAAAAAGTGAACCAGTGTTCAAGCTATGAAAATAAGATAACATGCCAGGAGACGGGAGACTCAGAGCTTAGCTTGGCTTCTGAGATTACTGGTCAACAGGAATGCCAAGAAGCTAGAGCCAAACAAAGCAAAATAACCAAGACAAGGCCATGAAGACAGGACAATAGTCTGCCCCATCCAAGAAATATCAGAGACCCACCCAGATGATAAGAAGCAAATTCCAGGTGGTGAGGAGCAAAGGCTTGGATAGACAGTCACTGAAGTAACCCACAGTTGCCTTTACCTTATCAGCACAGTGAAATACACAGCCCTTGGTGGGGACTTAAGATGGTAATGAGCCACCGGACACAGGATATAGCATGATGGAGAAAAGCTCACACACAACTAAAATCCCCTCCACAGGTGATGACATCAAGAGAGCACATCCCTGCCTACCCTGGAGATACCATAGAAGCTGTATAGCTTTTTCCCTGATTTGAGCCAGCCTGACCCTCCCAATCAGTGCTGTTTCCCTTATGACTTGAACGGAAGCCACTAATGAAACCTTGACCGTATATGTATTTGCACTCCCTTGATGCAGTTTCATTTCTAATGCAACTGGCTGAGAAGTTCCCATCTCCTGAATCAGTAACAGTAACTATTTTACTGTCAGTGGAGATAGTAGCTACTCCTTCCAGAAAGAGATATTGTTACTCAAATTGTACAGAAGAGGAAAACTGAGGCTCAGAGAAGGCAACTGACTTCTCAAAGTCAAACAGCTAAAAAAATTTTAGAGGCACAATTTTATCCAGTCTTCTGACTTTCCCCATGTTGTTTCTCAAGACTCAATGCTTTTTGTATACTGTAAATCATCTTGAGAAAAGAATGCATCTTTCAGAAAACAAATCTTATTAGTAAAGTCTTCAGCATTTGAATATTCTTCTTTGCCACTAGAATAATGACAGCTTTATAAGTTCTTTGACTTTAAATTGGCTTTAAAAAATAGGTTTTTACTTGTTGATAGACCTTTATTTTATTTATTTATATGCGATGCTGAGAATAGAACTCAGTGCCTCACACAGGCCAGGCAAATGTGCTACTACTGAGCCCCAGCCCCTTAAATTGTTGGGGTTTTTTAATATTTATTTTTTAGTTTTAGGTGGACACAATATCTTTATTTTATATGTATGTGATGCTGAGGATCAAACACAGTGCCTCATGCATGCTAGGCGAGCACTCTACCACTGAGCCACAAACCCAGCCCTTTAAAATGGTTTTTTGATGGATGATCTGGAGCAAATATGGAGAAAAGGAGCTCTCAGGGGACTGAAAGTGTAGAAAGTTCTAAAATATCTGCTCCACAGAAATAAATGAAGAATTTAGTAAAAAGTAGAAGGAAGCTTTCTACAAGAACAGCAAGCAGCATGATGGATTGTAAGCCCCCAAATCACAGCAAATAATTATGACTCAATAACAATCAATGATGAATATCTTCATTAATGTATACTGTGGATAATTGGTGTCCAGCTATAAATTGCTTATATGCTGTTAGGATCACCAGCTTTGACTTCCCAGTCTAACTTTCCTGTTGAAGGGTTTTATTGTTCCAGATACCCAGCAGGCAAGGATGTCCTGCAGAGTCTAGGGGACAAATGCTGTTTACATGTCCCTATGAACAGCTGTCTTCTAGCCCCCTCCAATTTGGCTTCCTCTTCCTCTATAAAAGAAAAACACACTCCCCAAGTTCCCTGATGACCAATTCCCTGCCCCAGAGTGTTTTTGTTTTGTTTTGTTTTGTCTTTTTAGTTTTTGATATAGCTGGTTGCTACTTGATTGAAATGTCTGTCTACTACTTAGCTTTCAGGAAGATATTCTTTCCCTGCTCCCCTCTCTCTCTCTTCTGGCTATCCTGGTTTCTTCAGAGAAATAAGGAGATGGCATCTGTCTCTTAGCACATATTCAACTGTCTTTGAGAACCATGTGCTGCCAAATCTGCCTACCTGTGTTAGAGTCCTGCATTAGTCTCACAGCAGCTGTACAGCTGTGTCTCCTATAGTGAAGATAAGGACATAAAAGAAGAAACTCATCATTGCATGCTTACTTGATGCTAACCATGGTGCTAAGAATTTCACGTTTATCACATCATTCACTTTTTAACTTTTTGATGTAGGTTTTTATTCATATCCCCATGTTATAGATGAGGAAACTGAGATATAAAAAACTTTAAGTAATTTTCCAAAGATCAGACAGTCGAGGAAATGCAGGAGTTGGTATTTATCACAGGCAGTGTGATTCCTTTTTTTTTTTTAACCATGCTTTTCCTTAAATGAATTATATTGTATTTTTGACATTATGCTATGAAAATTCAGATATGTAAATGTAAAATATGCTAAGCCCTTTGAGAAACAATTAAGGGTTCTGGGGCTATGGCTCAGTGGTGGAGTGCTTGCCTAGCATGTGTGAGGCACTGGGTTCGATTCTCAGCACTAAATATAAATAAATGAATAAAATAAAGATCCATCAATATCTAAAAAAATATTAAAAAGTGCTTATATTTTTAAAAAATAAATAATTAAGGATCAGATTGTTGATCATTCTCGTGACGGTTCATGAAGGTAAGTATATTAATATAAAAAAATGCATTAGGAACCAATTTCAAGTGACACAAACCAACTCAAAATAGTTAAAGAAAGAAGAAAGTTTAATAACAGGTAAATATAAAAAAAAAAGTATTGAAATACCAAGATGGTGCTAAAGTTCAGTATAACCCCTTCCTCAAGTACAGGAAGGATAATGACTATAATTGGCCAGTCACAGAGGGCAGGGGCCTGACTACATGGAGAAGGTGGGGTAGGTCATATTGTGCAAATTAGGTGTTATTCTGGTAGTCACAGAACAGTGGAAATTGCCATAAAATATGTGTGAGTGTGGTTTCACTACCCCATAGTTGACCTTTATAATGGAGGAAGTGAGATATTCCTTCAGGAAAAATTTTCTGAAAATCTTGTCAAAGGCAAAGATGTAAGACTAGTGAGATACATCCTCCTTAAGTAAGACAGACACGGATCAGGCCAGGAAACTGACATTTATTCATGTGGTCTGTCCTCTTACAAATAAATAGTAGCAATGGGATTCTGAAGAGTAAAAATTGCCCTGGACATCGAAGCAGAAATAAGACAGAACATGTGGGGCAAAGAAAAAAATCTTGAACACCCAGCTAAAGAGAACTCTTGTGAGAAATACTGAAATGAGGCCATGATGTGTAAATCAAATGAATTCAAAGTGAAGAAATTTAGAGTAAATCAGAAAGAATGCTCAGGCTTGGGATACATTCAGAATGAAATTTAGCTTTGAGAAGTTATTTTCTTTTGAAATTGAATCTCGTGGGTAGCTATTTCACTGTTTAATTTTAATTTTAAAGTAGATGATCTGCTAGAAAGCTATGATGATTAATTTTTGTTAACTGCACAGACAGCCTGGTTATTCAGATTGTAGGATACTGTAGAGTAAGGCTAGGTGAACTTTATAAAGAACTAAGATACAGTGGCTGATATTTGATAATATCATACTTGACATTTCAGCTACAACACAGTCCAGGGGGCAAGGTGGCTTTTTTTCACAAAGTTACTCTCCTTCAATCTTGTTGCTTTAAAATCTTCCAGGACTGTCCCTGCTGGGGGCAGTGGGTGGGGAGTTGGTGGGGGGGATGCAGTGGGGGCTAAAAGCTGTATGACATAATCACTTCTGAGGTTAGGTCAGTGGGAGACAGAGCTGGTGTTTAGGTTAAGCAGGACATCTTCAGCTTAGTTGAGCTGAATTTCTATTTTCTTAGGAAATTTAAGCTTTCTTATTAGACTTTCACCTTGAATTGGCCACCCCACTGTCATGGTGTTCTAAGTAGTTTTGATATTTTCCAAGCTTGCTAAAGAATGGGAAATTTTGTACTGGAAGGTTTTATAAGGTATAAAGAATTGTGACATTTTTACTGCTCCATTTTATCCAAGTTTACTAATTATATTGGCTTCTGAAATTCCTTTAATATGTATATGAGAGTGCATGCACAATTATTTCAGTGCAGAGATATTTTTAATTCATTTCAATATCTACATGCTTAATATTTTATACTTATTAAATACTTGATTTACCTAATGACTTATTTTATAATTGAATATACAGTACGTTAATATTTTAGTAATAAGAATGTCTGCATTTTAGCAGGACTTGGTGGTACACATCTGTAATCCCAGGTACCAGGGAGGCTGCAGCAGGAGGATGGGAAGTTCAAGGGCAGACTGGGCAATTTAGAGAGACCTGGTCTTAAAATAGAAATATAAAGGGCTGAGGATGTATAGCTCAGTTGTAGAGTACCTCTGGGTTCAATCCCTACTACCACAAAAAAAGCAAAGGATGTCTGCTTTTCTGATCTATATTGCATCCTTTTAAAGGGTCAAATTCTATCATTTGGTTCTGTACTCCCACGATGTTAAAGCAATAATCAAGTATTATAATTGCATTTTACTCATTAAGTGTTTAAGGGTGTGTGCTTAGAAAAACTGAGATTGGTAAGAAACTTCTTATCTTGCATGCTTCCGGTGTGAAAATGCGAGATCTGCAAAAGCGTTATGAATAGTTTAGGTAGGAAAATATCAAAAGAAACTTAAAATCCATAAAGGAGAGAAGGAGATGTAGTTTAGAGAGACAGAAGAAGCTTTCTCTAGCAGTAAGGATAACTAATAATAAAAAAAAACCCGAGAGACCTTTTCTTGCCATCCCTAGGCAAAATGGGAAACAAGTTACAACTCATTTTCATAAAAAAAAAAAAACCCGCCTCAACATCCTCTGCCCAAAGCGGAGCGGGCTGTGGTCAGGTGAGCCCTGGTCACGACCCAGGGAGCAGACTCCCCACAAGGTTTAGGCAACTCTGCGTCTCCTGGCCCCAGGTTCCACCAGAACTACAGTCACCCGGGGCGGCAGGGTCAACAGGGCAAATACCTTTTGGGAATCCACCGGCCCCGGTCAAGCTCAGCACAGTTTCTCTTCTTCTCAGCCCACTTTCTCCGCCCACCCTCAAGTCAGATCCCCCGCAGCTGCAGCAGGTCAGCCCTGCCGCTCCGGGTTGGGGATAGCAGTGCCCCTTCCCAGCCCAAAGCGCGAGCGCCGCCGGGCGGCTGCGGATCCCCGCGGGCTCAGCAGGGCGCCCTCCCTGGGGGAGGGGTCTCGGGCGGTGGAGCTGTGGGACGGCCGGTGGGGAGGGGCAGGGCACCGCAGAGGTATACGGGGGTGAGTGGCCAGCGCGAGGGAGGCGACTTCCTGGAGGGAGAAGCGACCAGCAGTCCTGCACCGTGCGCATCGGGCCAAACTAGGCCGAGCTTTCTTCCGGGAGCGCACGGAGCTGCGGCGGAGAGATGCGAGGCGGCTGCGCGCGAGTCGCGCTCCTGGCCTCCCTGCTTTGGGTCGCAGTGCAGTGCCAGCAGAGAGGTGAGTCCCGCTCCCTGGGCTCCCATTCCTAGCGGGCGGGGACAAAGCCCGTTGCTTTGAGGCTGCCAGAGTCGGTGCGCTCTTCCCTGTTCACTTCGGACTCGGGGCATCGGACACGTGGGTCTCTCGTGTGATCCCTGCTTGGGGTCTCTGGCAGGGCGGAAAAGAGCTGGTGCCGCCACCCTTGGCGGACGTTGGTAGTTTTTTTGAGCCTTTGGCTTTTAACTTTTTTTCTATAACCACCTTATGAGGTTCTCTTCGCAGCCTATAGAGGTAATGAATGGAGAGGCAGTGTGACCCAGAAAGAAAGACCTTTATTGGAAACAAGTCGGCATGTTGAAAGATGGTTGTCTGTCTCTTTCAAAGACCATCTCCGTCTTTGCCTTAAGGAAGAGTATTTTATGTGATTTTTTTTTTTCAAGTGAAGGTATGTTTCTCCCAGACAGGTGAACGTCTGGATTGCCCAAGGTTGAGAAAAGTGAAGGTGCACATCTTATCCCCCTCACATGGGTCAGAGTTGCAGTCCAGCCGACCTAAACAAGACATAAGTGATCAAAGTTTCTGTGTTGATTAGAGTGACTTGTGAATGGTTTTTGTTGTGATCAGCGTTTCTGTCAAGCACCCTTTCAGGTGTGACCTTCTGCAGTACCTTGGGACTAGGAAGTGTTTGGAATGGAGGGTTTCACGTAGTTCTAGCTAACGTTGGTGTACAGTTAATGTATAAGAGAGGCTAGGCAGTAGCAAAGAGTAACTGAGACTTGGGTTTCAAGATTGGCAAGGAGAGATTCTGTGCGCTTTTACAGGGAGTCACCTCCTCCCTGGCTTTTGGAGGACCTACTGGTCCTAGAGCGTGGTGAAGCCAGCAGTGTTGGGGGGTGGCGAGAGTGTGGCTCCCGGGAGCGCGAGGAGGCGGGTGGATTTGGCCGGGCTGCTGACCTGGCTGGATGTGGGGCTGCTGCTGACCTGGCTGCTGGTAGGGCGCGGGGAATGAATGGGAAAGGAATTCTGAGTCGCCCTCATTGTTCTGTGGGAAAGTCCGATCATCGCGACCGGGAAAGAGAGGGTTTCTCTGGCCCCTCACCAGCTGTCCTGGACAGCGAGGGTCCGCAAATGGCATCCAGGGCACAGACGTGCCTTCCAAAACCGTGCTCTTTGTGCTGCCCCAGTAGTGACCAAACCAGCACACCCCCAACACTTTTTAAACCGTGGGCACTCGGGAATGAGGGAACCCGCACTTTGCAAGCTCTCCGTCTGCACGGGGACAGCATTGCAAGGTTTGAGAAGAGCATTTTCAGTTTCGACCCAGGCAAAGAGAGAAAGGGAGAGAGAGACCCTCTTCCCTTTTCTGCAGACGACCCTAATCCCCGCGCCACACACAGAGTTAAATCTTCCCAGTTCCTTCTTCGCTAGGCGGCCACAAATACTTGTTGAAAACATCTTAAAAGTATGCAACACATGACAACGGTCTAGTCTCACAAGTACAAATCTCATTTTAAGAAAAATAGAGTTCAAAAGTAGTAGGCGGAATTCGAAATACCCTCGTGGGAAAAACGTGTGTTTGGCCATTGTGCTTAGCTGTGAACTATGCAGAAACGAGACCATCCCATTCATTCAAGCATTCATGATGAAAGCACTGGACCGAGCTGGAGAACGCTGCTTTGAATAGCTCCGCGTCTGCTTAGCGCAGAGCTGGGGCTGGGAGAGGGGGAATTTACATAGTTATCAGAGAAAGAAAGGAGCCAGCCTTTCAGGGGGGAGAGAAGCCTTTGACTCTGAGAGCCCTACTCTGGTCTGTGAGGTTGCTAAAAGTGAACAAGTCCGGGTTTCCCACAGGGTGGAGAAAGAGCAGCTTTGCCTCAGTTTATTGTTTCAAGAAATTGAAAGTCTTAAGTCCGAGGAGATGCTCTGAATGTTTTCCGTTCCCCTGCGGGGTGCACATTTGGCTTGGGCAGTTGTGAATGGTGTTTGGAGAAAGTAGAGCCACACGGGGCTTTCCTGCTTTGAGAGACTGCGGAAAACCACCCAGGGCAGGAGCCTTTGAATCTTTTATGTAGTATTCCATATTTGCCAGTCCACACCCGATCAGCCACCACTGTTCCTAATGAGCATCCTTAAAGGAGTTTCCATTTTTTACGAAAAAAAAAATTGGGGGTCCCTGGTATTATATGGCATGCATGATTAGCAATGTGGCATACTGCAGTCAGTAAAATAATCCTGACCTGCAAATCATGCACCGAGTTAGCTGTATGGTCACCCTATAATGTATATAGCTAGCTAGGGTCTGGCTATGTTGCCCAGGCTGACTCCAGACTCCTGGGCTCAAGCAAATGAGGCCCTGCTTCATTTTGAGGAGTAGCAGAAATTAGGGATGGGCTGTTGCACCTAGCATGGTGCTCATAGTTTTGAAACTGATCATTATCTAATAAATTCAGATTATTAGAAATTCTGTCATTTTCTCACCCTCACTGGGTTACTTTACAACTTACTGTGTATCTGTTAATGTGTTAAGTTCATAACTGACAATTACATAGAATTGCAGACTCTTCACAGATTGATTCACCATCAATTCTTGGTTTCAAACCATCCTTTGATTTTTTTCTAAATAAAAAATAGACAATTCCAAGTATAGAAAAATACCTATGAGAAGGAAAATATAATTCTCATAAATGGCATGGTATTCAAATTTAGCATGTAGGTGCTTGACAGTAAGTTGTATGTGCCAGAACAGATTTCAAAGGTGTCTTTTTTTCTTTTCTGTAACTGTGTTCTCCAAGTAAGGATCAATTAAAATGTTGATAAGATGATTAAATGAAATAATTCAAGAAAAAAATTTTAGAATAGTGCGTCTTACAGGGTTAACCTTCAATAAACATTATCTATAAGCATCATTATTACTATTTTACAAAGAACTCTGTGGCTTGGCCTTTGCCAAACTATATTCTATGGGATGCATAATCATTTAGGGATTTGGAATCAAATAGTTGTGGGCAAAACACCCAGACCTGTCACTTTGACTAGCTGTGACAATGGATAAGTTTTTGGGCCTCTGTCTTTTATCTCTTCTCCCACTTCAGCTCTTCTCCTGCGTTAGCATCACCATTATTGTGAATTTTCTAGAAAGACCCTCTTGATAACCATTCCTGACCTTATTTAAAATTCTTCCCATTTCATTATCAAATGACTTGGTATTCCCCAGTATAACTTACCTCACTTCCTTTGTGTAACAAGCATGATATGTCCTTTACATGTCACATCCTCTTTCCTGGGCTCTCCATATGGGTTTAGACTCTGCCTCAGAGCCCTCACTTTATAAGATGCACACATAAAATGACAGTGTCATGCTTGGGGGTAAACCAAAGTGGCTGGGACCCTATATGGTGTGCTGTCCTAGAACTGAGAGTCTTTATCTTGGGCACACTTAGATCTGTTCCTGGTTAACCAGTACTCACAGGCACACAGTCTGTGAAGTGCTGATCAGTCTCTTGTTTGGTTTCTAAAACCCTGGAAAACCTTCTGGTCTGGTCCTCTAGATGCTGGAGAATGGTTTAGGTCCCCTCCCTGGACTCCCAGTGCTCCTTGTGCATATGGTATTGTTGTGCTTATCATGGTGTCAAGAATTGGCTCTCTTGTCTATCTCAGCCCCTGACTAGGGATTCTCAAAGGGCAGGGATGGTTTTACTTATATCTGCACATCCTTTGTTTTTCAGTGCTTCTGGCCACTTATCACCGTTGATTTATTTTAACATATTTATAAATGCACATAACATACTTTTCTTTAGTACTACCTGCTTACCTCCCCTACTCCCTCCCCCTGGTCCCCTTCTACTTTTGATCTTCCTTGTCTTTATTAATTTTTTAATTTATGCATTATACTTATATGTAAGGGTGGAATGCATTGTGATATATTCATACATGCACATAGCATAATTTGGTCACCTTTATTCCCCAGTCTTGAGCCAGAGCTTTTAGTTTCTTGGGTATCCTTCCATAAATGTTACTTCATGGAACTTTTAAAAGCAAGCTGGTTATGAAAATCACTTCTTCCTTAATAAGTGTAGGAGAGGTATCAGCTGTTTCCTGACAAAACATGGGTACAAGGAGGCATGGAACAGTACCTCTCTCTTCCCTGCCTCCTCTCCATACCAATTTTCTCTATGGACCTCATGCAGGTAAATGTATATAATTGTAACAACTTTCCACCTTCCAACTTCTTCTTTCTATGTAGATCTTGCCCAGAAATGAGTTATCAGAGCAGTGTTTCCTAGATCTTTCAGATTTAAAAACTAGATCACTGATTGACTTTGTGACATTACATTACTTTTAAAAGTATTATTCACCATGATGTTAATAAGCTATTTTTGAGCCTAGAAAGAGCATTTACTATATATTTTAGGAGATTTTTGACATAGAGAAATCACATTTGAGAATAATTCTTGGAATTTGAAGCATATTAATGAGTTTGCCATAAGTATGACTTATTATTGAAACATTGTGTTTCAATAATACAGATGCTGAAAAACTTAATTTTTAAGAATTCCCTGTGTATAAAGTTAAGCCTGTACCTTAAATACAAACATTGATGAAGGTAACTAGAGAGCACTCTGGTACTTTGGCCGTTGCTGAAGTTTACAGTCACATTCCTCAGAAATGTTTGGATGAACAAGATAAACTATAATCTCCTAAGAAAGATGAATGTGATTTATTTATATGATTGCAAAAAAAAATCTTTTACTTGTTTATTTCTAAAATACTAATAGACATCCACAGACAATTGAACAAGTTGACGCATTGCAAAATTAATGAGAAGGGGGAGAAAACCTTCATAGAAGCAATTTAGTGAAGGTCATGAACTTTGGTTCTGTTGGAACATGTCTGTCAGGGAGCTATTTTAGCCTCAAACCCCGTGCTAGCTGGGTTCATTGCATGTCCTTTATACTGAGCATGATAATCAGTGCCCAGGGTAAGCATTTAATAATAAATAGCATAGAATATTTCCACTTATGTCTTTGTTTTCTCAAGAGACTGGGTCAGGAGAGCCTTCTTTGGGTTAACTTGTTCCCAGTCTTGCTAGGGAGAAAAGGCAAACAATGGAGGCTGTGTAGAGCTTGGTGGATAGCATTCTTGTCTAGGTAAGCATTTATCTCAAAGTGTGAACTCAGAAATGGTGGTGGAGAAATACCACTGTGACGTCATGAGCATGATTTAAATGTGTGTGTGTGTGCACATTTTTAAAAGAATCAGCTATTTGAAGTTTTAATCTCTTCATTCCAGAAGGTATCTTTGAAGTCCTATCTGTTGACCCAGCAGGCGGTGTGACTTAAATTCTTGTGCCAGACCAACTTCCTACATGGCTTGTGGGAATGTAAAGGGTAGATGGGTATTTATGGAAAGTGCCAGTTTTCTCATTGCGGAAAGTATTTCCTGCATTTTGTTCCTTTGCTCCTTAATTCCTTGAGAATATCAGGAAATTCTCTGTAAGAATGACGTTAAAGAAGATGCTTAAATTTAGTGGATTATTTTTAGTTACATTTACAAGCCAGCACCACAATGCTGATTGTTATACAGCACACACTGAAATCTCTTCTAGCCTTTTGATAAGGACAGAACTTTACTCATAAAAAGTGGTTCCCTTGTTATCTCAGGCCCAGGACAAGGAATTCTTTCCTCCTCAGGGTGGCTCTCCTTCCTGATTTCTATCCATTCATGACGTTTTGTTTTCCATTTTTAGTTACATTGGCTTCATCCTTTTGGATCTCTTATCCAGCTTGTCTCTGTGAGTTTTTATTTCTTTTTTAAAATTTCCCAAGTCTTTGGCTTTTGTTTCTGTTTTAGCTTTTGTTTCTGTTCCCACTGCAAACGGCTACCAGCTGTCTAAATTAGGACAACCAGCCAGTGACTCTTAACAGGTCCTGGTGCTAGATAGTGGCCTTTTATTTATTCTAGTCCCCCACTGCAATTAGACCAATACTCTAACATACCACATTTCATCAGGTGCCCCTCTGCCTCATGGGGTTCAGCTCCTCCCATTTTCTACATGACCCTCCATGAGCACTCTCTATTCAGTCTCAGCTACTGGCCTTTCTCCACACCTTTCTCTGTCTTGAGACTTCTGCTTCATTGCAGAGATCGCCTTCCTGTCTAACTGTACAGGGTTTATTAACTTGCAGCTCTGTGGTTTTGTGGCATGACTCCCTTCCCTAAAAATTAAGCTGACCACTCATGCATAGCCCAAGTCCTGCCCAAGGACAGCCTTGTTCAAGATAGCCTGTGTCAACTCTCTCATTCTGAATTTGTGTTGTATTTTGCGATAAGTTGGGGTTCCCACTCAGTCATACTAGCCCTCCAATCCTCTTTTGGATGGCTTTCCCAGAATGCCATCAGTTAGGGTGAGAAAGAAGGGACATTTCTCCTTCAAAGGTCAAAACCACAGCTTCCAGTATTTTTTTTTAATGCACAGATAACTCAAAGGCATGGGGTCCTAGTACTGGGACCAGAGTCACTGGTGGTGAGAACACCCACTCTTGCATATGGTAGAGATAAAGAACTAGATGATCAGAGTATGCTTTCATGAATTATCTGGTTTATTAAACATTCCTCTGATTCATAGTGCTTACAAAGGGGGAGAATAGTAAGACCAAACCTCACAGGGAACACATTCCATAGATAAGGTGCCTTAGCCACATGAGGAGTGAGTTCCAAAGTTGCTAAATTCCAGTTGCTCCATTAGGAAAAAAGTAGCAGGCCTCTGGGGGAAGTCAAGTCTAGTTGAAGTTTGAGGTGGACCTTGTGTGAGGGTTGTTGGGAGAAGCTGGCTTCTGAGACACTATGAGGGACTTGGATGCCAGAGGGAGGTAACACTGGTGCTCCATGGTGAGGGGGACAGAGCCTGCCCTGTTGCAGCCTGAGCTCTCAGAGTGTTGTGTTTGAAGTCCTGTAGATGAGGCCAGTAACTCACATAAAGGGGACCAATAAAGTCCATTCCCAAGGGAAGGAAGCTCACTTGAAGTTCTCACACGTGGGGTCTTATAAGATGTCCATTCTTAAACAAAATAGAAAGGAACAACAACAACAACAACAACAACACACATACACAAGCTCCAAAATCAAACCCCAAAACATAGCAAACTATATGTTTGTAATTGCTTAAATCTCCAGAGGTAGCAGGCCCATAAAACCTGTACCAACTTGCTGGATTGCAACCCAGTCCTGCACCCTGGCCCTTCTCTCAGGGTCCTTTATCCTCCTAGATTTCCCATAACCTGAGGAGATTGCAGTTTTGTTGGTCAGAGTAGGATTCAGAATCTATATTTCAAAAAAAACTATTCCCTTTTGATGTACAAGACACTGAGACCTTTCCAATTGGTCTTCAAGCTGATCCTGTTGGTTTAATTATTTGTTTCCAGAGCTATCTTAGCCACCTGGCTGACTCTCCATCCTGGTTGCTATATCCTGGGGGGGTGGGGTTGAGGCTATCATGCTTTCCCCATTCCTCAAAATGCTTGGTTTAGGAACTGGAGATATAGCTCAGTTGGTAGAGTTCCTGCCTCACATGTACAAGGCCCTGGGTTCAATCCCCAGCACCATGAAAAAAAAAAAATGCTTGTTTTACACTTTCAGCTCTTTTAGTCTGATCTCTAACTCTAGAATTTCTTAGTTTTGCATAATATTTCCCCAACTCTTTACAGTTCAAACCCTGGTATCATGGCAAACTTCTGTTCATTCTAGAAGTTTGGAGTGGGGAGAATTGGCGATGTTCATGCACACGTGACATGCCTTTGGAAGAAAAGCAGCCACTTTTCTTTATGGGAGGGGGCATTTTTTGTTGTTTATTTATTTATTTTTTTAAGACAGGGTCTTGCTGTATTGCCCAGGCTAGTCTTAAATTCCTGGGGTGAAGCCATCATCCTACCTCAGCACCCCAATGACTGTGAGTACAGTTGTGCTCCCCCATCTGGGAATGAGCATTTTACGAAGTTAAGACTTAACTTGGGGAAAAAAATAATATATTCTTGTGGGATTGCTATCATTTCTATTCAGTTCTAATTCTTCTCCTGTGTCTGTCATTCATTTATTCACTTGGGTATCCCAGCACCCAGCACATGCTGGGACTTGCCTATTGCCCTGTCCCCTCCAGTTGTGTTTGGGGTGGAACCTCCAGAGCCCAGTTCTCAGGTGTCTGCTATGAATCCAGAAACACAAAGCTCTTTCTTGACCTTCTTGATGAATTTGTTTTGAAGTCCAAGTAAATAAAAAGTGTATACATCAAAAGGAATTTTCTTCATAAGAAATCATGCTCAAAGAAGGAACTGAGAGATTCAAGTCCCAGTGGTAGAAGTTAACATCTACGTTTTACTTACTTATATTCGTGTTTTGTGTTCACAGAGAAATGAATAGGTCGAGTCTTGGGGCTCATGGAGAGTCAGAGAGGTGCTCAGCACTACAGAGGTTGTCACATTGAACTTACAGGATCAGCTTCTACACCAGACACCACTGTTGGTTGATGGCTATGACCCTTGACCCTTAGCTCTTCTTTTCTTTGGAGACCTCAGAGCTCACCTGCTTGTCTGGCTCCTTGTGCACCAGGAGAGCACATTCAGTGACACAAAAGTTTCCTCTGTGGGCTGGCCCATAATAAAGTCAGTGTCCAGGGATTATAATTTATTTGGCCTACAGTGGGGCCCAGCATTTAAAAGATGCTCCCCAGGTGATTTCACTGTGCAGCCAGGGTTAAGAACCACCCGGTGAATTTGCTGTGTTGGTGAATGAAGCCACACTGCAATTCATGACAAGGAACAAGCAGGCAGGCCTGAGGTGGCCCTTCGCTTGTCCTTGGGGTGCCTTTTCACATAACAGATAAAGAATCCTCAGACCCTGGCCCACTTGCCTAGCCCACATCATGTCTGCTTCATGCTCTTTCCTCTGCTCCATGAAGTGGGGATGCTAACACACACCTCAGGGATGGGTGCCATCGCTGCACTTAGAACCCAGGTCAGAGAAATCACTCAGAAAGTCAGTTCCTTGTTCTTATCTCTATAGCTGCTAGTGCAGTGTTTTTCATTTGGCAAGTGATCAGTTGATGCTTAATTGTGCTTGTGTTTGAATGAGCACAGTCGCAAACTTGGTCACTTGCCAAGGGCCTTCTTTCTTTAAAAATCCTCCTGCTGGGCATGGTGGCACACTTCTGTAATCCCAGCCACTTGGGAGGCTCAGGCAGGAGGATTGCAAGTTCAAGTCTAGTTTAGGCAATTTAGGGAGACCCTGACTCAAAATAAAAACTAAAAAAGGTCTGAGGATGTAGCTCAGTGGAAGAGTGCCACTAGATTCAATTCCCAGTAAAACTTCCCCACCCGCAAACCCTCTTCCTGATCAAATATGACCCTGAGAGTCTGGGTATGTTGCTAGATTAGGTAGTTGACTGAAGTGTTCATGAATACCTTCCACATTCAGTCATCAATCTATGCCCTGTCAACTCTTTTCCTGATGCATTTAAGTGAACTACAAAAGCCAATGGAGACTTTTCTCTGGTTTTACCAGAGACACTCCTTCTCTTCTGAACCAGCTTGCTAGTTAGTATTCATTTGCATCATCTCAAGTCCTTCACAGCAAGGTCTAGTGGTCTGTTCACCTAGTGCTCCTGGCCTTCTTGGGTCTTGCTTTCAGGCACTTGTTTTTCTGGTCTCCTTCTGAAATTTTATTAATCTTTCCTTTCTAGCTTCACTCAACAAAATAAGAGCCATTCTTTGCCCATCCCTGATGCACTGTGCTAGTGTGTGCTTACCTGCACACACCACCTATACTGACCTTGAAGCCCAGCTCTCCACCTGGCTTCCCTGCTGGAGATGCTTGGTGAGGTGTTGCACTGACCAACCCAGCCAGACTCTGGAGCTGGACTCCTCTGCTGGGGTAAGGTGGGTTCTTCTGGAAGGGCCCACCCAGCTGCAAATGCAAACGGTTTACCAAGACCCCAGGACACTGATGGCATCTGAAGTTCCCCATGAGTGAGTGGACTGTGAAATTGGTCTTGTCATCTATCCCTGCTCGTGGGTTCTCACTCTTTACCGAGCAGGGCTTATAGGGACCTCTAATCTGCCCTGTTCAGACCTCCCACAGCCTCTTCTCCCATACTTTGGGCATTCAGTAATGGCTGTGATTCCCACAACTGTGAGCCCTGAACACTGTTCTTACACTTTAAAAGCTCTTTTTATTTCACCCATGGTGCTTTGATTTATTCCAGCCCACTCCACATTCCTCTTGCTGCTTCCCTAGCAATTTGTCTGTACATCTGACCAGCACCTTATATTTTATAACTGTTTGTTAACTTGCTTGTCCTTGAGAGTAGAGATGTTTTGGCTATGTTTCTAATACAGAATGAAGTGCCCAGCATTCAGTGCCAATTCTGTAAAGGTTTGTTGCAGGAATGAATGTTGCAATACCGATAAGCAACAGGGGCTAGTGAGGAGGGAGTCCAGTGGGCATTTAACTTTAGATACCCAGAAATCTGGGCATTGGATTAGGGAAGTCACTGAGGAAGCAGAGGAATAATCTCCTGGGAAGGGGCTGGGGCCAGCTCAGGAAGACTGTGAGACTTCCATGGGGCACCCAGACAGAATCTGGAGACAGAGAACAAGGAAGAATCCAGGTAACCCGACCAGGGCAGAGAGCGGGTATGTGTTTTGGAGACCAAGGCCTTAGCTCACATTCCAAATCAGAACATGCCATCAGAGGCTCCCTAGCAGCAGAAATATGTTCTGAAGTTGTCTGTTCTCATGGGTGGGGTCCATATGTGAACAGGAAAGAACCCTAGAATCTGATAACAAGGACAGCCTTGATGACGTGAACAGATCATTAATCTGGGTCTCCCCTCTACCACCACCTACCAATTCAATACAAAGAAAAAAAGTGAATTTATTTTTTTCTTGTAATTGAATTAATATTTATGGATGTTGAGTGTTTCATTTATCCTTCAAACTCTGATTCTATTCAACAAAACTTATTTCTAGACTTGGAGCCAGTTCATTAACTCATACAGTCCATAATGTGTCTTGAGTTTCTAGCATGTGCCACATACTGGTGACTAGTGGCCTGTACACCCCCAATACTTGCTGTTAAACAAGCATGAGAAATGCCTAGGAATCTACTACATCAGTTCAGATTTGGGAGGGACTTCTGTTTCTGGACGTCTTGAATCCCAATGTAAGTGTGCTTACCTGCTGAGAATAGTATCATTGTCAACAGAAGACAACTCTTTTTTCCCTCATGTCATTTTGTTTTAATGGGTCCCCTAATTCTTTTACAGATTTTTGGTTCAGTTGTGTCCATTAAAAAGTACACGGTATAAAAACTCATAACTTAGAAATGCCTCTGTCCCCCCACCCCCAAACAACAACAACAACAAAAACAGCATTCTCCTTACCTGCTGAAGGTGTTAGGTATCATCATTATTATCATTAGCCAGCCTTTTCCTATGGATGTTAACCTTCAATGGCCAGTTGAGCCAAATGATTCTGAGATGGTTCTTTTACCTCTGATTCATGCTGGGATGGCAGATTAGCCTTCATTCATGTTCATTCAGCCTTCTGAGCTTTGGGGGAAGACCCAAGGACCTTGCCTGCTCCAGCAGCTTTGTCTCTGCTTTGATGACATCCACAGCATATTGTCTGATATCACCAATAGCAAACATGGAGGTCGAGAGGTGCTCACAGCACACTTGGGCTCTTTAGGAACCATGTCATTATAGCAGCATCACCAGACTGCAAGTATTGGGACCATTTCCAATTTCTCTAGAGAATAGTGATCAGTCCACAACTATGGAATGCTTCATGAGTTTGTGTGCCACTCCTGTGCAAAGTCTGCACATATTTTCCCTAATAGAAAGAGGGAGCCCAGAGAAAGAGAATTAAACACTCCATTTCTACTGCATAGAGTCTCCTTTTAGTTTAAAGAATGTGTCATCAGGGTACTTTGTCATGTGTAACTTCAGACTTGAATTCGTTGACCAGCTTGCTGGCATTTGCTGAATTGTCATATTTTCACATAAAATAGAGACGTTTTCAGGGAACTCTACCTGCCTGGTTTTAAAGGATTTTGTTTAAGTGGGAGAACAGCTGTTCTCCTCCAGGCATTCTGACCTAAGACATCCTCCTCTTCACAGGAACAGAACAAAGGCATACAGAATTTATGTCCCAAATGGATTTGTGTTTGATACACATCACTTATGAATGAATGAAAGGCTGGCCTATTCTCTTTAGAAATATGAGCATAATATCTCCTGTGTCTTTTCTGGGTTCTAACTTTGTTGCTCTAGTTTTAATTATTATAACTGACTGCATTAAAATGGGGCTTATTTTGTATGGTCAAACTTTCCCTGAAAATTTGTGCATCAGATGGTTTTTGTAAATAAGATCATTTCAAATTCAATGTTAAAATAATATTTGAAGAAAACAGCTAGGAAAGAAAATAAACAACACTTTGATTACTGTTGTTGACTAATGTAGACCAAATTAATTATGCTATACAAAATGTTTAGAATTTGGAGGTACATTAAGATTGGCTACTCCCCTACAGTCTGACCACTAATGATTATGTGTTGCTTGGATTAAACATGAAATTACTTGGTACACATTATTAACATACTTCTATTAGTGGACAGGTCCAAAATAAGTCATAGGCTATATCCTTTAAATTTGATTTTTGAAATTGGTAGTATACATCATTCAACTTTGTTTGCTTTTCTAAATTATTTTGATTATTCTAGCAGTTTCCACTAGTAGCAGCCTGCCAATTTCTATAAAAACACTAGCTGGGATTTTTGTAGCTCCTGGATATAGATCCATTTGTAGAGAATTGCTAACAATACTGTCTTCCTAGCTATGCATAAGAAATATCTCTTCATTCATTTCGATCTTCTTTAATTTCTCTCAAACATTTTTGTAGGTTTGGTCTTGAATTTCTTTTGTTTAACCATTTTCTTAAATATTTTGTTCTTTTTTGGAAACAAAACAGAATGAAACAGGATGAATGGAGATCTGATCTAACCCAACTTGTGTGGCTGTCATGTTTCCAGGACCGTGTTGTTACACATTTGGCTGGTCCAGCCGTATGTCACTTGCCCCTGCTATGATCAAAACTTCAGGCTAGCTCAGCCGTGAGCTTTTCTTTTTCATGTTCTGCCTAGTTTATGACTTTTGCTGACAGCATCATTGGGCACATGCTTTTCCCGTCTGCTCCAAATCAAACCAGTGATCTTCAGCAGTGAAGCTGCTGTCTTTCATAGCCATCCCTGGCCTGGTAATTTACTAGCCCCAGATGGAAGGCCCCAGCTAGAAGGCCCTTCTCACCCACTCGTCTTCCCTGAAATTCTAGAAGCCTTTCATGAACAGAAGATTCCCAATTTAATATTTGTTTTCATTTGTCAGAGTTCTGAAATGGTTGTATTTTGAAAAATGTATCCATTTGGGAAGGGAGAGTTTGTTAACCCCTTTACTCTACAGTAGACAGAGGTCCCTCTGAAATATTTAGTTGATAGAGCTACTCTGACTATCATGGATTTCTCCAGTTAGAAACCATTTTTGATATTCATCCTGCCATTAACAATCCACCAATTTGATAAATGATCCATTGCTGATATTTTTCATGCTAATTAGCAAAGTTTAGGTGATGGTGGAGATAGATAACAGGTGGCTTTGGAATATGGCAAGTATTCTCAAGTGGAATATCAGCTGATTTTTATGTGCATTTAGTACTAGCAGTAGCTTAACCTAAGTCTGTTTGTCTCACACACACACACACACACACACACACACACGATCACAGGCTTTCTACTGATGTATCTTGAAGTTAATTTCATAGATGGCACCAGTTACCATTTATGCTCAACTGGATTTTCCTCTTGAATCAAATCTCAGTCTATGTCCTCAGTTTGAATCATGGTCAGCACAGTCGAACTCAGTGGAAATTTTGGTCCCTGAGAGAAAATGGATACCAACTCCAAAGAAGTGCTGTATTGGCAGCTTGGGACCATAGCAGAAGCTTAAAGGAAGGGCTGATATTCTCCAGTAAACAGATCACCTTTCAGGGCTACACCCTGGGGGTCTAGAGGAACTGCCTTGGGAGGTCCAGGTGCTCATCAGGAGAGGGTAGAGCACAGGGAGAAGAAGTTTGAAAAGCACACTTTAGAACCCAAAGCCAGGAACACCCCATTCTCTACGTGTACCACAGGGAGGATTGTGGTCAAGACAATTCATTTGGTTTTTACTGGTTTGTGTTAAAAGGAAACACATTAAAAAGATGTATATAGGTGATTTATGAAAGTAATCTATTAATGGGGTCCAGCTTGAATTTTCATTCCTTTATTACTAAGTTAAATACTTCATTTAGTAAAGAAAGTATTTTAGTGTATTGGTCTTGAATTGAGAGAGTTTTTCCTGCTAGTATTATAATAAAAATATACTATAGAGAAGTACTTAGAAAATCAAAGGCAATAATTTTTAATATCTGATTTCAACAAGGGTCAGAGAGGGAGAGAGGGAGAAAGGTGGGGAGTGGGGATGGTAAGAACGAGAGCTCATGCCCCAGGAACATTGTTCTGGCTCCAACTTCCAGGCTTCTCTGGAGCCCACCCTATGTGACTGGCCCTGGCTTTGCCCCCATTAGAGGTGCTCTTGAAAACACTTACTGCTTCTGTCACCCAGACCTGCACCCTCTCCTGGAAACTCAAAACTCAAGGCCCTCAGGAAACAGCTTACTGGTTTTTACAATTTCTTCAAAAAAACTGGCCAGAGATTTCGACAGCAGTTAGAGTGAATTTATAGATGAGTGTGAAAATTACTAACAATATTGTCCATCTCTGAATAAGAAATGTCTTTTCTTTTAGTTCTTTAATTTCAGAGAATTTCTGTCCTATTTAACATGTTGGTGCTGAATTTATTTCATTGCATATTTTTTTTTTACATATTTTATTCTTTAGGATTTAAAGGCCTGGGAGATCCATGAATCCTGGTGTGAGCTCTGGCTTTGTGGGGATGAAGCCTGGACCATGCCGGTTTCCTTAGTAGATTTGCCTTGTTGATGCTCAGGGGACCTTGTTCATAGGAGCCCTTGAAGTTTTCCCCTCTAAACAGTATGCCAGAAGCCTTGCTTTTCACAGAAGTACCCTGTCCCTCTAAAAATAGTTACCAAAAGTCTCCCAGACTTGAATGCAGAATGGGGAATCTGCAGTTATGGTTAATTAGCGACAGAAAACTTTTGGAGAAGATGTGGCCACACTTGGCTGAACTCAGAGTGTTGAGCTGGAAACAAACCCAGGAAATCATAAACTGTCTTCAACTCAAAGTATCATCCCTTGGTGAGCATCCCAGTCCCAGCCCAGACTGACTGCAACAGAATCTGCATTTCTCCAAGACCCGCTAGTGGTCTGTGAATATGAAAGTTTGAGAAGCCTGCTTGAATTCTCAGTTCTCTCTGCCGTGTGCATGGTTCACTCATAGTTTTCATATCCGTGGATGCCAAGGGTCATCTTCCTTTGTCTTTAATATGGTTATTATCACTTCAACCCTAGATCATTTTAACATTTTCATAACACTGTCTTCATTTTGTGAACAAAAATTCCTCCTTATTTGGCTTCTTTTCAAGACCCCAGTGGATGGCTGAAACCTCAGATAGTACCAAGCCCTATACAGACTATGTTTTTTCCTGTACATACATACCTATAATAAGTTTAATTTATAAATTAGGCATGGTTAGAGATTAAAAACAATAATTAGTAACAATTATAACAAAAACTGTAACTCGAGATTTTGTCACACACTTTAAAATGACACACAATTTAAAACTTAAGAATTTTTTACTTCTGGAATTTTCCCTTTAATGTTTTTGAACCATGGTTGGCCACAGTTAACTGAAATCATGGAGAGTAAAGCCTCAGATAAGGGAGTGAGTACTGTATACCCATCACAAGGAACCGTGACATCTTTTGCTATAGCTATGCTGTAGCTATGCTGTGCTTACAGGTGGGTTTGGGGAGAAAAGTAGAAGGTGCTGCATTTGTCCCTTTAAAACTTACTCTGGGTTTGTTTTGGCTACTATTACAGTTTCACTAATTCTATGACCCCCCTGTATTCACTTCTCATACATCTGATGAATCATTTCCTGCAAGACTTAAGATAGCAGCAGAAATGGACAAGTTGCTGTGATATGGGAGAAAAAAAAATAGGAATCAGGAGTACAACATGTGACATACATATGTAACATGATATATGTAATGTGTAGAATGGAGTCAGGTATATGACATGTGATGTACATATGTAGTATGATACATGTAGTGTGTGGAACGGGCATCAAAAGAAATAGAATTTAAGAAAGAGAGAAAGGTCATTTTGGGCAAGAGCTGCTGTAGGTCAAGCAAACTAAAAATGAACTGCTTGTTGGCTTTAGTAATTGATCATGGTTTTAAAAAGGGGATTTTTGTTTATTAAGAAGAGGGGAATCCCAACTGGAATTGAATGAAGAGAGAATGTGAGGCAAAGAATTAGGGATGGTGTATACAAATCTTATATATATTCCCGATCTGCTAACAGCTTGATGGAGAAGAGAGAACTATGCTTCTATTAAACGTACATGTCTATATAAAGAGGAGGCTAAATCTTAGGCAGGAAAATGGCTCTAGAACAAAGAAAGCACACTATTACCAATCCCGGTGAGAACGACAGCAAGACATTTATTTCTGTGTACCTTTGATTGGAACGTTTACTCTGGTTATTAAATGAGTTTAATAAGGTGAATATATTTAATAAGTGCACAGAGTGAAAGATATCCCCACGGATTTCTTTGTTTGTAAGGTGTCTCTCTAAGATAGATGCTGGAATAAAAGTAGCTCTGATCTGGTGGGTCCAGCCTCCTCAGGGTGATCTTAGAGGTACATCTAGAAGTGGGGATGTGTTTGGCATCTTGAAGGGCAAAGGATTTTTTCAGATGTGCTGGTCTATGGACATTTATAGGACAATTCCCTATTGGAGTTATCACTAGACAGGTGCATCATTACACAATTTAAGTGGCAAAATAAAAACGGAGGCTCTTGTTTAAATTCTTAAAAGTTTCAAGACTATTTCAGCAGAGCTGTACACAAAGGGAAAATGCCCAGAATCTCTTGGCAAGCAGGCTTCAGCATTTGCCTGGGATAAGGAAACATGGATGATAACTTACTTACTTACTTTATTTATTTATTTTTGAGACAGATTCTTGCTAAATTACCTAGGGCCTCAATAAGTTGCTGAGGCTGGCTTTGAACTTGAGACAGGAGAATTCCTGCTTCAGCTTCCAAACTTGCTGGATTATAGCCATGCACCACCACACCTGGTGGCTGCTAACATTTTAAAGCATAAAACATGCAAAATCTAGACAGCAGAGTGTGGAAGAAAGGGGAAGAAATAATTAGGACCTTGGAAGGTTTGTAGAAAAGTTCATGGTTTTTAAAAGTGTTTGAGCTAGTCATTAAATGTTGAATTAATTGATGTTTTTATTATGTTGCAAACGTAATAGATGACATAAGCAATTTATGATACAACCACATTTTAATCCAAGAGGGTTGGTCAATATTCATCTCAAAGACTGCATTTGCTTTTGACCTTCACTTAAGCCAAGTTAATTCCTGAAAGGATTCCTTTGGGCCAGTGAACTCTCCAGGACCATCAGAAGGATGTGGAGTTTTAGAGTTAGGTATATGCAGAAGTGCTTTGTGTGTTGCTTCTGTGCAAAGATGATTTTGATCAGGTGATATGCTAAAATTGTTGCCCTTGACAACAAAAGAGAAAAGTACTCCATCAGGAATGAATTATAGGTTTTTTTTTTTTTTTTTTTCTCTGCAAGTGAACATCTAGCCAAATCCAAACCCACAATGTCATTGAATATAAGCATTGAAGAAACCATCGCCCGATGAGCAGGCAGGTACTGTTTTTCTGCAGATTGAATTTGTGCCTAACTTTGTTCATGCCACTTGTTTATCTCACAAAATAAACTCCTGTCTTCTTCAAGGACAGGAGCACATTGCTTGAGCACATTGCTGTGGAAATAGGACTCTAGCAAACTCTTGCTAAGGCCTTTTGATCACTGCCCCCTCTTGTATAGGAGATTAAACTTCTCCTCATCCTTGCAGGTGAGAAAATGAAACAAAACAACAATAACAACAAAAACCCAACTCTGTTAAAGGCCAGACTCCCCTAGAGTTTGGATTTGATTTTTCCCTCATTGTGTGTTTGGGAGGACCTCTCTCCCCTTTCCCTCTTTACCTTACTTCCTTTCTTTAGTATCTTCTTTCTCCTTCCCACCTGTTTTTTGTATTACCCTGCTGAGGGCCTGGGAAGCTCCAGGCTACCTCAAAGCTTTTCTTTCACTAAGGGCCATCAATGATTAAATTGGTTTAGTCCAAAAACCAAGTGTTTGCTTTTGGAGGAGGAGGGGGAGAAAGGGCCATTTCCTCCCTAGCGCTTCTGTCTCAGGCTGAAAGGGCTCCACACCTCGAGGTGACTCAGGCCACATTCACTTAAAAACACACAAACCAACCAACCATCCCCAAGTGTTAGATGCTTCTTTGAGTAATTTAATAACGAATTGGTAATTTTTGGATGATCCTCCTTGGAAACAAAAGCCCCGTTTTCTGTTAAGCAAGCAAGACTTTTATGTATTTCACCTTAACTTGGATGTTTTAGGATTTAGATGTTTTATAATGCTGGCTTTTGATATGCAAAACAAGTTCATTTGATAGTAACTAAAATAATTTTTAATGTTTAACAAATGGAATCACATACCACTTAATGACACTTAATGACGGATAGGCTTTAGAGGTATGTCAGTAGGTCGTGGTGTGACATCATAGAGTCCTAGATGGTGCAGGCTAGTCACTCCATGTGGCCTCTGGACACCATCAAGAGATGTGGTGAACACCAGGGGTGTGAAGTCTGAGGCTGGTATAACACAGCACTGTTTTACAGTAAGTTGTGGGTTTTTTTTTTTTTTAATATATAGTAGTACATTCTAAAACGATGATTCAGAGTGTAGTATAATGGCTATAAACCAGTAACACAGTCATTGTGATTGTCAAATATCATTTGCTGCATGTAACTGTGTGTGTGTGTAGGTTCCAGGCTGGCAGGGCAATAGGTTTGTGTACACTGTGTCGACTCTGACATTTGAGTAACATCTTGCAGTGTGATGCCAGCATGACTTCAGGGTCACTAAGCAGTAAGTAACAACTCTTCAGCTCTGTTAAAGTCCTATGGGACCACTGTAGTAGATTTGGTCCAATGTTGACCCAAGCATCATCATGCAGCACAACTGTAACTTGAAAGGGAATCTCTTTTAAGTGGTGGTTTGACAGCAGGTTTGGTCCCAGGTTTCTCATGGGAAAGATGAACTTATGGGAGAAGACACTGTGATTTGTTGATCAATCAGTAGAGATAAGCCTCTCTAAAATGTGTGGTATCAAGAATGCCCCTAGTTGGATGGGGGTTTGATTTTTTTTATGTTATCATGGCAAAACAATTAGTTTACGATTCATTCTTGGCCAAATTGGCCAAATTCATTCTTGTCACTTTGATGCTAAAAGCAGTCAAGAAAAATTTTATTTGGGTAGTTGTATATTTATTTATTAAAATTTAAGTCTGCTTTATCATTGTGTCTGACCACATATAGGAGAGATAGTATAATGTGTGCACTAAAACTCAGTCTAGTTTTAGTATGACTATAAAAAATTAAAGAATAATGTTACTTATATTATTTAATACTTAATGGTACCTTAGAGTCAGTCAGTTAAAAAAAAAAAAAAGGAAAAAAGAGGAGTAAACCAGGGAGATACACCAGGTAACACTGACTGGTGCTCTCTCTCTCACACAGTGTAGTAAAATGAATTGGAGTTTTATTCAGACAGTAAATTTGTCAGAGACTGTCATCAACTCTTAGTTTTATTCTGTTGTGTTCATTTTATGTGGCATCATACATTTTTACATAAAATTTTGTCAAGCTTGCTTTACTAGTTTGAATTTGATACTGTAACTTACACCCGTTATTGGAACATACACTTTATTTTTAAACATGCCTACTTCATTAGATGCCTATATGTCTGTATTGCTTTGTCCAGGTGGTGGAGTTTGAGTTAAGATGAATTTTGCCACAGCTTATAAGTAGCCTCCTGAACATGCTGGTGATGCAGGGGTATGAAAAATATTATCAAACCTTCCTCCATCTCTCCTCCTTACTCTTTTTTCCTATATGCCCATAGTCTTTAGCATTCAGAGAGAATGTGCCCCTCATAATAAAAAAATGCTGGAACATTGAATACAAGAAATCAAATAATAGCTTACGTTTTTCAAGGATGATTTTATTATCCCAAGGGAAGGATTAAAAATCTTATAAACATTTTAATTGGTCTTCTCAGAATATCTCTTCTCCTGGGCCTATAAGTCCTATATGCACCGAGGACCTAGGTCAGGCACTCAAAAGGAATTTCCTTTCTGTGGTTTGGATTTTGAATATCTCCAAAGGTCCACGTGTTGAAGGCTTGGTCTTTAGCCCATGGCACTATTTGGGTGTGGGGAAGCCTTTAGGAGGTGGAGCCTAATGGGAGGAAGTTAGGTCACTGGGGGTGTGCCCTTGGAGGAGATATTGGGATCCCAGCTCTTTCCTCTCTTTGCTGCCTGAATGCCATGAGGTGAACAGCTTTGTTCCAGTAGCACACTTGGCCATTATGTTCTGCCTTTCCACAGGACCAAAGCAATGAAAACAAGTAACCATGAATGAAACACCTAAAATCATGAGCCATAATAAGCCTGTCCTCCTTTTTTATTGATAATCTCAGGTATTTTGTTAACTGATAGAAAGTTGAGCACATAGAGACTGACATCAACTCTTAGCTTGGCCCGAGTACCCAGTTGCCCTCCCCAAGCCCCCTGCCACACATTCACAATTTACCCAGAGCAACAAACAGGTCATGGGCGCCTCCGGGTTGTCTCTGTCCAGGGAGGCATAGATTGCTAGAACTCAGGAGTGAGGGGTGGGGGTGTGATTCAAACAGAGTCACCTCCATTCACCTCCTTGACTTCTTCCTCTGCCATTAAGTCCTTGTTCACCACTCTTCAGCAGAAGCACCTTCCCTACCAGGCTTTTTGATGTTTTTACTGCCCAGGGAATCCTTTAACAAAGCTTGTGCACCTGTTCTCAGCATCTTCTGAGAAGCTTTTATTATCTCATTTTCCAAACACTGACTTGTAAGAGAGAGGTGGAGGAGAGGGAGAGAGGGGAGAGGGAGACGGGGTGGG
>NW_025999990.1:49832515-49848158 GCF_001458135.2 Marmota marmota marmota | reverse complement strand
GGGGGGGGGGGAGAGAAAGAGAGAGAGAGGCAAATTTACTTGATAGTCTATCAAAGTAAAATTATAGAATCACAGTATCTTAGAAAAAAGGACTCACAGAGATACTCATGTAGTAGTTGAGGAAATAGAGGCTCTGAGAGGTGGAGTTGGTGGAGGTCAGATTTTGGTACTGGGTTCTATACACTAGTTTTCCATCTCTGGGGATGTTCCTTCCTCCATCTATTTATTCTTTCATTCAGCCATTACTGGGCATTCACATCAGCCATATATGGTCCTGGGGCAAGTAAGACAGGGTTCCTGTCCCAGAGGAATTCACAAATAATAGAAAAAAAAATTGTTGCTTTTGAGGATAGTGAGTGCCATGGTTTGGATGTGGTTAGTCCCCTAAAGGTTCCACCACCCTGGAAGCTTGGTTCCCAGGGTGGTGGTGTTTGAGATGATGGAACCTTTATGACATTGGACTTAGTGGGAGGTGATCAGATTATTGGGGTTCTGCCCTCCAAAGCGATTAATGTAGTTTTAGAGGGATCCTCAATTATTTCTGTAAGAACAAATTATAGTAAAATAACAAGTCTGACTTCTGAATCTCTCTGGGTACCTGTCTTACCATATGATTTTCCTCTCCCACATGCTCCTACCATAATGCGATCTGGCATGTGGTATATACAGAAGGCTCTCATCAGAGCCTGGTAGAGGCCAGCACCATGCCCTTGAACCTCCTGAAATGTGAACTAAATAAACCCTTTTTCTTTGGAAAATATACCTGGCCTTGGGTATTTTATTATAGGAAGAGAAAACAGACTAACCCAGAGAGTGAAAGGGGAGCCTGGTTAGTAGATAAACAATCTCTGTATAAAGGGTAAGTGTAGCAGTCGGGCAAGCCGACCAAAGGTAGGGTAAAAGAAGATATTTACATTAGCCTGGGGTTCAGAAAAGATTTGGGCCTAGCTGGAAAAATGAGTAGTGAAAGGATATACATATGAAAGGTGTGAAGGGAAGGAAATTGTAATTGATCTGTAAACCAATGAGAGGAGCCACTAAAGGAATCCTAGACCTGCCTTGTTTGGGAGCATGATCTTATAGTTCAGCCTGGATCAGGCTTGACTGGGTTTTTTGCCCTAGAATTTTTCTACTAATTTATTTGCAATATCGTTGCATCTTAAATATTATACTTTGACAGCTGGGAATACAGCCCAGTGACAGAGTACCTATGTACTATGTGTGAGGCCCTGAATTTGATCACTAGCACTGCAAAAAAAAAAAAATAAAATATATATATATACACACACACACACATAAATCTGAGTAGATATCTCTGTTTCCCTCACAAATTCTTACTTTTCCTGATTTCTCCATGGATTGAATTAATAGCTTGGATAATTTTACAAAATAAAAACTCCTGACACTAGAGGTCCCTTCAGTTATAATATTCATAATCCATTATTTCATTCTGGGAAAAAATGATCTGAAAATATTGAGCCAGATCTTTTAGGTCAGAATTGCACATCATTTTCTTTGCTGATTATCATATTGATTTGAGTATAGGTTAGGTAAATATAGCATTTTATGGAACTCAAGGACTTTTTTTTTTTCAAAAATGGGGAAAAATAAAACCCTTGCACTTTTCTTATTCACAAGTGAATTAAGGCTCTAAACCTTTGGCTCGGAATTATTGGGAAAATATTGATGAAGAGATTGTTGTAGTGTGAGACTTTGACCTAATCAACATTTTAGATATTTTATTTTCAAAATGGGAAAATATCTGTGCTGGACAAAAACCCAGAAACTTCTAGAAGTGAATTCTCAAACTACGTAGACATGTCTTCTTTCTTTACAAAGAAAAGATTATGTTCTGTTGTGATCCTGTAGTGGCATTGTTCACCTGCTTGGTGGCAAGTTTTCCCTTAATGTTAATAGGGAACTTTCCAGTAGATGAACATGGCCCTGTGTACTCAGGTCATAAAGAAAGGGGACTGAACACAAAAGCAACTGGTGAATGAGAAGGAATTTATTTCATGCTCAGTGGAGTTTGGTGTAATAAAGTCTTTCGCTGCTGGTTAAATCCATGACTGGAGGAAAGATTCTGTCCTGTGACTTGGAGGTAAAGGTACCAATGAGTATTGCAGCAGCATTAACTCTAGTAACAGTGTCTCTCCACAAAGAATGTATAATTTAAATTATTAAATGGGAGACCAAGTACTGGGAGAAACAGTGTCAGATGTGTGCCAAGCTCCAGCCCTCCTGCCTTTGATAATTCTTTGGTGTATCTAAAACCAAACTCTTTTTCTTTGTAGGGTCATGACCCTAATGCCCTGCCTCACTCCAGGATTTCCTCTCCTTCCTCCTGCTTGATGCCCCTGGAGTAACCTTCTATTGAAATTTTTTAGTTTTCTTTGAAATGATTCAGCAGCCTGAGGGACTTTTCAAAAAAATTATTTTGACAACATGCTTTTTCCAGTACCTATTTCCCACTTTCTTTCTTCTTCCAGCAGATGTTGGTCACATGCCGTAGCATGGAAATAATAATTACTCTGTGAAGTGAGAATAATATAAAATAAGAATAAGGCAGGATTTTTAGTGCCTTTTTTTCCCCCAATTACAAGCTTCTTTGAGAAGGAAAATTTACTTTTAGGGAAAGACAACCTACACGTTTTAATGAAATTGACCAATGAATAACTTAAAAGTTTTTTTTTTGCACAACCATGCTAACAAAGCAATTTGTCTTTTCATTGAAAGTATGTGTAGAAGACAGTAAGGTAAGGAAAAATGGGAAGTTCTGTTTTTCTTTTTCCTTGTGGTACTGGGGATTGGACTCACGTCCTTAGCATGTTATAGGCAAGTGCTCTGCCACTGAACTATACCTCCAGCCTACATTGGGAAATCTTAAAAACCCTCTCAGAACAAAGAACTACCTGATGCTGGTGACCACTAGTGATGTTACTCACCAAAACAATGCTCAATGTATGTACATGAGATGTGAGCTACTTGTCCAGGTATAATCCTCCTGCCCTAGACTCCTGAGTTGCTGGGATTACAAGCATGCACCACCCTCAACTCTAATAAGTGCTTTTTAATAGGTACACAGTAGGTTTTAATGTAGCAGCTCTTACAAAAATAACCATTTTTGTTTTGCAGTTTAAATGATTAAAATATTTATATTAGAAAATGTCATCGAGCACATTAGGTACTACCTGCAAAATAAAAATTAAAAAAAAATGCACCTTTTCTATATAACTAAAATTATACTGTGATATTTCGAATGTCATGGGAAAATAAACTTTTCAGAAATAGTATTAACTATATGTCCTTTACAAAGAAAAGATTGTGTTCTGTGCTCTTTGAAGGTCAAGTACCTTAGAGGAACCTCACCAAGCTAAGACCCTCCTGTGCTCTGTTTGCAGTGCCCATTCATGTGGAATGCCTCCTCCACATCACGTGCCATTTGGCCGAAGTTTCTCCATCTTTCTAGAATTTTCACTGCTATTATCCTCTTTGAACAAGATAAAGTTAAATCTCTAAAGAATCTACTTTTTTTCACAATCATGTTTTCTGAATAGTTTGGACCTGGTACTGATCCCAGCTGCTCAAAGATAAAAATCAGTTGAGACAAAGGGACTCTATAGAGGCAAGGATTCATTATGAGTTGAAGAAATATCTGAAAATTGGATCTTTGTGTTCTAAAGTTTTGTTCACCAAAGAAAACAGGCAATAAGGAAAGTGAAGAAAGAGAGAAAAAAAATCCAACACAATTACAGGAAAACCTGTGAGTCCTACCAGAGGATTGCAACTGGAACAAAGTGAATAGATGCCCTTCTTCTCGGGGCGAGGTCTGTAGATTTCACTGGTCAGCATGTACATTTGAAACTTGTCTTGAAACCTATTTCCTCAACATTTTTTATTATGGAAATTTTCTATCAGAAAACTAGCAAGTTCCAGGTGCAGTAGTGCAAGCCTGTTATATCAGTGACTTGGGAGGATGAGGCAGGAGGATTCCAAGTTCAAGGCCAGCCTCAACAACTTAGGGAGACGCTGTCTCAGAATTTAAAAAAAAAATAAAAAATAAAAAGAGGACTGGGGATGTATGTCAATGGTTAAGTGCCTTTGGGGTTCAATTCCCAGTAACCCCCCCCCCCCCATAAAAAAAAGAATAGAAAACAGTATGTAGTGAAAGTTTATTCTCCCACAGAGATTCAACCATTAACATTTCGCACTATTTTCTTTATCAACAGTCTGTCCACACATCAGTCTGTCTGTCTGTCTATCCATCAATCCAGCCTATTTTTTGATGCATTTCAAAATGACTTGAAGGTATTAAGGACACTTCATGCTTAAACATTTCAGCATTACCTCAATATTTGTTTATGATTATTTTATTATTTGAGGTAAAAGTTGCATATAGTAACATACTCAAATCTACCCAAACCTTAAGTGTACTCATTCTATGATTTTTTTTTTCACAACTGCATATGCAAGGGAAACCCAGACTTTCATCAAGATACATTCTACTTCAGAAAAGTTCCCTTGTGTCCCTTCATGGTCAGTCTCCACCCAGGTAGCCAGCATTCTTGTTCTGAATTTTTCTAATACATGAGTTTTGCTTGTCCTAGCATTTCACATCAGGGAAACCAGACCGTGTATCCTGCTTTTGTGGAAGGCTGCCTTCATCTCGTGCTTGGTTTTGCCATCTCTTTTTGATTGACCTATGAAGTGGGTTGGGAGGCTAAGCTGATTTGGTGAATCTTTGACTTTCAGGTTTGTTCCCTGCCATTCTTAATCTGGCCAGCCATGCTGACATCAGTGCCAACGCCACCTGTGGAGAGAAGGGGCCCGAGATGTTTTGCAAACTCGTGGAGCACGTGCCTGGCCGCCCTGTACGCAATGCCCAGTGCCGGGTCTGTGACAGCACCAGCTCGAACCCCAAAGGCAAGTGCAGTTCCTATGCATTTTATTTTATTATTTAATTTAACATAATGTTTGGTGCTGGGGTGGGGCCCAGGGCCTTCCTACACTCTCCCTCCAAGCTGCACCTCATTCCCACCCGTGGGATAGTTCAACCCGGTCCTGATCCCAGTGGCTGAAAGATAAATATCAACTGAGACAAAGGGATTCTGCAGAGGCGAAGATGAACCGTGAGTTGAACAGATCTTGAAAAATGGATCTTTGTGTTTTAAAGTTGTTGTTGTTTTTTTTTTTTCCTAAAGTGATAACTGAAGACTTCTCTCAGGAAGCCATGCTCTTCATTTTCATTGAGGGTTTAAAAGCTCTATAATTTTTAGAAATTCAGGAGCTGAGCGGAATGCCTGTTTTTATTTTCTCTTAACAGAACGCCACCCAATATCACATGCGATAGATGGCACCAACAACTGGTGGCAAAGTCCCAGCATTCAAAATGGGAGAGAGTATCACTGGGTCACAATCACTCTGGACCTAAGACAGGTAGGTCTGGCCAGACTCTTTGGGGAATGTCTGGCTTGTTTTCTAACACATTCTTATCTCACTGTTTTCCACCAGGTGAAGTCAAATGATGTACAGGAGCAGTCCCTGGCACCATTTCTTATCACACTTATCCTTCTCAGGTGTCTCTGAGGAGATGAGTGACATTGCCTACAGGTGATTGATGTTCTTTGTAGCTGTGTGGCAAGGAATCCTCATCATTCAGGACAGAATGCCAGGCAGTGGGCTGGATGTCCCAGGGAGAGTCACAGACACCTGGGGCAAGAAGGACAAATGCACAGAATCCTTAACTTTCAACTTTCTGTCTTGTAGTTATCATTATACAAATGTATTGTATAAGGATTGCTTAAAGCTGGGCATAGTTGAACCTCTTGACCATATCTCACCTCTGCTAGATGCTGTCTGTCCCAGGCTATGTGTAAGCTGGGCTGCTCGGTACTAATGTGAGCAAAGTCTTCAGCATGAGAGGGAAAGGCCAGGTAGATTAGCTCTGTCACATCTTCTCCTACCTGGCTTCAAGGCCAAGATGAGAATTCAGGGTAATATGATATTGGTTGCCCCAGTATTTCTGGAAATGGGAAAGGAGTCTGTATGGAAGGCATGAAGAAGAGAGGGGGAGGTATGTTGGAGCTATTGTTACAATTTCTGATTTGAGTTCTCTGGAAAAGCCATTGCATGACATTCACGTGTATTTCCATTCAAATTCTCCTGTGTCATAGATTTTTGTGTGAAATATTTACAGCAGTTGAAAGAAGCAAGTGGTTGAGGTGTTCACTGCAGGATTGGAATTTGTAAATTTAGTGACAATTAGGATTTTTTGAAAAAGTGATAGCTTAAATTTTTTTTTTAAATATGCTGGATTTTAAGTAGAAGGCAATATTGTATAACTTTACATAGCAGGAGCTTTTGATCTCTAAGAATTATAGTGGATGTGTTTGCAAAATGTGACATTTGTGAGACTTTTTCCAAGTTGTTTTCATAATTTTGTGGAATTAATGCTTTCTATAGCTTTTGGCTGTTACAACTTAAATTAATATGATGTCTTATAATATTTTTGAATTCCCCCAAATAAAAACAGAAAGAGCCCCTTTTGTTGGCCTGAAACTCAGTGCTAAGAATGGTTCTGTGGGCATTTTTTGGTTTTCCCATCACATTTCTGATTTATTTTCCTTTTTCTAAAGGAAAAAGTACAACCATGTTGATTATTAAGAAAGCAGTATTCTATAAGTGCTATCATTTGGATAAGCGTCCTGCAAAGGCCCTTGTGTTCAAAGCTTGGTGCCATGTGGCACTTTTGGAAAGCGGTGGAAACTTTATTAGGTATAGCCTAGTGGAAGGAAATTAGGTCACTGGGGACATGCCTTAAAGGGAATGTGGGGCTCCTGGGCCCCTTCTTCCTTTTCTTTTTGTTTTCATCTGTCAGGAGGTGAGCAGCTTCCTCTCTCATGTTCTTTTTGCATAATATTCTGCCTTGTCATAAGCCCAAAAGCAATGACACAGATCAACTATGGACTGAAACCTCTGCCTTTCTTCCTTATAACTTGATTATCTCAGGTATTTTGTCACCATCACAGAATGCTGACTAATACCGTAAGGTGAGCCAAACTAAGAACTGGATATTTTGCCAATAGACTTCAAACTCTTTTTGAACTGTCCTCTATCTTGACATTGATTATGCTTGACTTCATCCTGAAGGGAACCCTTTTGTTTGGGATTGGCCGGAGCTAATGTGAGGAATTCCAAAAAGGAGTATCAGTTTTAGATCCTTAAGACATATTTAAAAAACAAGCATGGATGTGTAGTTACAGATCTCTTTAGGTAATTTCTAGTGTTTTGGAGTGGGCTTCTTTCTAAAAGAAGATAATTAAAACAATACTCAGAAATTCCTCTATCTTTTACAAGCACAAAAATTCTGCAGTGCTTTCAGTTTAAAAAGGTATATTGTGTATATGTGTACATATATACATATGCACTAATTAAAATAACAATAATAGAAGGTAGAACAGTAGAGTAGAGCAAGTAGATGGGAGAGGACAGGGAGGGTAAGGGAAGGTGCTGGGGAATGAGATTGAGCAAATTATGTTATATGCATGTATGATATGGCATAACAAACCCCCTATTATGTATAATCATAATGCATCAATTTAAAAAGTACACTATACTTATATCTGGGCAAACGTTTCTGAAGTTTATTGTTTAGGTTTATTTTTTTATTATAAGCATTTTAAAATGTGTAGAACACATATTACAGTGAACACACATATCTCCATCCTTGAGATTTTTAAGCATTGTGGCACATTTGCTTCAAGGGGACTGCAATCATCATCGCATTTCACCAACGAATGTTTCCATTTATATATTTAAAAAATAAAGATATTTGTTCTGGATAGACATCATACCATTAGCCTGCTTAACAAAAGTAGCAATAGTTTTCTAGTAACTGTTTTGTCACCCAGTTTTCTCATTTTTTTTACCAGTGTCTTCTATGTATATATTTTTTTCCTTTCAAACTAGGATTCAATAAGGACCACCAAGCATTGCATTTGATTGCTGTGATCCCTGGCTCTTCTGATCTGAGTTGTCCTCTGCTTTTTTATTTAATGGTATTAAATTTTTTAGTAGACCAGGTCATTCATCTTGAATGTCCCACATTCTACACTGGCTGCAATGTTTCATCGTGGTTCTGAAATGTTCCTTTATCCCCTCTATTTCCTGTCAAATGAACTCAGCTCTAGATACTTAATTAAATTCCATTAGACAAGAACGTGTCAGGGAAGAGCCTGGCTGCTTCACCTCACAGGCAGCCCTGAGCTAGTTGTCCCTCCAATAGTGATTCCTGGAGCATTAGCTCCCTCCTCCTCCCACATCTCCTCCAAGCTTCTCTGGTCTTGCTGATGCTCAAATTTAGGGCTTAGCTACACCTTCCTCTTACTCTTTTCTTTTGCCAGAATCTGCATGTTTCCCTTTCTGCCCAGCCATCAGCCACTGCTGGTTAATTCCTAGATCATGTACTCCCTGAGGTCAACTCTCCTCTCCTTATTTTCCCTCTGGTGTTTTTTTGAGGGACGTCTGGCTCATTCTTGCACACCCAGCCATTGACGTGGCTCAGGCACGGTGTGAATACTCACATCAATGTTATTTTTTACTTCGTCTCTTTTTTTGTTTCCAGCTTGATTAAAAGATGATAGTGAACTAACAAGCCTTTTGACTGTTTTAGTCCTATAGAAATGTAACACCTAAAGTGCAGATTTCTAAAGTAGAGTTACAGATAGATCTTAATATTATCAGGAGCAGTGAAGCTTAACATTATAAATATGTTCATGTAACTCAATAAATATATCAGCTCCTGAGGTTTTATGACAATTGATTTCCGTCTGTGTTGGCAAATGTTGAAGACATTGATCTCATTCTTGATTCTTTAGTTGATGACAGCTGTTGACATCACAACATTTTTAGCCTCTATGTATAATGCTTTACCTGGAAGATAAATTAAAGATAAAAAGTACAGCTATCAGAAAGTCCATAGATGTTGTACAGTTTGCAGTAAGGTTAACTACAGTGTTCATTTTGATCACATATTACAAGAGAAGTAATTACATTTATTTTTTTACTTCTTATAAATGATGCCCAGTATCCTTTTTTTAATTGATTCATATTTTAGAAGCTCCTCTTAGATGTTTAGTAAGATCTTACTTTAAAAATTCATGGGAATGGAATGTGTGTGGTATTTTTGTTTTAAGAAAAATAAAGCTGAGTGAACTTTAACAAATGTCAAAGTGACATTTGTGTGGTGGTCTGCATTAATACAATGCTGTTCACTGTCGAGTGATTTAGAATTTCATCCAGCAACCCCCAAATGAGCCAGTGATCACTTTTGATGAATTAAAATTGAAAAAATATAATTTGGGGGGAGGATGCACAGTCTGTGGATCTTGAATTTTATGACTGTCAAAATTCTTTTAGGCCCCTCTAGTTATATTATGATATAATATTATGTTAGTGCTTCTTAGCAGAACAGAAGCATTTCCAGTTTGAGAAATGATATATTAAAAGTTAATAGAGGGGTTGTGGCCGGGGTTATGGCTCAGTGGTAAAGCACTTGCCTAGCATGTGTGAGGCCCTATGTTCGATTCTCAGCACCACATATAAATAAATGAATAAAAGAAAAGTCCATCAATGTCTAAAAAAAAGTTTTTTAAAAAAATTAATACACTGGCTGGGTGCAGTGACACACACCTATAATCCCAGTAGGGAGCTGAGGCAGGAGAATCTCAAGTTCAAAGCCAGCCTCAGCAAAATCAAGGTTAAACGACTCAGTGAGACCCTATCTTTAAATAGAGCTGAGGATGTGGCTCAGTGGTTGAGTTGCCCCTGAGTTCTATCCCTAGTACCCCATTCCCCCCAAAAGTTAATACACTGGGCAGATGAAAAGAAGTTCAACATCATTAATCATGAGGGAAATGACAATCAAAACTACAAGATGGTGGGCTGGGGATGTGGCTCAAGCAGTAACGCGCTCGCCTGGCATGTGGATCCTCAGCCCCACATAAAAATAAAATAAAAGATGTTGTGTCCACCAAAAACTAAAAAATAAATATTAAAAAAATTCTCTCTCTCTCTCTCTCTCTTTAAAAAAAAAACTACAAGATGGGCTGGGGATGTGGCTCAAGCGGTAGCACACTCGCCTGGCATTCGCGGGGCCCTGGGTTTGATCCTCAGCACCACATAAAAAAATAAAATAAAGATATTGTGTCCACCTAAAACTAAAAACTAAAATATTAAAAAATTCTCTCTCTCTCTCTCTCTAAAAAAAAAAACAAACAAAAAAAACCCATAAGATGCCACTTTACACTGATGAGGATAGCTATTATAAAAGAAATAGGAAATTATGTGTCAGCTAGGATGTGGAGAAATTGAACCCCCTCTTCATTGCTGGTGGGAGAGCAAATGGTACAGCCACTGTGGAAAACAGTGTGTTGGTTCCTTAACAATGAATCACAGCATTATAATATGACCTAGAAGTTCAAGTATATACCCAAAAGGACCAAAAATAAGGACTCAAATACTCATACTTAACTTTCAATAGCAAAAAGGTAGAAACAACCCAAATGTCCATCAAACAGATGAATGGATATGCTAAATGTGGTACACACACATACATATATGTATGTATACATATATGCATATATGTATATACACATAAAATTTATGTGTGTATAGAGAGTATTTTTCAACCTTAAAAAGGAATGAAATTTCTGACACTACAGCATGAATGTATCTTCAAAATGTTATGCTAAGTGAAATAAGCCAGACACAAAAGAAGAAATACTACATTTCCCCTTATATGAAGTACCTAGAGTAGTCCAATTCAGAAAGACAAAAAGTGGCATGGTGGTTCTTCAGGGCCTGGGAGACAGGAGGGTGTGTGTGTGAATGTTTAATGAGTGCAGGATTTCAAGCTGGGATAATGCAAAGTTTTAGAGGTACATGGTGGTGATGGTTGTGAATTTACTTAATATCACTGAACTATGCACTTTAAAATGTCCAAAATGGTCATTTTTATGTTGTGTACACTTTTCCACATTTAAAAAACATAATTCACCATATCTTGTGATCCAATCAGGAAAACAGAGACTATACCAGGCATGTAAAGGGATTTATTTAGTATGGGGAATTGGTAATACAGTACTGGAAAATTGGGGGAAAAAGGGATCAGAAAGGTAGCTCTGGGAGAGTAATGGCTGAGGAGGCAGGAGTGTGGGGCTAATAGCACCTTTGGACTTGGAGGAGTGTTCACTGTTTCTGTGGGGCATGGCGAGGTTCCTGTGGAAGCACCAGAAAGCAGGAGACTGGAGTCAACTGGCCCTTCCAGGCCAAGGATGATGTCTTGAATGAGACTGGCAGGAATAGCAAGTCAGCAGGGGCAGTCCCACCTCCCTCTTCAGAATCCCAATCTCTCTCCTCCAGACTCTCAGCCTCCTTCCTCCTTCTTTCTGGTACCTCCACTGGGGAGCAGTGGTTTTCAGAGTTCCAGGAAGCAGAATCCAGAAAGGTAGGCTGGATGTGACTTAGCAACTGGCACAAACACTCTCTTTGCAGGAGGTGGTGTCAAGGCAATGACATAAACACTGAGTGGCAGCCTTTGACATCCTGGGACATTAGTTTGTTATTTATGGTAGTCAGCCAGATTCTGAATATGCTCATGTGTCTTTTAGATTAATTTTGGAATGGAAATGCAAATTTTAGAATTCTGGAAAAATCATGGACTGCCTTCTAATTCATCCGCAGATTAAGTGTCCTTGGATGTCAGCTGAGAGACTGCCTTAGGGCAGAACCTTGGTACTGTGAATCTAAGGACAGTGGTAGAGGAAATGGAGAAGAATTTTTTAATGTGTGGATGTGTTTACTATTAATTTTTGGTTGTGAGGTATGGTAGAGATGCATAGAGAATGGTAATGATATACATTAGTGCAACTTGCAAAGTAGAATGTAATAGCATTAAGAATGATATATAGCACCTGACAAAATTCCTCACACTCAATAAACCTGTGTTTTCTTTCCCTCAGTCCTCTTTCTAACTCACAAATTACTTTGGATTCCCAAAGAACTTCAGATATCACCAGGGGGAATGCTAAACAAGACCTTAATATAATCTAATTAGAGATAGTTAATAGTATTAACTAAGAAGTACAATTGTGGGGGGAGCTGGGGTTGTGTCTCAGTGGTAGAGCACTTGCCTAGCATGTGGGAGGCCCTGGGTTCAATCCTCAGCACCACATATAAATAAATAAATAAAATAAAGGTATTGTGTCCAACTACAACTAAAAAAAAAAATATAAAAAAGAAGTACCATTGTATAGATTTTTTAGAAAATTAATTTATAAGTCAATGATTATTTTTCTGATTTGGAAAATAATATGGGGTCATCGTAGAATAATCAGAAGGTAGAGATGGGTGGAAAGAGACAGAAAAATTTACAGTTCCTTCATTCTGAAATATTATTCCACTAATAATATTTTGTTGTATCTGTTTTCAGTCTTTTGCATGTGATTCCATGCATTTTATAATGATGCACGTATTACAAATTTACTGAGCCAGACCCTATGCTACTACACACTTGATCTGGATTGTCATTAAATCCTCATAATCGCCTTACAAGCCTCCCCCCATTACTATCCCCTTTGACAGACAATGAAACGAGGGCTTAGATAGTTTAAGTAACTTGTTCAAGGATAGGACTCCTGACATTCCAAGAACCTGGGCTCTGCCTCTTTGGACCACATCATTTCTCCAGCTGAGATTAGATGATATATGCATTGTGTCTTGATGGTTTATTTAACATTTTAGCACACACATTTCCCAATAAAACTACAACCCATTAATAATTTTTAAAGCTGCATTTGTCTTTTATATGGTTTACCCATCATTTGCACAATAATTCCTAGACCTGGTGCTTTGGTTATTTTTTAGTTATGGATAGTAACTTGAGTTTTTAGTTAAAAAAAAATAGAAAAGAAAGTCAACTTCATCTGTATGCCAATGAAGTAATGCAGTGAATAGAAATCATTTTTGAGGTTCATATTACAAATTTATGGTTAGCTTTATTTTGAGTATATCTTTAAGAAGGAATGTTGATTGCCTTGGATACATGTAAGAATGTATAGGTGCAGGTTACAGACTATTTGGCATTTTCTTCCTCCTCCATGTTATTTCATCTGCTCTCCCTACAATCCTGGAATGCAGTTGTTCTCTTCTTTCTAAGAAGGGAAAGGGCAACACAGAGCCAGTGGATCTCTGGCTTGCCCTGGGTCATGCAGTTCATCTGCTAAAGCTTGGATTGCAAACCAAAATTTCTAGTTCTCTGAGCACTATGCATCACTGTTTCACCTCCTGTATCCCTGGATTCTAATCCTCGTTTTCCTTCTCTTTATGATTTTAGGGGGACACTCTTACACTTTCCTCTTGATTTGGAGAATATTCAGATGCTAGCACCCTCCGTCCCCACCCAGTTCCTTTGCCTGCATTGCAACTTGAAGGAACCTCTCCCTGAGAATCAGCAGAATATTAGCTCTTCCTTCATGTACTTTTGCAGTGGCTGGTAGTGCTGCTACCTAACACGTGCTTTTTGGCCAGGAATCAGGAAAATGAATCAAGGGTTTACATTTTCCTTTAAACAATTTTTAAACTTGGGCAAAAAAAAATCACTAGGAGGGTCCAATTTGTGAGTAAAAATCCTTGAAGAGATAAAATCTGTTTCATAAAAGAGAAAGTGTTTCCTTGGCTTTGACAATAAAGCTGCCTTTTAGAGCAGGACCTTGTTTTCTGTGTAGGTTTAATTAGGAAGTAGCACTTTGTTGTGGGAAAATAGTCACAGAAAGGCCTTTGTTGTATGCAAACCTTTAGACAAGAGCTGCTTATGTGCTGGGTTTTATAAAACATCATTAAACTGAGTGTCTGTTGTGTTTCCCCCACCCCCCTCCAAATTCTGAAAAATTGACCAAAACTAGGTGAGGTTGGTGACTGTATTCAAATATAAAGCATTTGCTAAGCACATTGACAAGGTCCATAAGAAAGGAGGCAGAGTTGCACATTCCATCTTTAAAAGTTTTTAGGACAAAATCGCATATAGATTGGTACTCCTTATTACAAATGAGTCTTGACTTCATTAAAAGAGGTTTAGCAGAGACCCTTCCCCGAAACTCACTGATAGAAATCACTGGTACTGTGTACTTACATTGATTCAAAACCATTCTATTTCCATTTTCTATTGCTTCATGCTGGTCTCAACCAACTTTTAAATATTAAGTTTTTCTGGAATTTTTCAGTGAATAGATCCAAAGAAATCTCAAGGTCTTCATTATGATTTGGAAATAAGCCACACTACATTCCTGCCCTTCAGACATTTGTGTGTGTGTGTGTATGTTTTGTCATGTTCTCTGTGAAACTTCTATTTTCAGATTTATGTCTCCTGTTTTAACATTTTTACACTTCATTTAATCTTTTCACACATAGCTTGTCTTCTGGTTATTGATTGCTGTGTAAGATGACACTGGAAAACTTGGTGGCTTAAAACAAAAACATTTATTTTGTACCTTTCTTGATTTGTGGGGGGTCAAGATTTCAGAAAAGGCTTTGCTGAATATGTCTAAGGCTGGAGACCCTGGGGGAGGAGGAAGAGCAGTTGGGGGAGAGGCCCTTGGGCAGCTGGGGTAGACCCTGGGGCAGGTAGGGACAGGCTGGAAGTCTGTCTCTGTGTGGCCTCAGGGCCTCTCTGTGGTCTCTCCATGTGGGCTGGTGTGTCCCATCTCAAAGCATGGCTGCCTCCAATAGGTTGCTCACTGTGGGTTCAGAGTTCTGGTGCAGCTGTTCCAGAGAAACAGGCAGAAATTACATTCCCTCATAGACCTGGCCTCCAAGTCACACAACACCAACTTCCCCGTGCCATATAGACCACTGTCACTAAGGTGGGCAGATATTCAAGTGTGGGAAATGTGGACCAACCCCACCCGTCAGTGGGAGGAGAAGGGAAGAATTTGAGACCTGTTTGGACTATGAGTGCCTCGCGCTTAGAAGGCATTCCTCTAGGAGGTCCAGGCTTTGCAGCCTGACAGATCTTTTCTTCCAGGGTCCCACAGGCTCATACTTAGAAGAAGTGGAGAGCTGTATCATTCAAACAGGGACACCAGTACTGTACTTTAAACTTCTAGAGGTTAACAGCAGGTGAGCTGAGTAGGTGAAAATAATCAAGATCAGGCTTCAGAAATTATATGCGGTTTCATTTTTTTGACAAAATTTAGTTTTTAACTTTCTCAACAAGCGTGGTGGTTTGCAAAATAGTTCAGGATAACCATCTTGCCATTGGATAGAACTCACCAGGCCTTCCCTCATTTCCTTATTTGGTTTTGAGTGGCAGAAGATTGGCCTGTCTCAGTGTCTCCTATTCCAGCTCATAACTGGGAAGGATTTGGGGGAATGAGCAAGGACAGTTTTGCAGGATTCTGTCAGAATATGCTTTTCACATCCTGAACTGTTTTGGCATCAAAATAAAGCTTCTTGTATATTTATGGAAAGAAAGGGAAGTCCGTTCTGAAATCATTATTTCTTCCTGTTGTATTGAGGCATCAAAAAAAAAAAAAATGGAGATTGTGTTTTAATTTCTGAAGAAAAAATTACCTGTTTGAGACAAATA
>NW_025999990.1:49749645-49830867 GCF_001458135.2 Marmota marmota marmota | reverse complement strand
AGGGGGTAGAGAGAGAAGAGGGGAGGGGAGGGGAGGGGAGGGGGAATAGTAGAGGATAGGAAAGGCAGCAGAATACAACAGACACTAGTATGGCAACATGTAAATCAATGGATGTGTAACTGATATGATTCTGCAATCTGTATACGGGGTAAAAATGGGAGTTCATAACCCACTTGAATCAAAGTGTGAAATATCAAGAACTATGTAATGTTTTGAACAACCAACAATAAAAAATTAAAAAAAAAACTTTGAATAAGCTAAAGAACTTACCTTCTCTGTGATATATATATGTTTTGTTCATCCTAGAAATGTAATCATATCCTGCACCATGTTTTTGTGTCTGGCTTCCATCTCTGAACCTTAGGTCCATGAGATTCAATGTGCTGTTGTCCATGTTCCTTTTATTTGTGAATAGTATTTTATTTCATGAATATGCTGAAATTTGTTAATCTATTCTCTTGTTGGGTTGTTTCCAGCTTTTGTCAATTGTGAAAAAGCTACTGTGAACGGTTTTATGAAAAACTTTTTCTGAGTGTATGTTTTTGTTACTCCAAGAGTGGAATTTGCCAGAGGATAAGGCATTAACAAACCAGAGTCCAGAAAGTGCTTTCAGGCAGAAAGCAGGGCAGCCCTGTGTCTTCTCCCAGGAATTTCTGTGCTTTGATGCCCCCATCCAGTATTTTAAAACCATTCTTTGCTCATTTTGTCTATTTTCTAGTTGTCTGTAGGACAAGGAAGTACTGGTTTCTTCTTCGAGGCCAGCAGCTAAATTCCTGTAATAATTTTAATGGCCAAATAATAATCTCATTATCTGGTTACACAATAATTCATTTAACCTGGTCCCATTATTGGACATTAAAAATCCTGTTTCCAGGTTTTGGCCACTGTAAATCATGCCGCAACAAATACTTAAATATTTTTGTGGGTGTGTTCCTGATTTTTTTTATAGATTCTAAGAAATTGAATTACTGAGTAAAAAAAAAAATCTTAGACCCTTTTCAAGCACAATCTTTATTGCCTTGTTTTTGTTAAAAAAATATTGTTTAATTTATATGCTCATTAGCAGTGACTAAAACCATGTCTCATAGTTCCTTGACAGAAACGGAGATTAGAATTTTCTTCCTTTTCTTTTTTTCTGTTTTCTGCTAATTGAACAGCAGATAATTAATTAAGAATGAGCTTTTACATTTTGTCACTATACTGGACATACATTTTGGAACACTGGGCTGAATTTAGATGCTTTAACAGTGTTTGGTCTTATTTTCACATGGATAGCATATCATGATTGATATTTCTATTGAGGCAATCAGATTGCTTTGTAATATGGTGGTGACATTTTTAGTTATTTATTATCAGTGCCAGAGGCCAGGTAGAATTTAAGTCACATTCTAACAAAAGAGAAAAAAAATGAATTAACTACCAAGTGTCATAATTTTTGAGAAGCACTAGTTACCAGAAAAATAACTATAGAACTTGGGGAAAGTGAATAAAAATCTGATACCTTCTCATCTGCATTTGGTAAAGTTCTTTCCTGTTTGTTATTTCATATCATACTTACAACATGAAAAATATATCCATGTTATTCATTGTGAATAATACAGTGGGATGAAAAAAATCCTCTGGATCTATCATTTTAAATCTGAATTGTGGAAAACATTAAATTTAGTTTTATAATTCCTTAGATTATAAGAAATTTTAAAATGTATTAAGAAATTAGAAATTGATTAATCAATCATCTATCATTACTTTTCAGTATGTGGGTGGAGAAAGCAAGAGTGACTGTTGAAGTCTAACTCTACAAGTATTAGTGTTGATGAGATGATGATAAAGTACAAACTCGTTAGTGACTGTGACAGCTGCCTGATTATGCCAATGCATATATTCAGACCTGAGGTCCCTTTGAAATTCATACACAGATATAGGTTATGTGCCACATGATGAGGTTTTAGACAGGGGCAGGTGGCTTATATGATGATAGTTATAATGGAACTGAAAATTCCTATTGCCCAGTATTTTTACTGTACTTTTTTCTATGCTTAGATATGTTTAAACACACAAATACTTACTGTCATGTTACAGTTGCCTACAGTGCTCCCCATGTGGCCTCAGTACACTAACATGGCGTGCAGGTTTGTGGCCTAGGAGTAGTAGCTATGCCATATGGCTTAGCTATATAGCAGCCTATACCACCTTGGTGTGCAAGTACACTCTGATGTTCACACGGTGACAAGAAAGCCTAATGGCACTTCTCAGAATGTGTTCCCCAAATTAAATGACGCTTGACTGTAGAAAACACTGACTCACTCTGGCCTGCCCTTTATCCTCGATAAGGTATGGAGATGAAGCCTGGGAAAGCTGTGAGATCAAATTAAAACCTGCAAATAATTAGCTGGGGGGGGGGGCACAGCTGTACAAACCAAGAGATCCTGAGAAATTGAGTGAAGACTTAAAGCCACTTCTTAGCTTTCTGAGCCAACTGGGGTGGCTTACGCCTTCTTATAAGTTGATAATTACTACATATATGGGTAACATTTATTGTTTTTTAAAAAAGTATCAATAGACTTTGGATGTTCAAGAAGTTTTAGGCTAATAGAAAAAAATGAATGGAAAGTAAAGAGAATTCCCATATAGCCACTCTGTAATAGATTTGGGGTCAGGTTTGGGCTATTGTTAATCATCCTTTTAAAAATAATTCATAAAATAACTGATTTAGTGCATTTAATTATTTCTAAGGCTGTTTTCCCCATAGTGTTTAGTGATGATCATGAGACTATATAGTTAGAAAATTAATTTAAAAATTAAGTTTAAAACACAAAATATGAAATTTTGTTTTCCCTGCTATTTATCTAGTGACATGAAATCAGGGGACATTTACCTTTTAGTGGGCCTCTTGAGATGGCTAACATTTGGGATCATTTACTACTTTATACTACACTTACATTAGGGTTACCCTGCCCAGCATGTTGGTCAGGTAATTGCACCAAGCAGGAGAGCACTCTCTCAGGAGGATAGATCTCTAGTCAGGTCATCTCCAGACTCTCTGTAAAAGTGGCTTTGGGCTTTGATTTTGTATTTTGTGAGGCATCCTCATTCCTTGCTTGAGCTTCTTAAGAACATGAAAGAAATAGGATCATGAGAAAGATAAGATGTTTGCATCAGGGCATGTGAGTTTCTTCATAGTTGACTCCTATCTGGAAATACCACATTCCTGCCCATTTTCCATGTAGATATCGCCACAGAAGGTTGAATCTTCATTCCATTTTCTCTCCTTATTTTTACTTTTTTTTCCTGGTTCTTGTAAAATATGCACAATGCAAAATTTACCATTTAACCATCCTACATGTATATTATAGAGTTCAGAGGCATTAAGAACATTCACTTTGTTGGACAACTACCCCACCATCCATCCCCAGAACTTCATTGTGCAAAAGTGAAATTCTGTCCCATTAAACACTAGCTCCACATTCTTCTCTCACCCCAATTCCTGGTAAACTGTATTCTACTTTCCATCTATGAATTTGACTACTCTGGGTAGCATACATGAGGGAAATGATATTTGTCCTTTTGTTTCAAGTTTATTCATGTTTTAGTATGCATCAAATTTTATTCTTCTTTAAGGTGAATAGTGAAAATTGTATGTTATATCCCAAATTTTGCTTAGCCTTTCATCTTTTGACAGATGTTTGCCTTGTTTTCACCTTTTGGCTATTGTAAAAAATGCTGCTATACACATTTATGTGTAAACAACTGAGTTCCTGCTTTCACGTTTTTGGGATGTATACCTAGAAGTACAGTTGCTGGATCACATTCTTTATTTAATTTTTTTGAGTACCACCAAGCTGTTTTCCATACTAGTGGCACCATTTTATGTTCCTACCACATCTTTTTTAATAATCAAAAGCCTTTCTACATGTTATGTATCCTACATATTTGGATTTTTAAAATAAGCTTTAAAAGTGACGATTTATTAGTTCAATACATGGAAAATGATAGATGCTCAATGAAGTTAGATGTTTAAAAGAAAAAGGGAAATCTTCAAATAGGATGTAGACCAAGGACCTACATCCAGAGTGAAACTTTAGGTGCACACACAAAATGATACTTTCTAACCTTTCTAGTATAAAAACTAAATGCTTCAGTTAGTGAGCAAAGGAAAGAGAGTGTATCATTATTGTTTCTGGGAGTTGTAAATGTATAACTAAATAGGTTAATGTATAATGGAATTAGTTCAGTACAGATTTTCCCAGCTTTTCTAGACAGTCTCTGCAGTTGGGTTTGTGAGGCTTAATCATTAAGGCCCTTGTACTTTCTTTGGCTATGATGATGGTGTTTCTAATGATGAAGGATGAGAAAGGATGTAAAGCTATAAGCTCTTCATTGTTGCTACACCTACTGTGGCAAAAAGGAGTCGATGGGCAAACTAGGAGACGGAGTAAAAATAACTTGAGTTTGCTACCAGAAATTCTCTGGGTCTGAGAATAGAAGAGGAAAGTGTGGGAAAGTGAGTGGGGGTACACCCCCTCCAGCTTCCTCATAATGAACAGAGGGATCTGGACTGAGCTGAAAAACCCTGTTTAGCCTCTTCATATGTTCTTCCTCACTCACAGTCTGACCTTGTAGAAGACTCTTTGAGACCTACTTGCTGTTATCTCTTACTCTGGTCTTTTGGTCTTTATAAAGTCAACACCACCATCTCTCATGATTTCCGAGTACTGACATCCAACTCCATGATCTTTCATCCCTCATGACCCTGTCACTCCATGGTTTAAGGTCTTCAGTGGTCTAAGAGTATTACCATGAGGGACAAAGACCTCTGGGATGCCTACCCTGCCTGTCCAGTCTCCCTCTGGCTCTCCTTACCCATGCCAACAAGGCCACTTGTAGTCTCTCTCCATCCATGCTTGGGCTCTCAGGGTATCCTTCCTGTCCCTCTGTCCATTGCTTCCATTACCTAGACATCTCCCTAGTCTTCCCCTAAATTTACAGAAGCTTTTGGAGAAAGCTTCACTGACTAGCCCACCTTCTCCAGACCCAACTGGCCTCCACCACACCCAACCCCTGACTTTCTCCCCGGTGAATTAGGCAACCTCTATCTTTCCCATTAAGGTATCCAGGCCACAAAGACCCCAGACTAAGCCTCCAAATCATGCTGTATTCGTAGCATCTGCCTTAGTCCCTGTTACAAAACACATGTTCAATTAATATCTATGGGATAAGGCTTGAATGAAAAATTGTTACTGGTATCCCTTGTTCCTGGTCTGTGATAGTTTAGATCTTAAATGTCCCTGGAAGTCCCATGTGTTAAGGGCTTGGTCCTAGCCCATGGTGCTATTGGGAGGTGGAGCCTATTGGGAAAAACTTAGGTCACTGGGAATGTGCCCTGGAAAGGGTTAATTGGGACCCTGGCCCAATTTCTGGCCACCATGAGGTGAGAAGGCCTTCCCCAACACGTGTCTCCACCATGATGTTCTGAGCTCAAGTGATGGTGCCAAGTGACGATGGACTGAAATCTCCAAAAGTATGAGCTGAAATAAACCTTTCCTCTTTTTAAGGTGATCATCTCAGGTATTTGTTACAATAATGGAAAACTGACTCACACGGTCTCCTGTGTCCAAGGGGGCTGCTTCTGTGCCCAGCCTTCCTTCATACCTCCTCAGGGAGGAACAGCCATTTTCCTAGCTAAGGAATTACTGACTCTCCTGCCCTAGGCTTGTGTGTGCTGTCATTTGACTGGGCAGGCTGTTCCCAGAGTACACAGGTCAGCTGACCCACAGAGCAAAGCTGCCAAGGCAGATGCACATGTGTCCTTTCAACCTATGAGGCAGGAGGAAGTGTGTCGCAGACCTCCACAGCACCCAGCTAGGCCACAACCTCCAGTTTTGCTTTTTTTCTGGAATATTACTGACTTCTTTTTTGCCAGTCTCCATGACAGATTTTAGAGCCTACTGCCACAGTCAGGAGGGACGGAAAGAGAAACTATTTATTTGCCACATCCCTTCCAAGATAAACAAGTGAGGAGCTTTCTTTTGGAGAAAACCCTTGTGTAATTTCAAAGGCTAAGATGTTCCTAGGTGAAAACTAGACAGGTCTGGGCAAGGTCAGAGTTAGGGGTTGGGAAAGAGGAACAATGAAATATTGTTAGGGGACGTTCCCTGTTCTCAGTATGCTATAATTCAGATCACAGATGTCTCCCAGTGTCCTGTGTGTTAAACACTTGGTCTGAGAATGGCCTGTCACTGTATTTCACAAATAGGTTCATCTCATTCCAAGGGGAGCTGGATTGTCACATGGAGTTTACAAGGAATGGAGGAAAAGTGTAGATCCCCACAAAGGACATTTGGTGACATGCCTGGTTGGGTTTCTGAGGTTATTCCAACCAATTTCCCACAAATTAGGAAAATCATTCCTGAATATTTGGTGAAATTAGGCAATATAATGGAGAAATACATTGGGACTGGAAGTGGAGACTGACCTCTTTTCAGTTTTGACTTCTTAGGTAAAGTGGTTCCAACTTTACTTTTGAAATAACACTAATAGTCACTCTCAAATGGAAAGAGTAGCACTTGGACCAGGGGACAGCTTCCCAGTGGACTCTTTTTTAAATAGTCTTTCCAGTTGATGGAAAACAGAATTACTTCTGACAGATGTTTTAAAAATTCCTTTCCCATCTCCAGATTGCTGATTACAGGCTACTGTTTACTTGTTAAATGGACTCCTACTTCTGTGCCTTCTTGTCGGTAATCATCTTTAGCTTTTCCTCAGCGTCTACTTAAGTATTTCATCATGGATCAAAAGTGAGTGTTCCTTGATGTTCTGAGACATGCATCTTAGGAATTTTAAGGAAATAAACATGCTTGATCTGAACTGATCAACACTGGCATCCAGTCCCTCCTCCTCCTAGTAGAAAGATAAAGCAAAAATAAAGAAGTGGGTGCATTGAGGGTAGGGGAGAAGTTACAGGTCTTTCATACATTTATTTTTCATGTCTAATGTCAGCACCAAATTTACAGAAAGACAAATCTCTACTTATTCTTTCTTTCTTTCTTTCTTTCTTTCTTTCTACTTTAGTTGCATATACTGGCCTTGACCCATTATGTTCCATAGTTCATAGTTCTATATCTAGGTCATCTATAATATTGCTCAGTTCTTTAATAGGTGTTCTAAATACAGAATAGTGAGGCCTCCTGGGTTAAACGAGGGAAAACAGTAAAACACACAACCAAAATACAATAGAAAAGACATTTTCAGGTAATAGCTCCTAAAAGATCTAAAATGTATATTGCACACATTCTTCCTCAGCAGACATCTAAGCTGTCCACGTTACTTGTCCTTCATAGATTTTGCTGCTTCTTCACGCAGTCATGAATGGACCAGGTGCTTTCGTGATGGATATGCTGTAAGACTGAAAGTGATTCACATCAGCATTAGGAATGAGCCTTCTCTGAAATAATTGCTTCTTTATTCTCCAGCAATAAAGAGTAATTCAAGCAGTCATTTTAAATTTCATTCTCTAATAATTTTATAAGCAAGAAAGCTAATAAAACACAAATTCCCTTTATTTTTAGGGTTGTCAAGCAATATTATTTATCAAATACACTTAACTATTAACCTAAATCTCTTTCACCTGTGAGAAGTTCATTTCCTTTCACCTAAAAGAGAAAACACTCCCTCATTCCCTGTTTGGTTACAGCCATGGGGACAGTTAAGTTTTTTTTTTTTATGGGCAATTTACAGAAGGGATTCACGTATGGTCTCGGGCCCCAAAGATTTCCTGAGACCACAGTTGTGCAGAACACAACTGTCCTTTCTGTGGAGAGGAGAGACTTCTCACTGCACATGGGAAATGGGCCTCTGACCTTGGAAGGTTAGGCTCTCTGTGATTTTCAGACTTGTGGGCCTGAGATGGATTTACTATATTTAAGTTAAGATTGAGGTCCACATGGACATTCCTGTGTGGATTCCTCTGTAGACAGTGGTGTTTGATGTGTGCCTACTTTATTTATGTGACAATGTTTATGTGCATTCCAGTGATCATTAACGAAGGCCACTGGACGGAGAACTGGGATGAAAGTGGATTTAAGAAGGGCTGTATCAGCTGTAGGTTTGGCAAGACTGGGATGAGTCTGAGTCCAGTGAAAACCCCTGTGTCAACAGTTTGTGTTCAGCCAACCTTATATTGGGAGAAAAGGCAGTTTAGTCAACCATGCCAGAAAGGGACAACAGAGATATAGTGGATTTTATTTGAACAAAGTTTAAAATTCTCTATACACAGAATCCCTTGCTTTTTTCTACCTTAGCTATAAGACCTGTTTATCAACACCGGATTCTTAAATTAGGGCTTATCTTAGGCAACTCAAACCACCATAACAAATATCACAGACTATGTGCCTTCAGCAAGCGAAATTTATTTCTCACAGATTTAGAGCCTGAAAATCTGAGATCCAGGTGTTGGTGGGTTTGGTTTTCTCTGAGCCCTTTCTTGTTGGCTTGTAGGTGCCCATCTTTTCCCTGTCTCTTCACATGATCTTCCCTCTGTGTGTGTCTGTGTCCAAATCGCTTTTTTATAAGGACACAGTCATTTTAGATCAGCCTCATTTTACTTAAGTCACCCCTTTCAAGGCCCTGTCTCCAAATACAGTCACATTCTGAGGTACTAGAGGGTGGGACTTACCCTATAGAATTTGGGAGGGGGCATAATCAGCCCATAACAGGGTTTAAGTGAAGACAATTTGTATTTATACCCTTCATAATATCCTTTTCCTCTGTCCGACTTAGAGCTCAGGGTCTGATTTTCATTTGTCTCCTGGTCTGCCCTTTGGGGACAACCTTGATGACTATTGAGAGATTGTGAGAATAATGACTGACTTCTAATAAAAGTCTTCCTGGAAGATGTGTCCTGAAGTTTCTTCTCTATAGCTTCTCTTCCGTTTGGCCCAAATTTTTTATGCATGGCTGAATTGTCAGTACAAAAGCTGACAAGGGTTTGATAAGCTACCAGAACATGGTGTTAAAATAAATGCTGCTGCTGGAAGTAAGAGTTTGGGGAAATGGGGTTGGTTCTCATCAGTTGCCTCAGCCCAGGATTCCTTCCTCCCTTACCCTGGCAATCTCTGGAGGTCATGTTGCGCAGTGGTTATGAGGGCACACCCTTTGTTATACAGGTTTTACTTGTGACATCCCAGGAAGATGACTTCATCTTTCTGTGCCTCAGTTTCCTCATTTGTAAAGTACAGGAAATAATAGTATTTACTTCATGAGAAGAAGGCAGTTCCAAGGAGTCACAGAGTCAGTCATTCTCAAAAAGCATTTATCACTGGCCACAGTAAGTGCTCTGTAATTTGATTAGAGTAATAAATTAATGTTCATGTTCATTGCTCATATTATTATTAATGGTATTTATTAACACCAATGAAGATTATAATTAATCAATATGTCATTATAAATATTTACTCATTTTTGTTTCTTGCATATTCTCCATTCCCTCCCCACACTGATCCTTAGCTCCCATGACAGAAACTCCAGAATTAAATGGAACATGTGCCCTTGTGTCTCTTTAGAACCTGGTTTCCCAGTGAGTGTGAAAGTCTTTGTTGTTGTTACTGTTGTTGTCACAAAAAGAAAGTGCAGGGCGAGGTCAGAGGTGGAGAGCTTGTACTCTGGCAGGCCTTATGCATGGTGGCCGAGGACTGAGGGGGGAGAACTCCTGGTTTCCTATTAGGACCTGTACCTCACTAACTTGTTCTTTGACTTTTCTTTACATGAGTTTCCATATATGTAAAAACACTAGCAGTGTCATTTGGGGTTAAATGAAATAATATGAGTAAGCTCTTACATACATGTGGTAAGAAGTCTGTTAGTCCTTTGCATTTTCAGAGATGAAACTGGAAAACAGAAGGTAAATACATCCCATTTCCATTATCTTTGTAAATGATGTCTGTAAACAGTTTCTCTCCAGTTGCTCCAGGCCTCCATTCTGTAAGTCCTAATTTCACACGTGCACAGTGGAATGTGATAATGGTCCATGTGCTCATAAAGTTTTACTTTTTTTTTTTCTTCTGCTACCCAGGATTGAACCCAGGGTCCCTAAATCACTGAGCCACATCCTCAGCCCTTTTTATTTTGAGACAGTCTCCCTAAGTTCCTTAGGGTCTTCCTAAGTTGCTGAGGCTGCCCTAGAACTTGTCATCCTCCTGCCTCAGCGTCCGGAGCTACTGGCATTACAGGGATAGAGCTCTGCTTTTATGCTGAAAATATTTGCAAAGCACTAGGACAGTGACAAGTACAGAGGAGGGTGTTCTGCCCTGTCCTCATTTATCAAAACCCTGAGGACATGGTTTTGCTTCTAATGTGCTTTAGAAACAGTGGTTGCTTTCTATAGCAAGACAACGCCCGAACGTGGAGAGCCCAGATATCAGGCACCTCATATCACCCACGTACCAAACTCGGCCAGGGAACGTTTCTTGTGAGTGAACAGAGTTATTAGAACAAGATAGGGTTGTCCTTGCCTATGGATTCCCTAGAATTAGTAGGTGAATATAAAATTATTTGGTTTGTGATGGGTTAGGTTTAAAGAGCTCTTGTGTTCCTGGAATTGATGAGGAGAGGCTAAAAAAACAAAACCCCCAAATCCCAGAGACAATAAGACTCAGAGTAAGTGAACAACTTACTTGTGTGTGTGTATGTGTGTTATGCATAACACACATATACACACACACACACAAACATACATGCTCAGATGTACACACAAATGTATGTGCACACACAAACATATGCACAAACAAAAACATATATATACACAAGCATATACATATGCACATATATAAATTAATATTGTCATACAAACATATATATACAAACTTGCATGTTTATGTACACTTTTACATGCATGTATTATGTATACAGTTGGTCTTTACTGTCCATGGGGAGTGGTTCCAGGACAACTTGAGAATACCAGAATCCATAACCCTCAAGTCCCCCATATAAAATGGCACTGTCTTTGCATGAACCTATGCATGCCCTCTCATATATTTTAAATCGTCTCTAGATTACTTACAACACTTAACACCATGGAAATGCTATGTAAACACTTGTTATAATGTATCATTTAATAGGGAACAATGACAAGAAGTCTGTACATGTTCAGTTCGGATGCAGTTTTTGAAATATACTTTCAAGCTGTGGTTGTCTGAACTCAGACACACATCTCACAATACAGAGAGATGACTGTATATTTAAAAAACAGAAAATAGTGGACTTTTTTTTTAAATTGCACATAGCTATCTGAGTTAGAGGGAATCTGGACTAAATAGCAGCTCACATGGAAAGGGACTGTCCTTTTTGTTGAGTTAACAATCCAAATTTGCTCCCAAAGACTGAAGGACTGAAATGAGGGACATGGTGTTTTCACTCTTTCTTCCCAATTTAGAAGCATTTGGAATTTTGTGCTGAGTTCCTGGAAACCGTGTTTTAAAATAAGCTTGTGTCCAGAACATCATGAGAAGGTGATGGTACCTTGATAAATAATGAATGTTTTTAAGAAACCAGAATGTTGAAGCAAAAAATGAAAAGACTTCTTTTCTGAGTTCTGGAGAGATATATGATAGTTATGTTCAAATGTTTGAACGACAGTTACATCAATGTGGAATCCTACATCTTTTCTTTCTCTCCAGTACATAGAAATTTATGGCAGACCTTGAATAAGTGTAAAAAGAAAGAACCTGCAATGTAGACTTGTCATAAAACAAAAGTGCTGTCTTAGGAACCAATGAATTTTCTGTCTCTGGAAGTGCTCCCAGGAGGGCTGGGTTGTTGGAGAGATGATTCCTTCCTGGTGCAGGATTTGGGGCTAGTTACACACAAAGTTCCTTTCCAAATCCAAGGTTTGTCTGGCCAGTTTCCTCATTCTGTTAATAGTCAGCTGTATCCTCTTTTGCTTTGCTTCCTCCTTATTTTGAATTCTATTATTATTATTATTTTTTAAGAATACTATTTCAAGCTCGGCACAGTGGCACATGCCTGTAATCCCAGCAGCTCGGGAGGCTGAGGCAGGAGGATCATGAGTTGAAAGCCAGCCTCAGCAACAGTGGGTGCTAAGCAAGCTAGTGAGACCCTGTCTCTTAATAAAATACAAACAGGGCTGGGGATGTGGCTCAGTGGTCGAGTGCCCTGAGTTTAACCCCTGGCACCCCACCCCCTCAAATGCTATTTCATTATCTGAATGCACTATATTTTGTGCATCTATTTACCTTGCAAGGCCTTCATGGTTGCTTCCAAATTTTGCCAGTTATGAATAAAGCAATTGTAAACATCTGTGTGCAAGTTCTATGAGTCTTCAGTTCATTGGAGTAAATGTCAAGAAGCATGGTTATTGAATGAATTGGTGTTTAGTTTTATAAGAAACTGTCAAACTGTCCTCAAAAGGCTGCAACTTTTTTTGCATTCCTACCAGCAGTGAATGAGAGTTCTTGTTGTTCCACATCCTCACCAGCATTGGGTGTTGTCAGTATTTTGGATTTTAGCCGATTTAGTAGACATGTAGTGGGCTAACTGTTTTTTTGTCCTATTCAGATCTATTGTCTCCAAGTCACCTAATCACTGTGAGAAATACATTTAACATTACGATTAATGAAATATAATACTACTATTACTAGCCAGAATCCAGGTAAAAGACTTGGGAAACAATAGAATAAGTACTTACGTTAATGCTAATACTGCTAATAATAAAAGTGCAAATTTATTTGTGAGTGCTTTTTGAGTTTATTATGAAAATAAATGCCAGGACATAAGACATATTTCTGATTAATGTGTATGAGCAGTTATACACAAATGTGTTACTGGCATGTGGCAGGGGTCCCCAGGAGGTGCCCAGTCCTGACCAAGACTGAGGAGGTTGGTAAACAAAGCAAAGGTAAACAGAGCACTCTTGGAGAAAACAGAGTGGGCGGGGCTCTGAAGTAGCTCCAGGCCCTATCTACACAGTGGAGCTTACTTTATTGAGCTGTGCTAGTTCTTCCCAGGGTGTATTTGGGGTTGATTGACACCTTGATTGACAGCTGAACCTGCCATAATTTCTTTTCTACTGTGCATGCAAAAGGCTCCCTCCCTAATGCACAGAGGGGGAGCAAACTGCAATCCTAATGATATGTTAACTAACAGCTAGTTAACTTTAGGTCCCTCCCTCAAGCTATTGTTCATGCCCAAGATCAAGATCTGGGACTTTCCCTTCAAGGTCCTGAACTCTGTGGTGGTGTAGCTTCCTTCCTTTAACCACAAGATGGCCCAGCTTCCCCTCACCACAGGGCCTTCAGGCAGAGTGTTAGGTGGTTGGTAACCTCTCTCTCACTTTTCTATCCTTTCCCCATGCCCTGTCTCCTACCTAACAAAAGCATAGAGAGACATTGGCAATCATCATATAATAGTTTTCTCAAGAACTACTTTGCTTTTTGAGCAATGACTGCTGCTTCTTCTTTTTTAATTTAAAAAAATTTTTACATATTTAATGGGCATAATTTAATGATTTCATATACCTGTGCCTTGTGAAATAATAACCATAATCAAGACAAGGAATATAACCATCTCTTCAGATAAGAGCTATCTACCCTGTTAGTACACAATATTGTTCCCTATAGACACATTGTACATGAGACCCCCAGAACTTACTCATCTTGCATAACTGAAACGTGCTCCTGGACACACGTTCCCTCATTCTCCCCTCCTCCAGCCCCTGGCAATCACACTTTTGTGAATGGACTATCTTGGATTCCACATGTAATCGCACTCATGCAGTGTTTCTCTGCCTCTGACACACTGATTCTGGGTTGAGATTTTCCAATGTCTTTGTTTCAGGTTTTTCAAGTTGCCTATGTCATCATTAAAGCCGCCAATGCCCCCAGACCTGGAAACTGGATTTTGGAGCGCTCTCTGGATGGCACCACGTTCAGCCCCTGGCAGTATTACGCAGTCAGTGACACAGAGTGTTTGACACGCTACAACATAACTCCAAGACGGGGGCCGCCCACTTACAGAGCCGACGACGAAGTGATCTGCACCTCCTATTATTCTAGACTGATACCACTGGATCATGGAGAGGTACCGTGCCCACGGTGGTGACAGCTTTTCCTCCTCAGAGACCCCTGCCTCAAATGTTGAGATAGCCCTTGTAGGAGCAGATATCGAACACACAAAATCGATTGCTCTCAATATAAAGACCTTCACTACAGCTACCTACTTCTATTTAAAGTAGCCCTGAATGCTGCCTAGTATGATTAATTTCACTGCAGATTAATTTTACCCCATTGATTTCTTCCCTTCATGGAGGTCCTGCATTTTTTACTCTGTTGTAATGGAATAAGTCCATCAGTTCCTCCTTCAGAGCATCTTTCCATAACACCAGGATGAGAACGTTTGTTGAAATATTAAAACGACAGCCAAAATGCTTCTAAAAGATGTAGTTCCCAATTTTCTCTGTGTAGCTCTGTTTGGAGGGATTTGAGGACTTGGAGATGCCCATAAAATGTCACAGCTCCATGCTCAGCACGCCCAGGTGGCGCACACTTCATTAAAGTCAGAGTGTAATAAAAGCAGCACATTCTTCAGTAGCACCTGACTTGATGAGATAAAACTACAAAAACCTCTCTGAAGTGCTCTTCACAGCAGGGACTCTGTAGAAAGCCCTGCATTGTTTCAAGAGCAGAGATTAAGAGAGCAGGTTATGATTGTGGCTTTTGGCACCCTTTTCTTGCTCTCCCCAGCCTCTTCATGGATTTTAGAATTTGTTTCTGAGAAGCCATAGCTTAATAATAGATGTTTAAAATATCCTTACCACGCAGGAGAGGTGCCCAGTTAAAGATCCCCAGCAACCTCAGACACTGGAATGGATAACTCTCGTAAATTGAAGATGTGATGTGGATCGCAGTGATTCACAAGTAGTTAACACACGTTAGATTTTGACAAGAATTTGATTGTTTGGGTTTGATTTTGTATCTTGCTAAAGATTATATCCTGAAATTAAGCCAGCAGGGGTATATTTTTGCCATGCTTAAAAATGACATTTGTGGGCTGGGGATGTGGCTCAAGCGATAACGTGCTCACCTGGCATGCTCGGGGCGCTGGGTTCGATCCTCAGCACCACATAAAAATAAAATAAAGATGTTGTGTCCACCGAAAACTGAAAAATAAATATTAAAAAATTCTCTCTCTCTCTCTCTCAACCTCCCTCCTCTCTCTCTCTTTAAAAAAAATGACATTTGTTTATTTTTCTTCTTCATGTTTTAGATTCATACATCACTCATCAATGGCAGACCAAGTGCTGATGATCCTTCCCCCAGGTTGTTGGAATTTACCTCTGCACGATATATCCGCCTTCGATTACAGCGCATCAGGACACTCAACGCAGATCTCATGACCCTTAGCCACCGAGAACCCAAAGACCTTGACCCTATTGTTACAAGACGAGTGAGTATATGTGCCCCACCACCATCATTGTTATAAGTTTGTTTGGTTTCAAGGAGATTCTCTTTTCTTGTTTTCAATTTGGTTGTTCTCCCAGGTTGGCTCTCTTTCTTCCCAGGTGTTATATCCTTATTTTATCAAATATCATTGTATATCCTTTAATACAAATGCTGCCTTTACATGGTAGCTCTGATATTGTGTCCTACCCTCTCACCCCCCAAAAAAGCCTGCAAAGATTTTTACTGAAATTCTATTGATTCTTTTTTTTTAAAGGCATTTATTCAATTGACTCTTTAAAAAATAACTTTATTTTATTTATTTATTTTTATGTGGTGCTAAGGAAGATCGAACCCAGTGTCTTACACATGCTAGGCAAGCCTCAATCCTAGCCCCCATTGATTCTTAACGTCAATTTAAGATGAATTTTGGAAGACCTCTTAACAATATTGAATCATCCAGTTCGTGAACATTCTGTGCCTTCTCACTTATCTAGATCTTCTTTAATTTCTCTTGGAAATATCTTATGGTTTATTGGTAAAGCTCTTGTTCAATAATGCAAGAAAAATAAATCAAAGGCATACAGAGAGCACAGTAAGAGTAAAGCTCCACTTATAGATGACATGATTATATGCATAGAAAATGTGAAACAACTAGTAAATGTAAGTGAATTTAACACTGTTACAATATTCAAAATAAAAAATGTGGAATATATACTCAATGGAATATTACTCAGCTTTAAAAAAAGAGTAAAATTATGGCATTTGCCAGTAAGTGGATGGAGTTGGAAAATATCATGCTAAGCGAATTAAGCCAATCCCACAAAACCAAAGACCAAATGTTTTCTCTAATATGTGGACACTAATTCACAATAAGGGTGGGGTGGGGGGGTACTATGGAAGAATAGCATTACCTTAGATTAGGTAGAGGGATGTGATGGGAGGGAAGGAGAGGAGTGTGGGGAGAAGAAAGATAGTAGAATGAAACAGACATTATTACTGTTATATATATATATAACTGCATGACCAATATGATTCTGCAACATGTACACTTAGAAAAATGAGAAATTATATCCCATCTATGTATGATATATCAAAGTGCATAAATGTAGTCTACTGTCATGTATAACTAATTAAAACAAATAAAAAAATTTAAAAAATGAATCACATTTATATATACAGTAATGAATAATGGAAAATGAAATCCCAAAAGATATCTATTAACATATACAAATCTACAAAGTGGTGAGAACTAATCTTAAGAGAAAAACACTATTTTGTTAATGAGGCTATTTACATCTACTGATTTTTGTGTATTAAACTAACTGCATTTGGAGGATAAATCTTCTTTGCTGGTGATGTATTATCTTTTTTATGTAGTACTAAATTCAATTGCCCAGTATTTTTTAGGTGTTTTGGCAGATGGGGTTTGAAGATGATCTCTTTGGTTTAAGATGCAGCCAAGCTGGAAAATTCTTTTAGACTCTTAGATTTAGTAGATGAGTTGATTTGAGCATTATTGATTTTAATTGAGCACCAACATTCATTGTGCATGAAATATAATTTGAAATGGACATATAGTTTTAGATTACTGATAACACAATACCTGAGGGATTTGTGGAGTGCCAGTATTTTCTTTTCACTGAAATAAAAAGGTTTTAATTTCTGTATGTAACATTTCTTTTTTTTAGTATTACTATTCAATAAAGGACATTTCTGTTGGAGGGATGTGCATTTGCTCCGGCCATGCTAGCAGTTGCCCATGGGATGAAACTACAAAGGTAAGTTCTAGTATTTGACGATTTACTGCAACTTCAGCGTAGAAGTTGTAACTGTAATATTTTCAGTATTCTTTTGCATTCAAGGCAAATGTTGAAAGGTATAAACTCATGTAGCAAAAGAGTAAAAATATTTTCATAAAATTTTACTGTTTTAATTTTTAATGTTTTTATTAGTGTATTATATTTATATATAATAGTGAGGTCCTTTTGACATAATCATGCATGCATGGAATATAATTTGCTCCATTTCCAGACCCAGTAGTTCTTCTTTTCCTCCCCTCCTCCCTAACCTTGCTCCCCTTCCTCTGCGGTATGGATTTTCTACTTACTTACTGTTTTTATCACAAATAAAAAATATAATGTCATACCTCAAGGCTCTAGAGAAAGAAGAACAAACCAATCCCAAATCACTAGAAGACAGAAAATAATTAAGATCAGAGATGAATTTAATGAAATTAAAAATTTAAAAAAATAATAATAAAAAGGATCAATGCAACATGCATTGACTTTGTGAAAAGATAAACAAGATTGATAAATATTTAGTCAAACTAACAGAAAGCTAGAGGAAAACCCGAACCAACAAAATTAGAGATGAAAGGGAAATATCACCACAAGGACTTCTGCAATCCAGAGGATCATTAGTAACTATTTTGAAAATTTATTCTACAATAACCTGGAAAATCTAGAAGACATTGACAGATTTCTGCATGTATATGATCTGCCCAAATTGAACCATGAGTATAAACAGACCAACATCAAGCAATGAGATTGAGGCAGCAATTAAAAGCCTTTCAACAAAGGAAAGCCCAGAACCAGATGGATTCTCAGTTGAGTTTTACCAGACCTTTACAGAAGAACTAACACAAGTTATTCTCATTTATTTCATGAAATAGAAAGGAGGGAACACTCCCAGATACTTTCTATACAGCCAGTATAACCCTGATATCAAAACCAGATAAAGATGCATTATGGTTTAATTTTTTTAAACAATTTCATCATTTTGCTTTATTTGGAGGATATATTTCTAATTAAGTCCTTCTTGTGGTTTTCTGCATGTGTGGTAAGGTATACATGACGTAAAATTTACTACAGTAAGGTGAACAAGTCAAAGTATTCTGAATTTTGAAACTCTTCTCTCTAAGAGAGAATTGAGCAAAAACATGTGCAGTTATAATTTATGCTGAACATTTTAAAAAATATTGCCTTCTCATTTTCTCCATTTCCATGTTTGTGGTACTGAATCAGAATAGAATAAAGTTTGTTTTAGCACAATACTAAGTGAATTCAAACCACTTACACAAATTACTTTTTATTTTCCTTATCTTTTCTCTGTAATTTTGTACCTCTGGAATAGGATTATTCTTTTGTTGCTATTGTTGTTTGTTTTTGTCTTTTGGGTTTTGTTGTTGTTGTTGTTTGTTTTTGCAGTGCTAGAGGTTGAATGCAGGGCCTCCCACATGCTAGACAAGCACTCTACCACTGAGCCACACCCTCATTCCAGATTGTATTATTTTGATGCTAAAAAAAAATCTGTAAATGAATGTCAGAAGATTATTAATGAGAAGTCTTCTAATAATTAAGACAATTATTATTAAAAACTTCCAAATCCTTAAAAGTCAATGAATCTTTGAAAAACAAAACATTTTTGTTAGCTATCCCATCTTTGAGAGTTACTTTTATCTTCCTCACTTCTCTTTGCAACCAGACTATCTGTATATATCCTTTTAGAAAAGTTACCTCCCAGTTTATTTGATATGGGTGAATGTCCTTCCATTGTGACATCTTTCCACTTATTTATGGTAGGTTCTCTCCTTAAATACAATTAAGAAAAATACACAGGTAAAGTTTTCTGATCCAGTTTCGCATCCCTTTTTGTGTAGAAACTACAGTGTCTGTGTGAACATAATACTTGTGGAGAGAGCTGTAACATGTGCTGTCCTGGGTACCACCAGCAGCCCTGGAGGCCTGGGACCATATCCTCTGGTAACACATGTGAACGTAAGTACGCTATTTGAAGAATGTGGTTCTTCTCTTATTATAACTACACTTTCGTCATCTTAACTTTTGCAATGAGTAGGTAACTTGTTTTCACAGAAAGTCAAATAGTGCCCAAAGTTCTAGATTATCTTTAAAAAGTTTAAACTATTAAGAGCTAAATGTATCTTTATAGATTTGCTATTTTCTCAAAGGTCCCCTTCCCCTACATCCATTTATTCTTTATTATCTTGGATTTAACTTTTAAATAAACAATACATTCACAAGATTTCAACATCTAATAATATAAAGAAGTTTGGGGTAAAAGCTTTCCTTTTACTTCATTTCCATCCTTCCCACTTTTTATTATTTCCCATTATGTTCTTATTAAAATTTTTGTGCAAATAAGCATGCATTAGCACAGTGCTACTCCCAACATATGTTCTTACACAGAAGAAGACATACTATTCATACCATTGCTTATTTGTTGTTGTTTGTTTGTTTGTTTGTGGACCTCCGGATTAAACCCAGGGCCTTGCACATGCTAAGCAAGTACTCTGCCACTGAGCTGCCCATTACTTCTTAATATTTAACAATGTATCTTTAAATTCTCTCCATGTTAGCAATTTAATGCTGCTTTGAAAAAAAAAAAGTGGCACAGAATTCCATTATATGGGTATAATAACTAATTTATTTAAATGAGTATGTATCAATGGGTGTTTCAGTTGTCTCTAGTCTGTTGTTAACACAAACAATTATGCAGTGATTGTCCCCATACATTTTATTCACATGTGTACAAAGATTTTGCAAAGTATCATCCCAGGAGATTGATTGCTGTGTCAAATGGGCACTCGCTTTTATTATCTTGATAGCTCTTCCTAGTTATCATACCTAATATTGCCTATATCTTATTAAAATTGCTTATTCTAGAATTTTAATTGCACTGATAGTCATATAAACTTACTTAGAGAAATAAGGGCCTGCTTTCTATAAGACATCCTGTGTATTAAATATTTTTTAACACACTGATGTTAAAATATTTTCTAGAATGTAATTGTCACAATAAAGCCAAAGACTGTTACTATGATGAAAGTGTCGCCAATCAGAAGAGAAGCTTGAATATGGCTGGGCAGTTCAGAGGAGGTGGGGTTTGCATTAATTGCCTGCAGAACACCATGGGAATCAATTGTGAAACCTGCGTGGATGGATATTATAGACCACATAAAGTAAGTACATGTCTCTCCCATGGCTGAGCATCATTGCCTTCCCAAAGTGGAAAAAAGAGACTTCACAAAGTTGCAACCTATATAATGGAGACAATTCTCAACTTCTATGTTGGAGACTCCTTTCCTTTTGTAATGCTTGATTTATATTGTCATGCTAATAATGTTCTTCTGATTTCTATTTTCTACTCTGCCCTGTTTACTAGATAAGTAGGATGTTCACGTGTTGTTATTTAACTTGAGGTCAGGGGCCTATTATCTTTGTGATCTTGGGTTATCTAATTGGGAATATGGAGATTCTACCACTAACCAGAGGCTGAATCTTGCTTATAGGGTGTAGTCAGTCCTCAGTTGACTTGATACACAGTTGTGACAGTGTCCCTGGGGTGTTCTCCCTTCCTCCTTCTCCCTGTGCCCCCTTATAACAGTATTATCTTGGCATTGATAATATTTGTTTATATGATTGCTAATATTGCTATCATTTCCAGTAAAATAATCCAGGACAACTTCTGCCTTTCAGGTTTCTCCTTATGAGGATGAACCTTGCCATCCCTGTGCCTGTGACCCTGTGGGGTCCCTCAGTGCCATCTGTGTTAAGGATGATCTCCATTCTGACTTAAATAAGGGTAAATGCTTGATTCATTTTTGTGCTTACAATTGCTGTTTTTTGTTTTTTTTTTTGGTGGAAGATTGTACCTGTTAGAACCATTAGCACTGTGTTGGATGGTAGGATTCTTTATTAATTCTTTGGTTCACTAAATATTTATAAAGCACCTACTATGTGTCAGGGAGTTTTCTAGATCTTTCTGATATATATTTGAATAGATGGCCAAGGTCCCTCCTCAAAGGAAACACTAAACAAGTACATGGATAATATTATGCTAGGGAGAGTGCTGAGGACATAAAGCCAAACTGAGAATCATAATTGGTTGGAGAACGGGTGTGGAGGTGACACTGTTGGGGTGATGAAATGACATTTGAGCAGATAATTGAGCATTTGATGAAAAAATAAGTAAGGCTCAGTTAAAGCCATCTATTGAACACAGTAAATAGCAGTTGCTCTATTTAGCTCCTAGAAATGCTCAGAGGACTTTTGCATACATCATCTCACCAAGCAAGTAAATTCTCCAGTTAACTTTGTAAATGTCAGTGTTCTTTCCCTTTCAAAATTTGGTTAAGTGCACTTGCAAATATCAGAGTCTCCTGAATAGGTTGCATCTGTTTGAAGACTTCTGTGACCCCATCAAATTCTTGGCCACTGGCAGTAAAAACAGCTATTGACCAGCAGGCATGGAGGTGCAGCTGTGGGGCCTAGCAGGAGTGTGCAGGGTAAATTGTGTGACTGACTGATTCTTACACCCTGATGAAAGGGTGATGATAGTGGCCCTGCGGGTGGGGTACATTTGCTTATTCTGGAATTTCATGTAAATGGAACACAATATGTGGGGTTTTTGTGTGACGAGCTTCTTTCACATAATATATTTTCAAGGGTTATCTGTGTTGTAACATACATCAATATTTCATTCCTTTTTATTGCTGAATAATATTTCATAGGATGAATATATCACATTATATCCACTTATCAACTGATAAATATTTGAGTTATTCCTACTTTTGGCTATTATGAATAATGCTACGATGAACATTCATGTACAAGGTTTTGGGGAGAATGTTTGAGTGTTTACTTAGGAGTGGAATGGCCATATCATATGGTCACTCTGTGTATAACATTTTGAAGAAGTATTAAACTGTGTTTCAAAGTTGTTGTACTATTTTACATTGACTCCAGTCTCTGTGAGTTTTCCCTCTGTTTTCTTTATTTAAAACAGGAGTTGGCAAACTATGGCCCAAGGTCTAAATCTGCACACTGCCTGTTTTTAAGAATAAGCTTTATTGGAATAGAATGGCAGCCATTGGCTTATACATTATCTGTGACTGTGGTCCAGCAGTAGTGGCTGAGTTGAGCAGTTCTACAGATTCCGTGGCCAGAAAGCCTAAAATGTACATTCTCTGGCCCTTTACAGAAAAAGTTTGCCAACCCTAGCTTTAAATTTCTTTTATTTCCGTGTATTGCTTTCTCCCCAGGGAAGTGGCCAGGTCAGTGTCCGTGTAAGGAAGGTTATGCAGGAGAAAAATGTGATCGCTGCCAGTTTGGCTACAAGGGTTACCCGAACTGTGTCCCCTGTGACTGCAATCTAGCTGGCAGTGTGAATGACGATCCGTGCACAGACCCGTGTCTTTGTAAGGTAAGCAAGGAGGTCAAAGTGGCCCTGTGTTTCTTCTCTGGAAAAGGAGCATCTTCTACTGGCTCACAGTTCTCAGACAAAGCAGTTCAATTTAAGCAGAAACTCTCATCCCTGCCCAGAAGCATGATATGTCACAGCAAGTTGGTTCTGTTGTGTCCTCGGACTTAGATGAATACTTGGATTCCATTTTTTTATTTTTCTGGGCAATGGCCATGTATTCCAGAGGCATTTCTGTAACTTTCTAGGTGAAACCCAACACTGCATATCATTTATTGGGCCTTGACTGAATTCTTCCTGGACATTCTTTTCTAGCTTTGTATTTGGGGGAGAATCAGGTAAGCACTAAATTCCCACAAACTCTAATGAAATGCAGGTTTTTAATCTTGGATTTTTCTTTAAAAAAAAAAAAGAACTGTATAATCATAACAAATACATTCATATGGTACCCATGAGGAGTTTTATTTGACCATACGATATTAATAGCAATTTCCCTGGAATTCTAAGGATTTCCTGTTGTACCTTTTGTGTTTATTCTCATGAAAGCACAGTCTCAGGCATATGTTATGTATGACCAAAAATAATCTCGAGTATTTATGTGTAGTACAAACAATTAGACAACCCTCCTCAGATTTTAAAATGTTCATACAAGCAGCAAAATTGGAAGAAGTAAAATAAATCAATTCATTTACATATATGACTAACCTTACATATTTACATATAACCCCAGCCTTGTTCTTGGCTATGAAATTAAATAATAATTAATTCCCACTATTTTTTTTTGAAATAACGACTTCATGAGACTTTTTTAAAAAAAATATTTATTTACCTGCTTCTGTGGGCTACCAACCCTCCCTCCTTGTTAATATCCTGTCGATGTCATTTTCTTCTGTCTGGATTCATTGGCTTCATCTGGAAATTTTTTATTGTAACCTGCAGGAAAATGTCGAGGGGAAAAATTGTGACCGCTGCAAACCAGGCTTCTATAACTTGAAAGAAAGAAACCCCCAGGGCTGCTCTGAGTGCTTCTGCTTTGGTGTCTCCGATGTCTGCGACAGCCTTTCTTGGCCCATTGGTCAGGTGGGAGGCCTTGGGTATAAGCTGGATTTAATCAGTGGGTGGTCATGTGAGCTCTCTACCACTTTGTCAGCAAGCTATGGGCTGATTTTTCCTGAAATACCACTCTCGTGCGTTTGGAACAACACCATTAAGGGTCAAAAGGCAGTCGATTCCTGAAAGGGTCCTTAAATTTCCTGTGTTTATTTCCACACACATTTCCCTATCAACATAAGATATGTATTATAGAATACACTCTGTTTCCATTTCTTCCATAGGGAATACGTTAAGTGGGGAGGTCAGATCTCACTCCATGTTTTAGTCAGCTTTTTCACGGCTGTGATTAAAAGATCTGACCAGAAAATCATAGAGGAGGTAAAGATTATCTGAGGGCTCTTGGTTTCAGAGGTCTTAGCTCATAGAAGACCAGCTCCATTCCTTGGGGCTTGAGGTGAGGCAGAACACCATGGCAGAAGAGTGTGGCAGAGGGAAGCAGCTCATTTGGTGATCAGGAAGCAGAGAGACAGATCTCCACTCCCCAGATACAAATATATTCCCCCAAACCACACCCACAATGCCCCACTTCCTCCAGCCACACCTCACCTTCCTCCAGTTACTATTCAGTTAATGCCATTAGGGATTAATTCACTGTTAAGTTTAAGGCTGTTGCAACCTAATCATTTCCCCCTCTGAACCCTCTCTGTCTTTCATGTGAGCTTTTGGGAGACACCTCACATCCAAATCGTAACCCACTACCTGCCCCCACTGGCACATTTGGGGTCATGAGAATTTTACAATTTTAGTGGGTGGGAAGCACTCCAGTGGATGGGGTGGGAACAATAGCAGGTGGCCCAGGCTTTATTAGGTGTGTTAGCTTTTTGTTGCTGTGACCAAAACACCTGACAAGAACAACTTAGAGGAAGATGGATTTATTTTGGCTTATGGTTTCAGAGGATACTGTCCATGGTCAGCTGGCTCTAAGGCAGAAACATGGTGGGAAGGCATAGCTGAAGAAGGCTGCTCTGTTCATTGCAATCAGGTAGTAGAGAAGGGGTGAAAGGAGCCAGGGATGAGATATAGTCCCCAAGGGTACACCCCCAGTGACCTGCTTCCTCCAGTAATGTCCACCTTCCTACAGTTACCATCCAGTAGTCCATTTAGATTATTGATCTACTAAGTGGATTAATCCACTGATAAGGTTGCAGCCCTTCTGATCAAATCATTGCCTAACAGCCCCACCTCTGAACCTTGCTGCATTAGGAATCATGCTTTCAACACATGAGCCTTTGAGGGGACATTCTAGATCTAAACCATAACTCAAGGATAGGCATTCTGTTTTGAGAAGGGGGAATTCTGGGGGGGATGAGTTTGAGGCAAGTGTCAAATGGTGATTAGGGAGGGAGATGGTGTAATGACGAGAGATTGAGGAGAAGATGCTGGGCATATGGCTTATCAACTCATAACTGTGGCCACCATGCTGGGGGAAAATGACCAACATCTTTATGTAGGTAATAAATTGGGAGTATATAATCTAAAGTATATATATATATATATATATATTACACACACACACACACACACACATATGTTTAGCATTTGGGTAAAAAGCAGAGGACAATAAAGAAGGGGGAGTCAGAGTTAGCAAAAGACATTAATCTATGCATTTCCAGGTCAAGTAGCCCTTATCTGAAATGTCAGGGAGCAGGATTGTTTTGGAATTTGAATTTCATATTTTTTCAGATTTTGGAATATTTGTACACACATAACAAGATATCTTGCAGATGGGATCCAAGTCTAAACATGACATTCCTTTATGTTTCATATACACCTTATGCAAATTACCTTCAGGCAATTTTATAACATATTTAGTGCACCTGCAATTTGACTGTGACCCATCGCATGAGATCAGTGGCATCATGTAGTTGTTCATGAAGTTTTGGATTTGGTAGCAGAATTTCAGAGTTCTGGATTAGGGATGCTCAACCTCTATTCTTTATAGTTTTTAAAAAAAATCTAAAATATATGTTCATGGCCTCTATGGCTTTACTCCTTTACTTATAATTTATCTGGATTAGTGGTGCGTTATGACTTGTTCTCAGGTTTTCTTAGTCCTTTGACAAGTGGAAATACCACATGTTCTGTGGTTCATTTGTAGCAATTGTGTTAACTTCATCTCTAGCTAAACTTTCTGGGTTTGTCTCTTCATTGTAAAATATTTACGCTAGATTGCATGAGATCTAAAGTTCATTCTATATCATATTCCAAAATTCATTTTTCTTTCTTTTTCTTTTCCCCCTAGGTGAATGATATGTCCGGGTGGCTGGTCACTGACTTGGTCAGTCCAAGTAAGATCCATTCTCAGCAAGAGGCGCTGGGTGGGCGTCATCAGATCAGCATCAATAACACCCTGGTCATGCAGAGACTGACTTCTAAGTACTACTGGTCGGCCCCTGAGGCCTACCTTGGAAATAAGGTATGTGTGCTTAGATGAAGATCTCAGAGGCCATTAAGAAAAGACTTCTTGTTTTCATTATAAGTAATTTTGTTGGTGAGTTGAACTTTGAAAAGGCATTTCACAGCCTTTAATCTACATTGGATACACAAGATTTTTTGATCCTTTTGACTTTTTAGTCACATCGTTCCAATAAGAGTGTCTGTTTTTCTTGGTCCAGTCTCTAAGCAGCCTATGTTGTGAAGTCTCATCCTCTTATTGATGAAAAATCTTCTACTTTCCACCTCTGGGTCCCCATCACTTGGGCTTTTCGAAATGCTGATCACATTCCTACTTTGTTCAGTGAGCAGTGAACCCAGATTAATGCCCCATGGTTTCCTGGAGGGCCTAGCTTAGTGGAGGGCCTGGTGCATGGGAAACACTCAAGGAAGTTCCCCTCAGTGAGACTTTTGCTCTGCTTCCTCTGTTTAGGTATCAGGACAGGCTGTTGCTCATGTAAAGTTCATAGATAGGAACAGACAGAATACTTTGTTTTAATTTTAAGTAAGGGGTAAAATGATCTACAGTGTTAGAAGTTTGTTTCTAAGATTGAGCCTCCCTTCAATGACATGTTCCCAGTCTCCTCTCCAATTAATCATGCCCTTTCTCTCAAGAGCCTGATTGCTTGGAAAATACATTTGAGGGAGTCTATTTGAGCACCTATTAGTTCCTTGCTCACTTGGGGATTGGGTTCATTTTAGGGTAGTGATATCCTTTCATTGTAGCGTAATCTCATAGCTTAAGGAGTTTCTAGTTAATTTGATGATTAAATTTTCTAACTTCTTTTAAAGGGGTATTTTTGAAGACGATTATTTTTGCCATCCAATTATAATTGTAGAATATGTCTTCTATTTATAATAGGATCTTATCACCAAAATTCACTGAAATTTTTTCTTTTGAAATCACTTGTCCAATTTTATGATTGCAAAATTGGATTCCGAACATTCTTTTGTTACGACACATCCATCAGGAAGAAAATTCTACATTAAAGGAGATCTGATTAGGAAGAAATACTTGTAGTCTTTCCTTCAAGTAGAAGATCCAACATGTTTTTTGCTGCAGCAGGACAATGAAAAAAAAAAATTGTCAGGGGTCAAACTTCCTACCCCCTATTTATTTAAGTAAAATAAATGTCTACTATGTGATTAATAAGATTATACAGACCTCGGGGTCTCTCAGTAGTGCATTTTTATTTTTGGAATTCAGCAATATCCTCCAGTCTTGGTAATATCAATTAAAATACTCATAGAGTATGTTTCCATTGCCTTTAATGTGAATTTGCTTACATATGGTGGCCACTAGAATGCCTTGTAGCCTAGTTCTTTCCAGATGGATCCTAGCTATCACTTCCTCCTCCTTGGGGCTATGGTTGATTCTCTTTGATGTTCACGCTCATTTGACCATTCCAGCTGACCTCTTTTGGTGGGTTCCTGAAATACACAGTGTCATACGATATTCCAGTGGAGACAGTGGACAGTGACCTCATGTCTTATGCGGATATCATCATCAAGGTGAGACTGTTTTGCTTTGCTTTTGCATACAGCTTGGGAATTAGTGGGGTGATCCTTGGCTGACTGAAAATGGCTAGGCCAGATGTTCCTGCTGGGAGACCGTGGTGGGGTGACTTGCTGCACAATGCCCAGATGTGTGTGATGATCTGACTCGAGGCCCTTTCTGGGGTTCTTTGTATTCCTGTCATCCCCAGGGTGTACCCATCTTTTCATGTTTAAAAAGGAGATGTGCTGGGCCTGATGGCACATGCCTAATACTAGTGACTCGGAAAGTTGAGGCCTGAGATCCCAAGTTTGAGGCCAGCCTTGGCAAATTAGTTAACACTTTGTCTCAAATAAAAGAGTGCCTCTTTGAGGTTCAATCCCTATCCCTGCAACCAACCAATCAATCAATCAAGTAAAGATGAGCATTTGCTCTGACCTTGAAACTAGCCAGCCTTCTAAGGACTTTTTTTTCCCTCCTGCCACTTTGCCTCTTCATAGGAACCTATTAGTCAGTGCCTGGCAATGTGGGGACAGGAGACACACTGCCTGGTCCTCTCTCCTTCTCCCTGTATATCCTCATTCCTCACAAAAAGACCTAATTTGGCCTTGTCCCCGGGTCGCTGGCATATTTGGGTTCTTGTCTCCAGTGTCCTTTGATCTTGAGTGACCTTTATCTCCATATCCATCCTGAACAATTGGAAACTGGAAGGTAAATTACTGTTGTTTAAGGCAATTTTATGAGAAGTTGGAGGTATATTTACTGTACATACTGTTTTCAACTTCTATTGTTTAAAGATTAGGAGTATCAGATGCAGGCTGCTTTGATGAACACTGTGGGCAGATGCATGACCTTGTTTCTTTTCCAAGATACCAACAAAGCACATGGTCTTTAGGTTTATCATTGGAATCCCTCTGAAAGAAATCCAGTTCAACACTTTTTCTCCAATAATTGTGAACTGAGAGTTACACACACCATCATGTTGTTTGCCACAAGAGCCTAGGCCCAAATGAAAACCGTATTGTTGAGTGCAAAATTTGATTTTATTTCTTGATCCTTAAATTGAATGGCAAATATCTTTCCTTTTCTTTTTTTTAAAATGCTAGGGAAATGGAATCACTTTAAGCACACAGGCTGAGGGCCTGTCACTGCAACCCTATGAAGAGTACTTCAATGTGGTTAGACTTGTGCCTGAGAATTTCCGAGACTTTCATAACAAAAAACAGATCGATCGTGACCAGCTAATGACTGTCCTGGCCAACATGACACATCTCCTGATCAGAGCCAACTACAATTCTGCAAAAATGGCTCTTTACAGGTATATATTAAAATGGGAGGAAAAACTTACAGAAGAGATAGCTCTAGCTTGTCTTTATTTAATACTGTGTATTTCAAACTTAATATAGTTTACATCACTTTTATTAAAGGAACTAGCTATAATAATTAAAATATATTTGTAATAATAATATATATTTGTAATAATATATATTATTTATATTATAATAATTAAATTATTTTTATAAATGTAACATTGAAGATGTAAGACTAGTTATTCATGACAAATGTTATCTACTAGGAAACAAACGACTTTACATTCAGTAATTTGCAACGTGTTTCCAAAAATTACTAATAGAGTTATCATTGTCCCAGACCTTGTTGCTTCTGGTTCTCTCTCTCCTGATATTAATGATCTTAGTTTTGCAGTTATTTGTGCTAACAGTCATTTTATTACTTTGTGGAAGTCAGTTTCTGGCAATGCCTCGTCAAACATGAGAGTCAGTGCTGCAAATGTAAGTGTAGTAGAGATCATTGGAGTATAATCTCTGTGTTCATGATAAGATGGATGAGTAGATGAATTTTTGTCAAGTTCAACATCATTCCTTCCCCACAGTGTTCTATGGGCAATTGCATATCTTTGCAACCAATGTTGGAGACATATCCAGGGAATAATGACAATTCCCAGAGTGTATTATTGGAAGAAGTCTTTAGTGACTTACAAAATCACATGCCCATTCTGTTTGAATTAAATCTTTTAGGGACTCATCTTCATTGAGGTGTAAGATGTGATTTGCAAGCATGTGAATCCTGTAACGACCTCTGTGTGTTTGTAGGTTGGATTCTGTCTCTCTGGACACAGCAAGCCCTAATGCTATAGACTTGGCAGTAGCCACTGATGTGGAGCACTGTGAATGCCCGCCAGGCTACACAGGGACATCCTGCGAGGTACCGCTCACCTCTCTTCCTGTTTTCTTCTTTTTGTCTTTTTTCTAAGGGGAAAATAGTGCACTGAAGTTAATCTAATGATGGAAGTTTGAGTTTTAACTTTGGAAACCCAATGTTTGGTCCAGAGTTGATTGATTATAGGAATGGTGGAAGTCATGTGGTTTAAAGAAATCCATTGCTCTGCTAGGGGTGGGCTCTGGGACTCCTGGAAATGCCTGACTTCATGCAGCTCTCTTGCCTCAGTAGGAAGTTTGTACTACCTATGCCAGATTTTATATTTCTAGGGAGGACTGAACTTGATCATTTGAATATTTATAATCAACTGTGCAAGACCAGGAAGGCTTTAGACAAGGCGGACCCATTTTGAGACCCTGGATGGTCCCTGACTATTTTACTTTGGTGGGCTTCACCTCACATATGAAGTGTGCAGGTTCTATATCTGTGAATTGAATCAATCAGGGATTTCAATATATTCCAAGGAAGAAAATATTTCATCTGTACCAAAGTCTGTACAAATGTTTTTCTTGTCATTATTCCCTAAATAATACAACTATTTATACCATTCACATTGTAAAGGGTATTACAAATAATCTAGAGATTTAAAGTATACAGGATTGGGGTGCAGTGACACATACCTGTAAGCCCAGCAGCTTGGGAGACTGAGGCAGGAGTATTGCAAGTTCAAGGCCAGCTTTAGCCTTAGCGAAGCCATAAGCAATTAAGTAAGATCCTGTCTCTAAATAATATATATATATATGGGTTGGGGATGTGGCTCAGTGGTTAAGTGCCCCTGGGTTCAATCCTAGTACCAAAAGAATTTTTAAAAATTAAATATAAATGAGTAAATTATACAAGAGAATATGCGTAGATTGAATGCAAATATTATGCAATTTTATAAAAGGGACTTTAATATGCAAGAATCTTGGCATCTGTGGGGATTTTGGAGCAAATCCTCATGAATACCAAAGATAACTGTATATGAATATACATTTGCAATCAGAAATAAAAGTATTAAAATTATTTGGATACAAGTATTTATAACAACTCTCTCATACTGAGAACTTCCTGCATACTGGCAGTGTGCTAAGCTCTTTCCATGTGTTATCTATCTGAATCCTGACTGCACCCATGTGTAATAGGGACTTCAGATATTTTCTTTTCCAAACTGAGGCACAGTAACATTCAGTAACTTGACCGTGGCCACACAACTAGGAATGATCATATTTGGATTTGAGCTTCATCTACACTGTTCACCACCACTGTATGATCCTGCTTTCCACATGTTCATGACTGACAATTATGAACAATTGTGCTTGGCTTGATTTATTAGCAATCATATTTACAAAGTGAGAATATTTAATTTATAATTTGTTTCTATTAATCTCTATCAGTCACAAACTTTGTAGTTAATAAAGTTAGCCTAATGTCTCATGATGTAGATATTAAACTAAATAGTCCTATTTTAAATATTTTGCATGGGTTTTTTGTTTGTTTGTTTGTGAAACCAAATTAATGGTTTTTTTTTTTTTAGGTTTGAAGCATGGGTTTTTAAGCCCAGCAATTATTTCCATTCCTAAGCATTGTGTGCATAATGTTTAATGGATAAATGATCCTAACTAAGGCCACCTGAGTCTATGGGCTGTGAAGTAGGAGAGCAAGGTCAGGCTATGGAGCAGGGAAACCCTGAAAGTAGAAGCCAGACCAGCTGAAGCAGGAGGGGGCAGCAGAGAGAAGCTTAATTTGTATAGTGGTGACTCTGTGTCTGAGAGTAGTTCTAGGAACCCCCCAGATCTCCAAATCTGCAGATGCTCAAGTCCATTCTATAAAATGGTATAGTTTGAAAATAACTTAGGCACACCCCCCTGCATACTTTGTCACCTCTAGATCTCTTATATTACCCAACACAATGTAAATGGTATATAATATAGTTGCTATACTACATTGATTAGGGGTAATGACAAAAAAAAAAATGTCTGAACACATTCAGTACAGATGCATATCTCCATTCCTTGGTTGGTTAAATTTGTGCATGTGGACCCTAAGGATATGGAGGGCCAACTTACACATTTGTAGGCTTTTTGTTAAGTAGAACTTATTCTTTAACCAAACTGTTACTTGGAAGCTGCTTGGGCTAGGGATATAGCTCATCTGGCTGGATACAGTGGTGCATGCCTGTAATCTCAGAGGCTCCAGAGGCTGAGGCAGGAAGATCACAAGTTCAAAGCCAGCCTCAGCAAAAGCAAGGCACTAAGGAACTTAATGCCTCTAAATAAAATACAAAATAGGACTGTGGATATGACTCAGTGGTCAAGTGCCCCTAAGTTTAATCTCTGCTACCAAAAAAAAAAAAAAAAAAGAATCAGGCAGCTGTTGGTAGGGGATAGAATTCTCTACAGCACTGTAAGCTCCCATGCAGACCTCTGGGGCAGTGCCCACCCAATGTCCATCTGCTGATGAGCCCCCTCTCTCTGAGGGGCACACAGTTAAGTGGAGGTGTTAGGGGACTTCCTCAATGCCTCGTGTCTTTACAGAATTTTTTTTTTCTTTTTAGTACCAGTGATTGAACTCAGGGGTACTCAACCAGGTTACTTTTATAATTAAAAAAAAAAAAACTCCAAGAATTTCTTAACAAAATAAAAACTAGTCCCAACTCTCCTTTCATTCCCCCCACAGGAGGATGCTGACTTCTAAATTAATCATTCCCAAGTCTGCCCTCTAAAGGCACTTTGTATCTGCTACAGCCCTTGGCAGTTGGCTGGGGACATGGCCAAGGAAGTGGCCCCATCTGGCTTTGAGTCACTCCACCTGCGCACTGGGCACTATGCAAGTGTCTGTGTCCCATGCTCTGCATCTGTAGAGCCGAGATGCAGTCTCTCGGGGTTATGATGAGTTAAATGAATTGTTGTATGTGGGTGTTCACTGACCCAGGTTGCCTCTCCAGGTTTAGCTCATGTACAGAACACCTGTAATATTTGCTCAATTAAATTGCTGCAGTGTGACCCAGACCTGCCCTTGAACGCATGCATTGTATGATGGTAACCTTGAATGAATTATAATCCTAGGGGGAAAAATAAAGTTGAGAGGAAAACAATCGTCTTAATGGAAATGCTGGCTAGATAGTGCTACATCATTGGTAGTTAAAGAATACTGCAAAGGCCAGGCACAACAGTGTACACCTGTAATCCCAGCAACTCAAGAGGCAGAGGCAGGGAGATTGCAAGTTCAAAGCCAGCTTCAGCAACTTAACGAGGCTCTAAGGAACTCAGCAAGACCCTGGCTCAATTTTTTTTTAAAAATTAACATTTTTTTTTTAAATGTACTGCATGCATGCCTGGGATGCCACAAAGTTGTATGTTGAACCATGAAATAACCATTAAGTTTTTGTGAGCATGTTTTCACCTTTCAAATGAAACAAGGAACTGGAGTATAGTGCCTAGTGGCCCAATTTGGTAAGTTTACTGAAAATTCCTGAATTGCACAATTAAAATGGGTAGATTTTTTTGGCATGTCAATGATATCTCAATGTTTTAAAAGTAGAAAAAAAAATGTTTCTGTGCACATGGAAAACTGAGCCGCTGATTTTTCAACTATGTGGGAAAGCAGATGATTCCTATAATGTGCAAAGCTGCATTCATGGACACTGGTGCCACCCTTCTTTTGCAGTCCTGCCTCTCTGGCTATTATCGAGTTGGTGGAATACTCTTTGGAGGAATCTGTCAGCCCTGTGAATGCCACGGCCACGCGTCAGAGTGTGATGTTCATGGAGTTTGCTTTGTGAGTTTATTTCTGAAACCTCCAGGTGTCCCCTCTTACCTGACCCAGAACTTTGTGCTGTGTAGAAGTGATTTCTTCACAAATTGCCTGGATGCCAAAGGACATTTGCAGATTTAAATTCATGTCTCAAAACATTTCCTACCTTTTTTTAACCTTTAAAAGAAAAAAAGGTTACTTCAGTGGAACAGGTTGAACATCCTTGTTCTGAAAATTTGAGCATTAGGAAATGCTCCAAAATCTGAAACTTTTTGAGCAAGGACATAAAGCCTCAAGTGGGAACTTCCACACCTGACCTTTTTAAGGAATCAGTCAAAATGCAGGCACACTAAAATTATCACATAGCATTACCTTCAGGCTGCGTGTTTAAGATGTATATGAAACTTGAATTAATTTCCTGTTTGGATTTGGATCCCATCCTCAAGACACCACATTGTATATATGCAAATATTCCAAAATTCAAACCACTTTTGGTCCCAAGGAATACTTAACCTGCATTGAAAAAGGAATATGAAATATCTTTCCTTTTTTAGTATTAGAACAATGAAAAGTCATTACTTAGTAAAATTATAAAGCAATATAAAATTGTCCACTGTTTAAATACAAAGGATTCATATTTCAAACAGAAGTGCTAGTATTTTTAACATTACGTTACATAGTATACTACAAGAGGAGTAATAAAACTTCTAATAATCACACTCATTTGAACAATATATAATGCTTTACAATTACTTTGAATAAACTCTTCAAACAAGTATCTCTTTCATAAGCACTATGAGTTGAAACAGGGCTTACCAAATATGTAGTTAATCTTGAGAATGAACTTTTAGGGCAGATACAGGGTGAGACTTGCTTCTTAGCTTTAGTGAGGAATTCTTTTAGTCCCTTCTGCCTTGAAGCCAGGCCACCCTCTGGGTTCTAATGGACTCACTCCTCAGAGATGGAGTGATTGTGCTTGCCAGTAGACTCTGCCCTATTCACGAGGCAGGAAACTCACGCTCTTTCAGGAAGAGATTGATTAAGTCCCAGCGCTAGGGAAAATTAATTACCAGAGCCCTAGAGAAGAGCTGAAGCCCTGGTGCCCCGGATTGCTTATTCTCTCTCGAGACTCATTTTTCTGTCTTCTGTAAGGAAAGTCCCCATTTTGCTCTGTGTTCTTTTATCCACATGGAATAAGGCGTCTGTAGGAATTACTTGAAGTGTGGCTTGCAGGCAGACTCCGTCCCTCTAGGATGGGTTCCTCAGGTGCACCAATTCCAGCAACTTGGGGATGTTTGTGTTTTTTACTTCTCTACCTCTGCCTTTGGGTTTGCAAGGCCAGCTTCTCAAGCCTCCCACCAATCATGGAGGTACAGATAATCACTTTAGGTACAGCTAGTCTGAAAGTATATCATTCTCATGCTTCTGTAAATGTTTCTAGAACTACATGCTAAATATATTAAATATGTACTAAATATACTCACTTTAAGTGAACAGTATATATATTTAGTATGTTTAATAGTAACTACCCTTCAAGTTCTTCTTATGATAAACATAATGATGATTTTTAGAGTTTTAAGCATTTTGGAGGGAACAGTTTTAGATTTAGAGGAGAGCTGTAGGCATAAAACGGAGAATTCCCGGATGTCCTTTACCCAACATCCCCAGTGTTAACATCTCATATAACCAGAGTAGTTATCAAAACTGAGACCTTCACATGGGCACCATATGATCAGCTAAACCACACACTGCCTTCCTACTTCACCAGTGTTCCCAGCCCTCTCCTTTTCCTTTCTAGGAGCAAACCTAGGACCCCACATGGCACTCTGTGTCCTTGTCTCCTTAGCCTCCTCTGTCTGGGCAGCTCCTCAGTCTTGTCTTTGTGACTCTGGTAACTTGAAGTGTGGTGGAGTGGGGTGGACATTCTGTGGAATGGCCTCAGCTAGGGCTTGCCTCTTGCTCTGCATTTTGGTCAGCTCTTTTTGTTGCTGTGACTGAAAGACAAGAACGAGTACAGGAAGAAATGTTTATGTGGGGGCTCATGGTTTCAGAGGTCTCTGTCCATAGATAATCGGCTCCATTTGCTCTGGGCAAGAGGTGAGGCAGAACATCAAGGCAGAAGAGTATGGAGGAGGAAGGCAGCTCAGTAGACGGAACAGACAAAATATAAGCAACTTCAAGGGCAAGCCCCCAGCAACCTACCTCCTGGAACCACACCCCACCTGCCTACAGTTACCACCCAGTTAATCCCTATCAGGGAATTAGTGCACTGATCAGGTTAAAGTTTTCATAACCCAGTCACTTCACCTCTAAACTTTCTTTATTTTTGCACACATAGGCTTTGTGGGAACACCTCATATCTAATCTATAACACTTTGCTATGACTGGGTTGAGGTTTTACAATTTTGACAGAGGACATGGAGGTGAGGTACCATGTCAGCCACGGGTACAGGGGCCTTCTTCTTGGGGCTGTTAGCTGTATCCCCTCAGATAAAATGATGTCTGCCAGGCTTTTCCACTCTTCAGTGGTAACTGAAAATTTACCACTTTTCCTTTTTAAACAATTAAATTTGATTTAATTTTTTTTGAGGAGGGGGAGTGGTGAAATAAGAAAAAAATAGGTGGGAAATTAAGAATTTATTGATTTAATCTGATTTTGCTTTTTTTTTTTTTTTCCTATTCTGTTTTGAAAATAACTACTTTCCTCAAAGAGAAAGAAAGCTCAATCTGGACCTTTGATAAGGAGAGTTACAAGCATAAAACATCCAACAGAGATATTAGAAATGAACATAAGCAAGCATTTTTAAAGGATTGCATTTATTTTTCATAATACCTTTAGCTTGACCAATGGCCATTTAGCAAAGCCCATTGCATTTTGAATGATTTTTTTTTAATGATTGAAACTGAGGTCATGTGGGGGATGAGAAGAATAAATGGGTCTGTGATGTTTCAACATGGGGCAGAGCTTGTTAAAATGCAGGATCTCATACCCTGCCCCCCACCTCTGAGCTCCTGAATCAGAGTCTACAGGTAACTCATGTGACTTGTTGTTCACATTTGAGTTTAGAAGCTCTGCTCTGGGATAATCCTAAATAAAACAGGGATAAAATGATGTGATACCTAGCATTTTTAATACCAGTTTCAATTTGATATCTGGACATGCTTTTATACTCTCAAGGATTATATAAATATATGTACTTTATTTAAATTGCTGGATGGAAAATGACCAAAGTACCTAAAAATGAGGAGCCATCAAGAAAAGAGGTGTGCAAATGGGGGTCCTGGAGCCAAGTGCAGGCAGGCTGAGAAGTGACTGAGCGAGCAGTAGCAGCTGTCAGTACAGAATGGGGACCCGGGGAGACCAAGTCAAGAAAGAGGAACCTGGGTAAACATGTGCAGAGGAGGGCTGTCATCCCTGTGAGCTGTGTGACTGCCTGGCCCATCTCTTTTCTCTTGTCCTGTACACCTCCTGTCCTCAAGTGGAACATTCCACACCATGAAACAAACTTTCATGCTCAAAGTTATTAAAAAGATTTTATAAACTTACCTCTAAGCTATGTGTATATGAAACAAATCCGTTTTGTGTTTGGACTTGGATCCATCTCAGAGATACCTCACTATGCTTATGCAAATGCATTATGTTTATGCAGACCCCAAATCCGAAAAAATAAAAAATCCAAAACACTCTGGTCACAAGTATTTTTGGATAAGGAGTAACCCAACCTTTTATCATCTTTCCGCAGCCTGAGGAACTGTTTTTATCATTTTTCTAATCAGGTGTGCTTGCTGACAAAAATCTCTTTTGTTTGTTTGGAAAAGGCTTTTAAACATCTTTCAATTTTGAAATTTGTTTTTGCAGATTTGTCTTTGGGTATTCTGAAGTTGTTCTGTTGGCTTTGGTCTGTCTTGTCTCAAATGAGAAGTTGCTGTTCATTCCTTTGTATGTCAGGCAGTGTGTTGTTCTGTCTTTGCTTTTCCGCCTGCCTACCTTTAAGATTTTCTCTTCTTCCCTGGTTTTGAACCATTGGACTGTGTGCCTTGATGAGGTTTCTAACCCTTTTTCTTCTTGCAGGTTGTTGAGCTTCTAGAATTTGTGGGTTTGTATTATCAGATTTTAAAAAAAGAGACTAAATATCTTTTCTGCTCCCTCTGTCCTGCCCTCCCACTGATGATCCCATTGCACATGATGCTGCTCCATGATGACTGAGGCTGGGTCCTTTCAGGTTATTTCCCACGGAGGGTTGGAGTTTCTATTGCTGTCTTCAGATGACTGGTTCTTTTCCTGTGCACTGTCTAATCATTCAATCTTTCATTTAGGTTATGGTCTTTTCTCAGTTTGGAAAGTTCGATTGGGTCCTATTTCCTGTCTTGCCTTTCTTTCTTCCTGTGTTTGTTTCCCTTTAAATCTTTGAAAATGTTTATAACTTTAAAATCTTTTACCATAATATTATTATATATTTATGGCATACTGTATGCTAATTTGCTACATTTTTATGTACTGGGAACCTTTGGACTCCTCAAGTTATTTTGAAATATATCATAGACTACAAGTATGCTACTGTGCTATAAAACACCAAAAATAATTCCTCTGGCCTAATTTCATTACCTAACCACTTTCTATCTTTCCTCCTCTTCCTGGCCTCTCATGACCACTCTTGTACTCTTTTATGAGGTCAACATTTTTAGCATCCACACATGAGTGAGATTGTATCTTATTTGTCTTTTTGTTCATGGCTTATTAAAATCAATATAGTGTCCTCAAGTTAGCTCTTGAAATGCCTGTAGATTCCCTCAACTTTGCAATTTCTGGGTATATTTCTAATGACTCATTTTTATCCTGATTATAGATTAGTGCTTCTAGTATATTTTAGCTCAAAGATTTTGTCAAAATCTTATATTTGGAAATAACTTTAAATTTACCCCCAAAGTTGTAAGAATAAGAATAGTACTTGGAATACCTACCGTTTACTCAAATTCCTCTATTACTAATATGTCCCTTATTTGTTTAATAAGTCTATTTATCCATCTATCTAGTTGTGATATTTTTTTCTAAACGTCTTGGGAGAAAGTTTCCTGTGGCCATTTATCTCTAAGTATTTCAGTGTGCATGTCCTGAGAATAAGAATATTCTCTTATATGATCATGTTACATTTATCAATGTAAGTAAATTGAGCACTGATGACTCTCCTTTTTCTAATCTGCCATTCATTTTTCATTTCTGCCCATGGACCCAATACTTCCCTGGACAGCAGAATTTTCTCCTCCCATTCTGAGCTCCTGAATCAGCCTCCATCTGGGGCTGTATATTGCATTTTATTGCCATATTTCTTTAGGATCCTTTAATCTGGAATATTCCCACAGCTTTTACTTGTCTTTATGACACTCGCACTATGAAGAATACAATCCACAATTTGAAAAACAGAACATCCTTCATTTTGGGTTCTTTTGTTCTTTTCTCATGACTAGAGTTAGGCATTTCAGTCAAAGAATGCTTGTCTACTGTGGTGTCTTTCTCAGAACAACCTGTGGGGAAGCTCACCGTGTCTGTCTTCCCCTCATGGGTGGTACTAATTCTACTATTCATTCCTTTTGCAATTAGTAAGCTGTCTGAGGGAGTCACTTTTCCATATTTTTATTGATGCATTATATTTGTACTTAATGGTGGGATTTGTTGTTACATATTCAGATATGTGCACAATATAACAGTTTAATTTGGTCGATATTGTTGCCCAGTATTTCCCCTTTCCCTTCCCTCCTCCCTCCTCCTGGTGCCTTTTCTCAACTCTTCGGATTTCTCTTCAGTTTTCATGAGATCCCCCACCCCTTTCTTTCCCTTTTCCCTCTCTAGCTTCCGTGTATGAGAGAAAACATACAACCCTTGCTTTCTGACTTGGGCTTTATTTCGCTTAACATAATGCTCTTAAGTTCTATCCATTTTCCTGCAAATGATATAATTTCATTTTTCTTTGTGACTGAATAAAAATCCATTTTATATATATATATATATATATTACATATATATGTATGTATATATGTATATATATATATATTACATATATATGTATGTATATATGTATATATATATAGACATGCATACACACACACATACACCACATTTTCTTTATTCATTCATCAATTGACAGATACCTAGGCTAGTTCTGTAGTTCAGCTCTTGTGAATTGTGCTGCTATAAACATGGGTATGCATGTATCACTGCAGCACACTGACTTTAATTCTTTAGGATAAATACCCAGGAGGGGTACAAGTAGTCATATGGTGATTTCATTCCTAGTCTTTTGAGGAATGAAGGGCATGCAAAACTACTGTTCCTCATCAGAATTCCCCCTTATATTTAGTAGTCCAGTGATCCATCCTTACCTAACCAGTACTTATACAATCATATTTGCACAAGGATGACCCTTAAATTAAGCTCCTCTGCCATCCTGCTCAGGGGCATGCAGCAGCCTGTTGCTAACAAGAACCTTCCCTGTCTGCATGTGGTCACTCATTCATCTGCTTGTCATCTTTCTGGACTCATGGATTCTAAACATGCCCAGATGTGGCCAGTGGGTATCCAGTCTTTTTTTTTTAATTGCATGATGCATGTTGTTTAATGAATATTGGTATGTTGCTGAGTTTCTGGATTTTTTTGCTTTCTTTTTAAGAATGTGGGAGTTTGTTTTGACCAGCAGTGAAATGATAGCAGGTCACCTTGGAGGCTTCAAGGTTTGTTCTAAGCTTTTTTTACGGAGGATTTTGATAGCTTTTTCTCTGCGGCAGGTTTCTTTTAGGCTCTCCAATGGTCTGGGTATTTCACAGGGTCTCCCCTCACTGACCGGTCAGAATTCTGATATCCCTCAGTTCTGTGTTCTGAATTTTTTCCTCTTACAGCTCCTCTGTGTTGCTTTGGCTAATTGAGGTTCCATTCTACATAAAAATTCCTAGTATTCAACATTATTTAAAGGGGTCTGGTGTGCAGATTTCCAGGTGTGGGATTTGTTGTTACATATTCAGATATGTGCACAATATAACCATTTAATTTGGTCAATGTTGTTTTCCTCTGTTTTTTTTCCCTGCAAAACCCTAGTATTCTTCCCCAAATCCCACCTGGGCCAGCCCCTCCAAACCAAGACCTCCACCCCCCCCTCCACTCAGCAAGATTTCCTGACTCTGCCTGGGCTCCCTCTGCCTAACAAGTGTCTCCAGGTCTCGGGAGTCCCCTGGTTTGCCTCCTTCTCCAGGCATCATGGACCTGTGCTTGCTGTTGGAGTGCCAGAAACCAGTTGTTCCATATATTTTGATCCACTTTCTAGGTGTTTCCCTCAGGTAGAGGAGTTTGGTACCAGTTACTCTGATACGGTCAAGGGGAAGTTCTTACTTAGGTTCCTCCTTCGTAGAAGTTACATTTTTAAAAATTAATCAGTTAAAAAACAGGGAACCCTTCCTCCTGGAACTTGTTTTACATTTTGTCTTTTGTTGTTCACTTGGACGTCAGGCCATTTGTAGATAAATCTGAAAATCCTCCTAGGAAACCAGGGCTGATTCCCCTTTTCACATGTGTGTCCTAGGCATGTGCCCACAACACCACTGGGGACCACTGTGAGCAGTGCCTGCCTGGCTTCTACGGGGTGCCTTCCCATGGGACTTCTGCGGACTGCCAGCCCTGTGCCTGCCCTCTCTCCACAGCCTCCAACAAGTAAGTTTCATGCACCCACTAGCAGGTCCTGCCCGGCATGACCACTAAGATGTGTTCTAATGTCTTCAGAGCAAGACTGTGTGTAATTTGTGTGGATCTTGCTTAGCAGTAATTGATTCAGACTAGAGAGGGAGGGATGAATTATCTTCTTCAAAGAAAGTTTGACTTATTGAGTGACACCAGGAAAGGTGTATGATAGCAAGGACCTATGCATACTTATTTTGTTCTTGGTCTTATATTGGTCATTATTTTTCTTACAAATATACATCTTGTGCCGACCCTAGGCTAGTAGGTAAGAGGGGATTCTGAGATGATTCAAATATAGTCCCTAGGTTTTTTTATATAATGATCAAAATTTGAAAATATGAGGCTGAGGGTCTGAATAAATGAATAAATGAATGAATCAGTTCAACAAACATTTATTAAGCTCCTGCTGTGTACTGGTGTCACAATAGATGCTCTAAATAGCAAACTATTCATCCATAGCTCCTGGTCCCAGGGAGTCAAGAGTGGTCAGTACTATAGTAGTGGCCTGTCTACAAGACTGGGGGTGAGAGAGCAGAGGGAAAGCAGTGCTGAGCCTTTCTGGGCAGGTGCAGGGATGTCTGAGGAGTGCTGCTCTCAGACCTGATGGAAGAGAAATTAAACAGGCAACACAGAAGAACATTCTAGGCAGGAGGACTCAAATGTGCCAAGGCATGGAAGGGTGAACATGAACATGTGCATCCTGTTTGAGTAATTGCAAATGAGCCTTGAGCAGAAAGCAGAGGGGGAGGTTAAGTAGACATATTCGGCATGGAGTTGTATGTCCTGCTGGGACATGCATGTCCTTCAGGCCTGTGGTTTGAAATCTTCTTTCTCTTTCACTTGTTTACTCATTAGTACTCTTCCTCCATCCACTCCTAATCCCACAGGGATTTTTTTTTTTAACTCCAGTGTATAAAAAGATATTGTATTAGACTGTTTTCTATTGATATGATAAAGTACATGAAGCTGGGTAACTTATAAAGAAAAGAGGTTTATTTATCTTACTGGTCTGGAGATTCAAGGGCCTAACACTGGCTCCAGGTAAGCACTTGACAGCATCACAGTTGTAGGAATATATGTGACAGGGAGAGACCACATGGTGAGATAGTATGTCAGAGAGAGAAAGACAGAGAGAGAGAGAGAGAGAGAGAGAGAAAGGGGGGAGGGGGGAGTGTGAGTCAGGTGTCAGACTCCTTTCTCTCAAGAAACTAACTCAGGTCCCAGGAGAACTGCCTTAATCTCTTCCAAGGGTTGTTTCCTAATTACCTAACCAACTCCCACTATGTCCCACCTCTTCAAGGCCATCCTGGGGATCAAGCTTTCAAAACATGAAACTTTGGGACACACTTAAACCATACCTAAACATCAGGGGTCTCTCATAAAGAAGTGGTGGGCCACTGTAAACTGTCCCCACACAGGCCTCCCCTAGACTCAGGAATAGGCCTTGAAGGGATCTCAGCAGTGGTGGTCCTGGTGGAGACAGAGGACCCTCCTGCAATGCTGTGTTTGATGGACCATCTCCTGGCCTTGTGTTGGGCTGGGCTCTGCAGAGGCAGAAGGTCCACAGCCAGGGAACCCTTAGAGAGAGGGGAACCCCATGTACCAGGCACATCTGAGCGGGCTTCCTGGAGGAAGCAGTGGCTGTGTTGGGAGATGGGGAGAAGAAAGTGCATTGCAGGCTGAAGGACAGAGGAGCAGGGGACAGCAAGTGTCCTTTCCCCAGAACATGGGACGAGGACAGAGGAGGCCCACAGGGTGGGCTGGGTGGCAGAGGCCCTGAGTTCTAGGTTGAGGACTGAGAACATGTTGAAAGTTTGTAAGGACATAAGTAGTGAAAAATCAGTATTATAAATATTTGGTAACTGGCAACATCCACTGGAAAATTGCATTCATTTCTAACATTTTAACAGTTTCAGTCCCACCTGCCATCTCGAAGGAGACGAAGTCATCTGTGACCAGTGTGCTCCGGGTTACTCAGGAGCTTGGTGTGAGAGGTACTCTGTGTCCAGCACTAACATTATTTTCTAAATTCAATGTAAATTTTATGTGCTTATTTTTAACTTTTATTTTTTAAATTTTAATCGACACACAATAACTCTCCATATTTATTTTGTGTGCATAATGTGTTAAAGATCAGATTGTTTTTAAATATGTAGTTAGGTGTGGTTTTGGAGTTTTCATGTATAATAATTATTTCATAGAATCGTAGAGAAAACCCGGTGTATCTGTTAAGAACATGAATGTTGAGACTTGCTGGGAGTTTTTAGAGGACAGTGTTCTACCTCCTGGAGTTCATCTGAGTTCAGACCAAGAACAATAAGAAACAGCGAGGAGCCAGGACTTACAGTCCCCATATTTGAATATCCAGATAATAGTAAAGACATTAGGTGGTTCGATTTAATAGTTGGTCTTCTGAGTCCTGAATGCCAGTGTTTTTTCCCATGGGTAAGTCTGAGTGCCCAACTCTGGCTCAGACCATCCAGAGCTGAGTGACATCCCCATTGGCCCTGGTGGGTTGGAGTTGGCCCTGGAGATGGTTCACGGCCACTGGATTTATGCCCCATTTTGGATGTGCTCCCGTTCATCACCATGGGTGAAGACAATCTGTAACTTTCTGAATGTGGAGTCACATTCTTTCCACAGTAAATCTCAGGGAAAAGAGCCAGTCTGATTTATTAGCTATTCAGGAAGTCTCTGAAGAGTGGGGTGGCGTCTTGAGTACTTGCATTTATTTGATCCTGTTTTTCATCTTGGATACAGATGCGCCGATGGTTACTATGGAAACCCAACAGTACCCGGGGAATCCTGTGTACTGTGTGACTGCAATGGCAATGTCAACCCCTCTGAGCCTGGCCACTGTGACTCTGTCACCGGGGAATGCCTGAAGTGTGTGGGAAACACCGACGGCCCTCACTGCGAAAGGTGTGCAGATGGGTTCTATGGGGATGCTGTGACTGCCAAAAATTGCCAAGGTGAGTGCATGGGCTATGAGTTCAGAGTCATTATTTATCACCTATGAATCCCCATCCATCTACATACATGTGTCAGAAAGGGATCGGTCCATGAGGTGACCTTATCTTGAATGGTGCATGTTTTCATGCTGGGTCTCTGGTTGAACAACGATAGACTGGCAACCGATTTCTTCCCTCTCTTCTCTCCATTGGCTTGATTAGTTGCTGTCCGTGAAGGTCAGTGTCCTGGAAAGCTTGCACCCTTCCATTCAAGGAGAAGGGATTGCTTTCCAAAGTGCAGCTCTGTTTGCAGTAATTGAAAGGAAAGAAGGGTGATGTCCAAAGCAATCATGGATGTGGAGGACCAAGGGGCTGCATGAAGCAGGTGGAATTTCAAGACACAGAGTGAGGCTCTTAAGCCTGAAATTGCTAACACATGATGTTGGCACAGCTTGGTGGTCTGTAAATAAACTACCTGACCCTCAGATTGCTTTGCTGAATTCTGCTTGGAGCCTTGAAGTTGTGAATCTTGTTGAACCTCACACTGAAGGTTGATTTTCATTTACCTGAGACGACCTAGCTTTAGCACCAATTAAGCCCTCGGAAGTTTTTTCCTCCCCTTTGGCACAGTCTTTAAGGAGTGAATGAATACAAATGGCAGTTATTAATTTTGATAATTTCATGTAAATCCTTGTCTTGCTCTGATATTGCAATATGGAGACACAAGAGGGTGCTAGTGATACAGAAAAAAATATTTCACAGGCATCCATTAAAAGATGGAAAATGTTTCACAGCCCTGGGCCCATCCCACTTCAACAGTGTGGCCACTTTAATTGGAATTATAGGGAGAGAGACTTCAATGGGTCACATTCTGCAGAAAGATCCAGTGAGATGAGGATTGAAATTTGCTCGCTGAAGTTAGCACCTGGGACATCTCTAGAGAGTTTAGGAAGCAGAGCTTTAGCAGACTAGGGGCCAGGAGGACACAAAGCAAGAGTTTGGGTGGACAGATGTGCTAAGGGGAAGGAAAGACAATAGGGATGCTGGGAGATGTCCCCTCAGGTGAGAGGTAAGAGGCAAGGTGTGTGTGCACACGTGTCTTGTATTTGGTGGGAGACAGATGAATGTGTGCTGAGAAGTTAGTGGAATATTCTGGGACACAGCAGAAGGTCCCTGAAGGGAAGCAGTGAGTGGGGTCCCAGCATTTTGCTGGGCTCCTACAGAAGCTGCAATATTAGCCCACTTACACCAGGGAAAATGGAGGGCCAGAGAGAGGCACCTCTGCTTGAGCAAGGCACTGGTCTTCACTTATGGAGGCCGATTCCAGTGCCTTTCTCTGACCATCCCCAAGTTCCAGTGCCTCCCCCCTGCTGCTGCACGCTGCCTCACCCTGTGCCTGGGCTTTCAGTTACCCGTCAAGTTTTCCTTGACTTTTCCTACGTTGTGACACAGGTTGATTGTCCCTTATCTGAGATGCATGCCCAGATTTGTTCAGATTATGATTTTTTATTCGGATTTCAGAATATGCATACACATAACAACAATGTCCTGGGGAGGGGACCCAAGTTTAAACATGAAATTCATTTACTTTTCATATGCACCTTACGTGCCCAGGCTGAAGGCAATTTTGTGCACCACTTTTAGTGTGCCTGTCTTTTGACAGTGACTTAGTATATGAGGTCAGATGTGGAATTTTCCACTTGTGGCATCATGCTGTTGCTCAAAAATGTTTGGATTTTGGAGCATTTCAGATTTTCAGATTAGGGATGTTCGACCTATGTCATATGGACAGATGTAGATTTTTCAGAGCCAAACATTCATAAACAGTGCCTTGAATATTTTTGTCAGGGAACATATTAAATACTATGAAAATTAAATAATATGAAATATATATTACTGCTTGCCTTATAAGTATAAATTAAACATTTTTTGGACCTGTTAAATACCATCACTTTGAATAGCTGAGGGAATTCATAACTCTAAATGTTAATGCTGTAACCAGATAGAACTGAAATTCTATCATGAAACTACAAATGACTCAAGATTTTACAACAGAGAATGCTTCATTAAATTATGAAACATATTAATATATATGCTATTTAGATTGCTTTAACTGAGCTTTAAAATATTACATATATGTATGATTGCAATGAGGGTAGATGGCTAAATTGATTGATGTCTCTATTGCATGTTTTAATAAAAATTTGCTGACATATATTATCACCTTGTTCAAAAATTACATGGCAAACTCATGAGATCATTCAAAGTAGTTTGCTAATTATTATCTGAATAGCTTCAGTATTATTATCTGTTATTACTGAATGGCTTGAATATTCTTTTCTGATAGTTCTTTCCACTAAAACTGTTTTGGTTTACCAAAAAAATGCTAAAATTTTATTAATCACAGAATAATACTTATAATATACATATGTCTTGTCATGCATACATTATATATGTTCATTTGTTTAGCTTCACGATTGGGTACATTGAGTGTTTAACATTTTTTCCTTTGGACATTGAAGGAGCTGACTATAACTATAACCAGAAATGACCATTAATATGTCATGTGTGTGTGTATGTGTTAGCCTGTGATTGCCATGAGAAAGGTTCCCTTTCCGATGTGTGCCATCTTGAGACTGGACTCTGTGACTGCAAACCCCACGTGATCGGACAGCAGTGTGACCAGTGCCTGGTAAGATGTTAATGCTCAGTGCATGCAATTCAAGTATTGGTCAGTGATATGTAATTGACACCTTGACCTGGGTTCAAAGGAAAATTGAATTCATGGTAGTTGGAAAAGAGCTCAAGCCCTAGGCATGGCTGGCCCGTGCTGCACCTCACTATCTAGAGGGCACGTACCCACTGTGCAGAGGAGTGGAATCAAGTCATGAATACTTTATGATCCTATGGAGCAGCCTGTGTGTGATTTGGAAAACCTTCTAGCGTGTATATTGGCTTACTAAACCATGTGTTGGCTTGTGTGATTCTTCCCCTTTTGTGACGTAGCCAGGCTATTATGGGCTGGACACAGGACTTGGCTGCTTACCCTGTAACTGCAGCACGGCAGGCTCCGTGTCAGACGAATGCACAGAGGGAGGACAGTGTTACTGCATTCCAGGTGTGACTGGGAAAAGGTGCGACAGGTGTTCACATGGCTTCTATGCCTACCAGGATGGTGGCTGCACACGTAAGTTCTTGAGTTTCTTGTTTGAGACTTTACAGTGACTCCTTGGCACCTTCCTTTACTTTGGACTAATTTTTGTGGCATTTCTTTATTTTTTCTCTTCTTTACACATACAGGTTTTCATGCTTCTTTTTTTCTGTTTCTGATCTCTCTCTAGAAATAAGCTTAAAGTTCGGTTTGGAGCAACTAAGAACAGAGCAGGGAGGAAGAGCATGAGGAAAAGATTAACATTAAACAGAGACGAGTGGTGGGAGGGAAAGGGAGAGAGAAGGGAAATTGTATGGAAATGGAAGGAGACCCTCAATGTTACACAAAATTACATATAAGAGGTTTTGAGGGGAAAGGGGGTGGAACAAGGGAGAGAATTGAACAACAACAGATGAGGTAGAGAGGGAAGATGGGAGGGGAGGGGAGGGGGGATAGTAAGGGATAGGAAAGGTAGCAGAATACAACAGTCACTAATATGGCATTATGTAAAAATGTGAATGTGTAGCCGATGTGATTCTACAATTGGTATTTGGGGTAAAAATGGGAGTTCATAACCCACTTGAATCAAATGTATGAAAGATGATATGTCATGAGCTTTGTAATGTTTTGAACAACCAATAATAAAAAAAAAAAAGTTCGGTTTGGGCTCTGCTGCCTACTAATTGTGTGAGCTTGGATGAATTATTTAATTTCCCTTAGCCTTAGTTTCCTCATCTGTAAACTGGAGAGGCTAATTGTCATCTAAACCAAATCGTTTTTATAATAATTGTGTATGAAGTCCTTGACATGGAATTTGGCACATAATAAATGTTCAATTACATTAGGTCTATTTGTTCTTCTACCCACTGAGGTCTTTTTCAGTCTTTTCTCCATTTTTCCTACTCTGTCCCCCTGACCTTTCATCCAGAAGCATCTCCTGACTTAGAGGAACCTGCATGAGACATGGAGAGGTCTCTGAAATCTTGAGGTCTTTTAGAAACTAGAAGAATTATTCAGATTATTAATAAAAGGGACATAACTTGTAAAATCAACTCCCACCCCTTTAATTCCATCGATCATCCAGACCCGTGATGATGTTTGTCTTTATTTCAGCCTGTGACTGTGCTCACACTCAGAATAATTGTGACCCTGAATCTGGAAAGTGCATCTGCCCTCCTCATACTTGGGGTCTGGAATGTGAAAAATGCGAGGAAGGGTACTGGGGTTTGGACCCGGAGCATGGGTGCCAGGTGGGTGCAGACATATTTGCATTTTCTTACCTGAGAGTCCCTAGGCTATGGCAAGTTTTGTTCCATCTCTTTTATTTATTTGGTTGATATACTAACTCAGTGCAGCTGTGCTCATGTTGTCCCAGCTACTTGAGAGGCTGAGACGGGAAGATCTCTTGAGTTCAGGAGTTCAAGACCAGTCTGGGTAACATAATGAAACCTGTCTTAAATAAATAAGAAAGATTTAGCACAGATTATTGGAATAAACCTGGAGAACGCAACACTCTTCAAATCCCTTATGTGGAGTTTTCTGCAAGAGCCCAATTGTAAAATTGATGGCTAGAAAAAAAATCCCAAAATGTTTTTAGTGCCCTTTAAATATATTCTTCAATGTATACAATTTTCCAAGAGAAAGTCATAAATCAGTTTATTAGGGGATTATGTCCAATCTTTGAGGGCTCTAGTTTTCCATGAGTAACTTCCCTTGGTTATATTTGGAGATAATTTGGTTTTGACAGTGGGAAAATATCTTGACCTCTAAAATAACTTCGCTAGATTGTTTGGAACCTATCGGATTTAATTTCAGTTCATTTTTGGCCTAGTGTGCAAGTGTCATTAAGATGCACAAAGGAATCCAGGCATGGTGGCACATGCCTGTAATCCCAGCTACTCCAGAGGCTGAGGCAGGAGGATTGCAAGTTCAAAGCCTCAGCAATTTATCCAGGCCCTACTTAACTTTTAGCAAGACCCTGTCTCAAAAAAAAAAAAAAAAGATGCACAAATAATCCTACAATACAGTCCCTTTTGCCTTTTAGCAGATGGCAAAGTGGCTCCATAGAGCACTAGTGAGAGAGATCAATTCATTTATATAATTTTCATACATTAGATATTTTTTTAAAATCCAAATATGTGTATTGAATAGCATATGTGTATCTTATGTATTTTTAAATGTATATTTTATAACATAAAATCTGCCTCTTTAGTTAATTTTAGTGTCTCTCTCTCTCTCTCTCTCTCTCTCTCTCTCTCTCTCTCTCTCAGGCCTGCAATTGCAGTAATGAGGGGTCAGCCAATCCCCAGTGTGACATGCTTTCTGGTCACTGCCAATGCAAGCAGGAATTTGGTGGGCAGAGCTGCGATCAGTGTTCCTTGGGTTACAGAGACTTTCCTGACTGTGTTCCCTGTGACTGCGACCTGAGGGGGACACTGGTGGACACCTGTGACCTGGAACGGGGTCTCTGTAGCTGTGCAGAGGAAACCGGCACCTGCTCTTGCAAGGTATTTGCCATCCACCCTCCACTTCCTTCCTCCCCCCTTGTCAGTATGACTCTTGGGTTTTAGACGGTATGAATAAGCAGCTAGATTTTAAACACTTCCTCTAATGGTTTTACTGTCTTTCTATATCTGAGTTTTAAGTCTACATATATTTTTCTAAAATGATGGAAAATTCTCAAAATGGAATTTCTGCCATTTATTACAAGCATCAAGTGATGGGACCACTTTGAAAAACAATTAGTTTCCTCACACATGTTGCAGTGGGCTGAGTGGCCAGTCTATCTTGAATATACAGGCAAAATAGCTAACAGGTTTTGAGAAGATTTGTGATACTATAGCTGTGAAGCAGTATTCATGCTCTTGTGTGTGCTGGTCAGACTAAAGGAAATTTTTGTGTGTTGTAAAGTCTTAAGACTTCAATGCCATTTTTGATCTTGTGTGTGTCCCTTGGTTTTCCCAAAGTGCTTTGTTACTAGGAAGCCATTGTTACCTTCTCCGGTCCTTATACAAGGAGGTGAAATGAAAGAGGGTAAAGGATCAGCTCCCACACAGAGATGTGGAAGTTGGGCAAGGGTCCAGGAGACACTCAAAACTTACTGTCATAAGTTTTGCCCTTATGACATCAGAATTCTGGGATGCTAATTCTGAATAGAAGGGGAATGTCATATACCACATCGTGGAAATCAGGGGAGCATCAGTATTTGCCTTGCCACATCTTAAGACAAGTGTTCTCATTATAGATGATCAGAACAGCGGGGTATGCCTTAGCAATCACCTAGTCAGGCTCCTAGAATCACCTGGGGTCTCAGGGTGGGCTCTAAAGCATCCCAGGAGATGCTCATCAGAGACTCTGTGTTCTCAAAATCTTCCAAGATAATTCTGAACATCAGCTGTTGCCGCAGTCTGGCTGGGCACAAAATCACGAGTCACTCAAGCAGGAACAAAGTTTATTTTTTGAAACTGCCGCCAATGTCCGGTACCGCCCGGGAAGAATTTTTTCTTCCACCCACACGGCCTCCTCTCGGACCCGCAGAGAGAGCTCCTCCCCCGGAACTCCCTCCTACTGTACTTCCCCAACCAATGGGAACTCTCCAGGAGTCCCGTAGCCGGCCTAGGTGAACAGCAGGAGTCCAATATCCATATGAATGCAAATCTTAACATAATCATATCATCTCAATGGCTAGCTGGCGTCACCTTTCGACCAAAAATGCCATGCATCATATACTTGGCTCTTAGCAAGCTGTGTTTGGGAATCACTGAGTCTTTGTGAGAATTGGGCCTACAGAGGTCAATTAAGTACCTCGCCTGAGAAAGCAGCAAGTTCAGTGATGCTTGTGGATCTAAGATTATTTTTGTATTTTATTTGTTTGTGCAGAAATCATATTTCCTCTTTTCAGACATTAATAAGTCCACTGTCTGTTCCCTTTAGGAAAATGTGTTTGGCCTCCAATGCAGCAAGTGTCGAATTGGCACCTTTGCCCTGCGTGCAGACAACGCTCTGGGATGCAGCCCCTGCTTCTGCTTTGGGCTGTCGCACCTCTGCTCGGAGTTGGAGGGATATGTGAGGACCCGAGTAAGTCACACAGAGAGATGTGGGAGTTGGGCAGGGGTCAAGGAGACACTCAAAACTTACTGTCGTTAAGTTTTGCCCTTATGACATCAGAATTCTGGGGTGCTAATTGGGTTAGTATAGGAGTCAGAGCTCCCCTTCTGCTGTCCAGGGAAACAGATGGAGCTTTCAGAGTTGCACCTTAGCTGATGTCAGACTCCATGTGGAGAGAAGATAGTAATCCCAACAGTGTCCTTCGTGTGATGGAACATTGCCGAGGGTAGCAATAGCTTGACCCCCATATACAGTAACTTAAAGGCCCTTGCAGTTTCATTTTTAATCCAGATGTTTTGTTTAAAGGAAAAGCCCGCACTGTTCCTGTTTTAATCGTGAAGCTGTTCTGTCGGAGAGGCAGTGGTGGAATCTGACAAATCACACCTGAGCACTTGATTCACCATCTGAAGTATGTTTTCTTCTTTCCATGACTAGGTGACGCTGGACTCCAAACAGCCTCTTCTGCGTGTGGTTTCTCAGAGCAACCTGAAGGGCACCAGTGAGGGGGTGTACTACCAGGCCCCCGACATCTTGCTGGATGCCACCACTGTCCGTCAGCATGTCCACGGGGAGCCATTTTACTGGCGGCTACCAGAACAGTTCCAGGAAGACCAGGTAAGGCACCCACCCAACCTAGAATTGGTGCCCCTCTCCCTGAGGTGGGGGTTATGGATACAATTCAAAATCACATTCGGCATTTGTTTTTTGGGGGATTGGCTAACTTCACTTAGCATTATCTTCTCCAACGCCATCCATTTGCCTGCAAATGCCATGATTTTATTCTCTTTTTATTTCTGAGTAATATTCCATTGTGTAGAATGTTTTCTCTGATATAAGGAGGCTGATTCATAGTGGGTAGGGAGGAGGAGCATGGGAGGAATAGATGAACTCCAGATAGGGCAGAGGGGTGGGAGGGAAAAGGAGGGGACAGGGGTTAGCAGGGATGGTGGAATGTGATGGACATCATCATCCAAAGTACATGTACGAAGACACGAGTTGGTGTCAACATACTTTATATACAACCAGAGATATGAAAAATTGTGCTGTATATGTGTAATAAGAACTGTAATGCATTCCACTGTCATTTATTTAAAAGGAAAAAAAAAGGGATTCAGAATCACAGTAGTCTGCACAGGTCTGTCATTAAAAGATGGGATTACTGGGCTGGAACTGTGGCTCAGTGGTAGAGCACTTGCCTAGCACACGTAAGGCATTGGGTTTGATTCTCAGCACTGCATAGAAATAAATAAAATAAAGGTCCATCAACAACTAAAAAAGTATTAAAAAATAAAAGATGTGATTATTAAATCCCTTTTTCTAAGAGGAGATAAGAGGTGTTAATCGTTTGCAAAAGTCCCCACAAATAGGGACTTTTCAAGTCTATTAATGTTTAAATCATTTTATTTTACTGTTTCCTTAAGCAATCCTTCAACAGACATATATTGTATTTACAAAAATCAGCTCAATACCAGTCTGGGTACCTTTCATGCTCCAAAAAGCCCTTCTCGAGACATCATCACTCATTTTGGGGGGAAAATCCATATAAAATAGTTATGAAAGACATTGTTTGCATTTTTTTGCTTATCTAAACATTACAGTCTATGTGTGAATTCATCCTGACCTTTAATATTTGCAAATATATATTCACTGCTTCTGTAGAGATCATTTTTAATCCAAGGGAGCTTGAAAATAATTAGAATTGTTATTGCACTGATTTATTTTGGAGCCCACTTTGTTGGAATCATCAAGTAGAACTAACAATCTATAATTGAGTAGAATTAGAATTAAGCAAATTCCAGACAAGACATTTCATATGTGAAATATATTTTTAAGATGCAAGATTTCTTTCATATGGTGGCAGATTTACAACAAAATGTTTTAAACTAAGGCTGCATCAGAAAGATAAACAATAATTTGTTATTCAATAGCTCCTGGCGTATGGTGGCAAACTAAAGTACACCATGGCCTTCTATTCCTCTGATGGCATCGGCACCTCCAATTATGAGCCTCAAATTCTCATCAAAGGAGGTCGAACCAGAAAGCAAGTCATTTACATGGATGCACCAGCACCAGAGAATGGCGTGAGACAGGACCAGGAAGTGGAAATGAAAGAGGTGACTATGATCTTTTAATATATGTTCCTTCAAGGTGTGATCTTTGCTATCTGTGTAATGAAAATTTGAAGTTACTAACAAGAAAATGAGAAATAAGACCTTGGTATTAAACTTCCCATGGGTTTAGCCAGACTTCTAAAACCTATTCCAATATCATACCCTCAGGAAAGATGCAGTAGTCTTTGTTTGTCCCACATTTTCCTTTACCCATGGTTAACTGAGCTATAGAAATACTAGGTGGAAAATTCCAGAAATAAACAGTTCATAAGTATAAATTGCACAGTTTTAGGGGTAGCATGACATAATCTCACACCATCCTGGTCTGTCCTGCCCAGGATGTGACTCATCCTGTAGGCCAGTGTGTCCACACTGTGTATGCTACCTGCCCATTAGTCACTTAGAAACCACCTAGGTTGTCAGACCAACTGTCACAGTATCACTGATTGTGTTCAGTTGACTCTTATTGTACTTAATAACAACCCCCATGCACAAAAGTAGTGATTCTGGCAATTTTATTACAATATATTGTTATAACTGTATTATTTTATTATTGTTGATGTCAATCTCTGTGCATAATTTATAAATTGAACATTGTCCTAGGTATGTGTGTACAGGAAAAAACATAGTATGTATGGGATTCAGTACTACATGAGGTATCCGATATTCACTGGGTGATTCTTGCAACAAGCCCCTAGAGATAAAGGGGTATTTACTGTATTTCTATTAATTTAGTGAGAATTGCACCTTAAATCCTTTATCTTGGTGCACTGACTTCAATCTGCATAGTCATGATGGTACAGAAATCTTTGGACTTTACTAGAATTCAGATAGTGTCTCTTTATTCCTCCAGCACATGTTTATTGAACTTTCACCATGTGCCCAGCAAGCACTATCTTTGGTGATGTCTGTCTATTGAAAATACTGCCACTACGCCTGCCCTGGTGGAGGTTACAGATCTTTGTCAATTAAACTTAATGACATGCCCAGAACAGAGCTCATTTATAAAGAAATTTATCATCAAATTTATATTTTCTCTATAAGGTCATTTGCCTGTGAGAATTTATACTCTTAATTTAATTGAATCTGTTCTTGTCCGCAGAACTTTTGGAAATATTTTAACTCTGTTTCTGAAAAACCAGTCACACATTCGGATTTTATGTCCATTCTTAGCAATATTGAGTATATCCTCATCAAGGCATCATATGGTCAAGGACTACAGCAAAGCAGGTACACAGAAGCTTCTAGAACTTCAAATGTTTTTTGATTTGATGTTGAACTGAAAGCATTGGACTCACCTTACTCCCACTACATATATTATTAATATATGTATCTCTGTTCCTTATTCAAGCTTTGCTAAATATTGATATCCTTATGGAATAGGATGTGTGAATTACAAATTATCTACTGGCCATGGTGTGTATATATAAAATATAAGTGGTGGAATCTTAGATGAAGATGAAATGAAAAAAAAAGTACTATTTTTTGCAGTACCCATTTCTTCTGACAATGTATAAAGAATATCGTCACCTACTCATTTGATATGTTAGCCTGTAAGAAACCCATTAAGTCTTGCCAAACCAGTACTTAAGTTGTCTTTCAAGTACACTTTCTGTAACATTATATTCAAGTTCTACAATGTTGGATGAGGGTCTTTGCTGTGTAAGGAAACTGCTGTTGCACTTTACGGCATTTTATTTATAATCATGAGAAGGAACTACTTCAAACTGGGAGGAAATCCTTGGTTTAATGTATATGCAAATGTTAAGTCACATTCAGTGCTTCTAGAAAGTTTTTCAAGTGTTAACATCTCCTCTCTCTCTCTTCTTCACACCGGTTGCACAGAATCTCAAACATTTCATTGGAGGTTGGCACAAAGGCTACAGTGCTGCACCCTGAGGGAGAGGTGGCTTCCCTGTTAGAGAATTGTCTCTGTCCCCCGGGCACCGCTGGATTCTCATGTCAGGTAGGGAGACCAATTGAAATCTGTTCCCTGGTTTTGAATTGAATTGTGCTTGTTTACAGCAACTGAAAATGTGAAAAAGAAACTCATGTATATTCATGATGATCATTTTTTTCTTGAATTAAAATTTTTTTCTAAATTTTGTTCCAACCTATATTACATCAGATTTACCATCTTAACCATTCGTAAGTATAGACAGAGATCAGTAGTGTTAAGTACATGCACAGTAGTCCATGTACAGTAGTGTTAAGTACATTGGTTTAACCAATGTCCAGAACACTTTTCATATTGCACATCTGGAACCCTGCACCCATTCAACAACCGCCCATCCCCCTCTCCCCACCCCTACGGCCACCATTCTACTTTCGGTCTCCATGAACTTGAGCACTATAGGTTCTCCATATAAGTGGAATTGCACAGTGTTTAAATTTTTATGGCTGGCTCATTTTACTTGCAGAATGTCCTCCAGGTTCATCCATACTCTAGCCTGTGTCAGAATTCCTTTCCTTTTTAAGGCTGAATGCTACTCCACTGTATGGCTATACTTATTTTATCTACTAAGTCTTCTATGGGCATTTGGGTTTTTCCCTTCTTTTGGCTATCATAAATACTGCTGTGAAAATACTGCTGTGAAAAGGGGCGTACAGATATCTCTTTAAGTTCCTGCATTCAGTTCTTTTGCATACATACCCAGAAGTGGAATGGCCAGATCATATGGGATTTCAGTTTTGAAGGAACCTCCATACCGTTTTGTACAGCAGCTGCACCATGTTACATTCCCTCCAGTGAAGCACAAGGGTTGCAATTTCTTCACATCCTCACCAACACTTGTTCTTTTCTGTTATTTTAATAAGAGGCACCCTAATGGGTGTGAGATGGTATCTCGTGGTTTTGATTTGCATTTCCCTCATGGCAAGGATGTTAAATGTTTTATATGCTTGTGGGCCACTTGTACGTCTTCACTGGAGAAATTTGTTTAAGTCCTTTGCCCAATTTTTAATCAGATTGTTTTTTCTTTCCCCTGTCCTTTTGTATTCCTTCAGGACTGTGCCCCTGGGTACTACAGAGGGAAGCTTCCAGAAGGCAGTGGCAGGGGACCCCGCCCTCTGCTTGCTCCTTGTGTGCCCTGCAACTGCAATAACCACAGTGAGACTTGTGACCCCGAAACTGGGAAGTGCCTGGTATGCTTGTTTTGTGGGTGTTTGCCTAAAGTTTAGAACTAGCACAGGCACTGGAGTTTAAATTCCTGCTCTGTAGTCATACCAGTTCCTTGGTTCAGTGAGAGGTTAAATTTACCTAAACACAACATGTATTTCCTTCAGAAAGGCTTAACTTGGTGATCTGACAGTGCCAGTAGAAATTCTTTTATAAATCTTTCTCCCTCAATGAATTTGTTCGTGGGCATCAGTTGGGAGTTAGTTAAATGTGTCAGGCTTTGGTGTTTTTGTTTTTGTTTTTTTTTTGTGTGTGTGTGTGTGTGTGTGTGTGTTGCTAAGGATTGAACCCAGGGCTTTGTGCATGCAAGGCAAGCACTCTACCAAATGTGTCAGTTTTTACATGCAGTTCTAGTAACCATCGTCAAAGTGGATGAGAACTTTATGTCATAGATTTTAAAATAAGTTAGCGCCTGCATTGAAAGTGTTTCTCTGGGTAAAGTAACGCCCTCTGCTTGCATCTTTAAAAAATGCACATTCTATTGGGGGATGTCTTAGTACACTTTTGCTTCTTGGTCACCTTCCCCTAGACCAAGATTGATCTTGGAGACATGAAGAGAACTCTGACCATTGCAAATGACAAAGTGATCCACACACAAGTTTTGTGGCCCTGAGGGCAAATTTTCTGTCTGATTTTGCATAGGCCAACCAGGACTTGCTGATAACATAAAATAATCTGGTATTTGTTCCCTACTCCTGAAATCTCATCTTTCACAGTAATTCCTATGGGAAACATCAGTGACTTGTATGAACTGTGCTAAAACTGACTTTCCCTGGTTAGAATATCCTTAAATAAAAGAAGTGAGCTGCCCACCAAGAAAGACCCACCCAAAACCCTAGAGATCTGGGGTATGGCCTGACCACAAGAAGACATAAGGAACCAAACAGGAATTAGAGCTGTGCATCCCTCCTAGCCTTCAGCCACACTCGCCTGTCTTCCTCCTCTGATCAGAAGTGTCTTTTGTATGTAGAATTTAAAGGAGGTTTCCAGGGGCTAGGGATGTGGCTCAAGCGGTAGCGCGCTTGCCTAGCATGCATGCGGCCCGAGTTCGATCCTCAGCACCACATACAAACAAAGATGTTGTGTCCACTGAAAACTAAAAAATAAATATTAAAAAATCTCTCTCTCTCTCTCTCTCTCTCTCTCTCTCTCTTTAAAAAATAAATAAATAAATAAAGGCTGAGGAGGCAGCTCAGTGCTAGAGCTCTTGCTTAGCATGCATGAGGCCCTGGGTTTAACCCCAGTACTGCAAGCAAGCAAATAAGTAAATAAAGGCAATTTCCACTGGCCAAAGAAGTTCTGCATGGTTTTCCTCAATGAAAAAGACACCTGTTAACCTTTGCTGACTCCATTATATAAGAAAGGATAAAAGAGTTATTTCCATTACACAAGGACTTAATGAAGATGCAGATAACTCCAACACTGTTAAAAATTTTTGTTCGCTCTAATCAGCTCATGCTCTCGGGCAAAAGCAAAAACCTAATAGAGAAAATGGAAAGATCTCATTTAAGGATTTACGGAGAATTGATTTCAGACAAATAGAGTGAGATGTAATTAGCTGGGAAGTTTCCTTGGCCAATTATGAGGAGAGAGGTCACATACAGAAAGAAGTTGATCAGTTCTTTGATGCTTTATCTTTCCATGATACAGCTAACAAGATTAGGTATTCCTAGGACACTCAATTATTACTCTGCTGCTGGTGGCCCAAGTCTACCAGAACAGTTATACGATCACCTGCTGATCTGCTGATTTGTAAAATAGAAATAAATAACGCAGCCACTTTACCCAGTATGAAAAAGATCACCTTAGACCATGGCAAAAATCTCCCTGGGGTAAACAGTGGCTGATAGCTGTCCAGATCTGTGGTTTCTGCAGAGGCCACCTGCAAATCACAAGACATCTTACTTGGATCTATAAGTTGAATGGTACAGTCCACAACAATGGCTATTCCTACTGTCAGAGAATTGGATGCAGGTTCTAAATTTAGAATATGAACATACTCTTTGGAGCCATTGAGATAAACCAGTAGTTCTGACTTAATTTTGAAAAGTGGCATTATCTTATCAAAGAACTTGCAAAACGACTTCATCAATCCCTCTCTCATGTGCCAAAGATCGCAAATCTTCAGCCCTCCAGGTTATATCCCCTCTGTTTGTGTACCTGTGGTCATATGGTGTGGCTGTGGATCCATTCACCATCCTGAGACACGTGTGTCATCATCTTCAATATCGTGCCCAGAGCCTTTCCCCTTTCACCAGGGCCCAAGGGAGAGGGGAGCATCCCTTTCTAACTTGAGGAGCCATGTCTCCACAGCACAGCCTCTGAGTTTTGCCTGCCTGGTTGTGTTGATGACATACTAAGACTGTATATTCTTCCAACTGATAGAGCTCTGGTTAATTCATTCTTTTTCTTTGAGCTGGGGACCTTTCTTTTCCTCCTTACTCTTTACCTTGTCAGATTTCTTTTGTGGTTTTATGCAGTAATCCACTTCTCTTTAGTACAATCTCCTGAGCACTCGTTCTGAACCATCTGTGTGGTCATCAAGAACTCCACGGATCTGATTTTATCATCCAGTATGTAAGATTTTCCCTACTACTTCATGTCAGTAGGCCTTTGGTTATCAAAAAAAAAAGTGGATGATAGAAGTGGGGCCTGGAAAGGGGAGACCAAGGACCAGGAAGATACCTGAGGAGCCCCTCTCCACCATCCACTTTGGGAAGACACATCTAAATCTTTTTACATCACTCAAAAATGGCAGGTGCATCTCTGCATCTCCCACAGCATCTCACATTTCCCACTTCAGTTCTCTTTAATAGATCCTTATTTCTCTCCTGTTCTTTGGGGCGGCTTGTCTTTGATTCTCTAGGGTCTTGAAGATCAGGCAGCCTTTGTTAGGGAAAGTTTTTACGTTGGAGTTGATGTTGACCATGAAAAATCTGAGAAACTACTTCTGCCTTCTCTTCCCACCTAATATTTATTCCATGTCAGCTTTATACTATTTTGGCAAAAGAAGTATTTAGCAATTTACTTTTTAAGGAGAAGGTCGCAAATTTTATTTCTGAAGAGAGATTCCTCTGAGGAGCCAAGAAAAAATTGATTTTCACCAGGTGAAATATTAAGGCTTTAAAATGAAAAATGGTGATTTTTTTAAAAAGGGCTTTAAAAATAGTTTTTCAAACACTTAAAAATTTTCTTTCTTCATCCTCTCTTGGAATCAGTCCTCCAGTTGGCTCAAGGACTCCCTCTTTTTTATTCTTTCCATCTCACCTGCATCAGTCATGAGACCCTTTCTACAGGAGCTCAATAAACACTGTCAAATTGAGCAAAAGCAGATTCTAAATTGGAATAGAGTAACAAGAATCACTTGCTCTTTTAGCTTAAAAAAAAAACATGCATTTTTTACAAAAAAAAAAAATAGGACCATAGTCAACTGGTGACACAAAATCTAACTGGAATTTCCTTTCCTTATTATAAGAATCTGTTGGTGGTGCTCTGAGACCATAAGTTCTTCTTCAGGGTCTGTTTCCTAAACCGTCTATGTGTTCACTTCTGCTCTTTTAACTCCCTGCCTGCGATCATTGAACCCCAGCTGGTGCTTGCAATCACTTTTATTTTAGGTCACTGTATATTTTAGATCCGCATTTCAAGATTCTTAAAGCTGTCTGCTTTTAGGGGTCCTGTGTCTCTTTTTACTTTGGAAAAAATGTCCTAGTAATTTCTAGGCTTTATTGGATGAATATAGTCTTATGACGAATGAAAGCCACAGAGCTGGAAAAATTTCCAGGATTTAAAACAGAGGAAGAAAAATGCTCTCTCATCCTTAGAAATTCAAGAACCACCACAACCAAAGCCTAACTGATATGAAACAGATAGCACTTGGCTGTCACCCGATCAGGATGGTTTTTAACCATCTTCCATTGTTTCCTTCTCCTTCTGAAACATGGGACTCCAGAACTGCCATGATAACACTGTTGGTGACCACTGTGACGTGTGCGCTCCTGGCTACTATGGAAAGGTGACTGGCTCCGCTGGGGACTGTTCTCCGTGCACCTGTCCTCACCCCTACCCTTCCAGGTGAGCTCTGCTGTGCTTGCGGTACACCTGCTCAGCCACAGTCAGGTTTGCTTCCATTCTTGGCCTCAATTCTCGATCTCTGAGTGGTCTACAGCCATGGAGAATTCCGTGTTTGGAGTTAAACATTTTTTTAAAGTGTTCATTCTCATAAGTATTTGCAGAGAATCTTTTCAAAAGCAAAGCATCTGTGTTGATCTTGGGTGTTAGACTGGAACAACTTGAAGAAAGGACTTTTAAGTTTGGGGATTTTTTTTTTAAAGACTAATTTTGGTCCCCAGCTGTATATCTATTCTGCATCAAGATGAGTTGTTATTAATTTTATAAATAATGGCCCATTCCAGAAGAATTCAATTCCTATTTAATTTAAGCTTGGAAAAGGATAATTTATATATGCTGGTGCCTGTCAAAGTGCTGAAATATTATCTAGTGATAAAATGGGGACTAGAGTCTGCCTTGTACTCATGATGAATTACTTGACTGCAGAAAAGAACCAGAGATTTGAAGTGGGAATGGGTGTGCCGATGGCTCTTCTTTGTGTTTAAATGAAAATTATAATTCATTAATAATATTTTATTATCACTTATGACTATTTGGCAAGGCATTGAATACAGAAAGATCAAATGCCAGCTTTTGGTATACTAAAATGAAGTTTTCCTTTTAATGTTTGTTTGAATCTTCTTTTATTATCTCCAAGTAATTGATGTTTGCTGTGAGTTCCAATGATGGGTACTACATACACTTCCCTTGTAAGTTACCAAGCATCCTAAAATTTGTCGTTGCTATAACTTGGGGTTTTTTTTAATTAAATCTGTACATAAATTTTGGTTCATCAACTCCATTTTTGCAGTCTGTGCTATAGAAATACTTGAATAGATGTAGAAAGATGGTTGTATTTTAGCATTGCTCATGAGAAATTGGGGGCAAACTGAAATACCTACAAGATTGATTATATACACTGTGATATATTCCTAGAGTGGAATATCATACAAACACAGAGAAAAAAATGAAGTTTATTTGTCAGTAAAGAATTGGCACAGTGGGGGATGGGGCTGTAGCTAATTGGTGGGTTTGATTCTCAGCACCACATAAAAATAAATAAATAAAGATGTTGTGTTCATCTACAACGGAGGAGGAGGAGAAGGAGGAAATGGAGGAGATGGAGGAGGAGGAGGAAGAGGAGGAGAAAAAGAAGAAAAATTGGCACAATGGCTAATGGAAATACGTAATTGACTATTTAGTGTAATGTGATTTTGGAAAAAGAAAATACACAGCTATGTGTATATCCATAGCTACATTGGCTCTCTGTACCCATAGAAATATTTGGAAGGATATTTCACCTTTCAGATCAGAGAGGCCTTGGGCTGATCACTCATGCTGGACACTTCATTGTATTAGCCAGCAAGGAACCAAACCTGATTTTAGTGGGTTTGGTTTTGCTTTCTTTCAATAGTTTGCAGGTACCTAGCTTAACCTCTAGAGGTGCCTGGGTAATTTACAATATGGAGGCAGAGAGGTTTACAAAGAAAAAAAAAAAAAATGAGCCCAAAGCTGAAGACCCTGAAGGAGATCGGCATCTGAGCAGCTTATGAAACTTGGAGGGGCTCTGTCATTTGGCTTCTACTCATCTACCATCTGCCCTGCTCCCTGCCTGCAGGTCCAGTCATTTTCAAATGCCATCCCATCTAAGGGCTTCTCTTCCCTCTGGCTTCTTCTCTGCCATTCACTGCAGCCAATGAAGTTCTCTTCTGTGTCTGTTCAGCCTTCTTCTCCCTGCTGTCTTTCATGCTTCACAGTCATTTCAACTCTTAATCACTTTATCACATGGTGAGCAGGTAACTCTCTATGTAAATCTCAGAACAGGATCCGTTTTTATCTGGGATGCTTTCCCGGGTGACTAATTAGTTATAATTCCTAAGATTGGTCTTCTGCCCAGCCCTCACAGGACTGTCACTGAAAAGGGCTTCTTGAATGTCTTTTGGATGCAAGATCTGAGCACACTTATATTAATTACATTTTTATTTTTCTTGGTTTTCCCCAACAGAGTTAAGCTCTAAAATGCTTGTCTAATCATCTAATGTGCTCACTTAACTTTTCAAACACTATGACATGTCCCAATAGTCATGAATAAGTTCCTTATGAAAGATTTGAAGCTACATATCTGAAAAATTCAAGGAAAAATAAAAAACAAACCTATTCTCTTCCAGCTTTAGTCCCACTTGTGTCTTGGAAGGTGATGGAGATTTCCGTTGCGATGCCTGTACTCTGGGCTATGAAGGACAATATTGTGAAAGGTACGCCCTTGAATTATCACATGGAGATCACTAGGGACACCTAACATACATATAATGCACTGGACATATTTGCTATCATGATTTGGGAGTCATTCTCAATTTGCAAGTGCGAAATTGATATGAGACCTCATGACTGTTCCAGGTCAGGGTCTCCTGAGATGAATATGTGCTTTGCATTTCATTTGGCACAAATGATTACTGTCCTTGGGCAGGGGCTGCTTTTTGTATTTACTGACGAGTGTTGACTGCACTGTCTGTGCTTGATATCTTCCTTTCTATAGGTGCTCCTCAGGCTACCATGGGGATCCTCAGATACCAGGTGGCAGTTGCCAGAAGTGTGACTGCAGTCCACAGGGGTCTGTTCACAGTGACTGTGACCGCATCTCTGGGCAGTGTACCTGCAGGCCAGGGGCCACGGGGATCCGATGCCAGGAATGCCAACCAAGACATATTCTGGTGGAAAGCAATTGTGTTTGTAGGTATTTCTTGTCTAAATGTTTAAAGCTACATTTTCCTCTCCAATGTTAGCTTTTGTAGGAAAGAAATGGTTATAGTGACCTAGAGTGTCAACAGGAGACTGAAAGTCTCATTTTATTTTATATTCTATATTATTATTTTAATTGAGCATAGATGGCTGTTGCATTTAATGAAGTGAATTTATAAGCCAAGGCAGGAGTTCTAGGATACCATCATTGATACCCAAGGCAGCACAGGAATTTTAGCTCAATGGTTCAGCTGTGTTAATAGTTTGTTCTTGTAGTGGAACCAAGGATCAGTCATCCCAGGACAGGCAACACCACCATGAGGCTGTCATTGGTGTTACCCAAATCTCACTGTAGCATTACCTATTTCCTCCATTGTCCTTCATTTGCATTTGCCAAGGGAGAGTCTGCAAACTCTCTGAGTAAGTCATAGACCAGGCTTTGGAAGGAGTCCTGGGATTGTTGCAGTTGGCCTGAGTTATAGACAAGCAATAGTACTTTAAAGGTTGAGGAAGTATAATGACCATACCAGAAGGCACTCCTGGATTCAGCCGTTCCTTTCAGTGTAACCCCAGAGATGTCCCTTCTCTGATCTGAGTCTCAGTGCAACCATATGAGAACAGGGGATTGGCAATTGTATGGTACTGCCCACCTACCCACAGCAAGAGTGATAATGAGATCAGATGCCATACCTGAGAACTTGGCATGTCCTTTGCTCGTATTGTTGACAAAATGGCTCACACAACCCATGGACACAGGGCAGGCCACTTTGTGTTAACTTTAAACCTCTCTCCCTTTTCCCTTCTCTCCTAGCTTGTGATGATGAGTGTGCAGGTGTGTTGCTGAATGACTTGGATGATGTTGGCAATGCCATTCTTTCTATGAACCTCACTGGCATCTTTCCTGTCCCACATGGAATTTTGTCAAACCTGGAAAATACAACTAAATATCTCCAGGTAGGTACTAAGAATACAGAGACAGACACGTGTCATGGAGAGATAGTCAGTGGGGGTAGTAGGAGTGTTCTGTCTGTCCCCCAGTGTAGGAGCCTCACTTCCATCATCCCCCACTGGGAGCTTTCCAGCATTGCCTTGAAGGTGACCAGTGACAGGGACTCGTCATCTCACACCTGTTTCCTTGGGGATGGCTCTATGGTTTGAGACTTGCTCCTTAGGACCTCTATACAGTCTGCCCCCATGGTCCTTGTTTTGCCCTTTGGAATAAAACGAAAATCCCTTGCTCCTCTTTTGACAGACTTTGGATATTTGAAAACAATCATCCTAACACAAATACAGGAAAGAAATCTGGACAGTATCTTCCTTAAAGTTGGTTTAGGCTGAAGAAGGATGATATTCTATTAAGTATGTCATTCTTAATTGAAGTTCCAAGGCACAAAAATCCTCCCCTAGAAAACTGTTAAAATTTCTGGGGATCAATCACACTTTAATGTTTTGTCAACAAGGTCTGGTTAAAGGATGGGAAGTTAAGAGATTGATTTGGTAAATGACACCCTCCTCTGGCACTTTAAATTTTCATGGGAAGAAAATGTGATTGATACCTTTACATTAGAATTGTGCTCGATACCTATACATTAGAATTTGAGATCTTTACTGTGTGATGCAGTAATAAAAAGGATAGTCATTTCTAAATGACTTTTGTGAAATAAAAGCTTTTCTCAGACTTACTATTTCCTTAGACACGTGTCGGTGTGTTTCTGTACATGTAGGGATGTAGGGGTGGGTCTGTGATCCACTCTCCTCTAATGGTCCTTTCTCTAATGAAAGCAAGGAAAATTTAGGAAACTCAAAGGAATGTTTTAAAATTATTTTCTCTCAAATAGCAAACAATGTCTTGGGAAGATGAGAAATTATCCATCTGAAAAAATCTAAAATAATAAAAAATATTTAAATTTTCTTTCTAACTACCCTATATACAATCAACAAATTCTGTTTTCTGCCAGTGTGGGCCCCAGGGGTATAACTGCACTTTAAATTTATCAAGTGACATGAATGCTTGACTTAAATTTTAACTAATTTTGAATTTTTTGTTCCAATTTAAAATACTTGTCCATCCCTTGAAATAACTTTTTATGTTTATGCAAAGTATCCAACAAAGGTTAAGAGTGTGAACTCTTGTTATTTTATATTATTTGCCAGCACAGGGATCTTGGGAAAGTTACTTAACCTCCCTGAAACAGTAATATGACAGCTTCAAAGGAATGTTTTTAGGTTTAAATAAATTCAAACAAGTAAAGAAATTAGTGTTGGCATAAATTAAGCACTTAATAATTATAAATGATTTTGTTTGTGGAATACATTTTTTAACTTGTTGGCAATTGTAGTTGAAATTTATGACTTTTTTTTTTTTTTTTTGGTGCTCAATCCCTAGCAACACCAAAAAAAAATATGACTTTGTTACTGAAATAAAGGCAAACTTTTATCTAAGAAACTCAGCAATCTCTGATTCTGCCTAACACACCAGACTGTGAATTTATGTCTATGTGGGAAATACAAAGCAGTGGGTGGCAGTATAGAATCATGTAGCTATAATTGAAACTTAAGTGAATGTAGGTTGCTTTATTTTTAAATGACAACTTAAGGAAAGTAGAACTTCTTTCTGTGAACAAAAAAAAGGGGGGGGATTAATAAGTGATTCTTTGTTAAGAATCAGAACTTTGTACTTTGAAGCATGGTGATGTTTCCTTTGTTCCCAGGAGTCTTTATTAAAAGCAAATGCCCAAAAGAATTGGGCAGGGATTCAACTGGAAGGTGTTGCAGAACAGACGGAGGACCTGCAAAAGCAGGTAGGTTCTTGGCACAAAAACCAGCTCCCCACCCAGCCCTCCTCCCAGCCCTTGTAAGCCATTGCCTTGTGGCTCTCTGGAAGGTTCTGATAAGGTCAGACCAGCCCCCTCTTTCAGGAGCTGCTCCAAGTGCTTTATCATCAGATTTTTTCTAACCCTGACAGTTTCTGTGGTTTAGTGGGAAAAGGCTCCTGACTTACTTTTTGTCATCTCTGCAGAGGGAAGAATCAGGTGGTGGCTTTGCTATCTGACTTCCATTGTCTTTTCCAAACTAAGGGGTATGGGTAGGATTAAAAGTATTCTTCAGGTTTCCTCCCTCTAAATTAATTTTATAACTGAGCACATGATGAGTGCAAGGTCCTCCACTGAAGACCAGTAAAGCGTCCTGTGATTTATTGGGTGGAGATGGGACGTAGCATAGACTCCAGTATGTGGTGTCCCCCAACATACAGGCTTCAGGCAGGGGGCAGTTCTGATTTGGGAACTTGAAGTATCATGTCAGCTTGTCTTCTTCTCAGCAGGGAATTATTTATTCTGTTTAGTTCATGCCAGAGAAATGGTTTTTAGGGATCCTTAAAATGAATCTCCTCATGTGTAGATGGCTCAGGAGGCCTATTGTCAAATTTACAATTTGTCACTTGTAAATTTCTCAACATACACACCTAGAAGCCTCTACACTAAACGAAAGTATTAGTTTGTTTTCTGTTGATTTAGAATTCAGGATAATTTGAAAAGAGTTTAAGGGTTTAGTAGGCTTTCGGTACTTCAGCAAACAAACATTTGGTAGAAAGTGATGAGCTGATCTTGATAAATTCTGTCCATTAAAGAAGATTCTCTTTGGTCATGACTAGAAAACACTTTAAAGCCCCGTCTGAGTTATGTTGTATTCTTGGAAATTACAAACAGCCTTTCATTTTACAAATTATGAAATTCTTCATTAAAATAATAGTTAAGGGCGCTAAATCTCAGTCTCTGGGCTAGTAAGTGTTATTATAGTGTTATTATTACCCCAGTGTTATAGATGAGGCTTGGAGATGTGTAGCTCCACCACCTGGAAGAATTGGGAATAACACCCAGTTTGTCTGACTCCTTGTTCTTAACTCTTAGGGACTCAATTTTCTCAGGTTATACAACTTAGTAAGGTTTGATTTTCTATGTAGTCGTTGCTGATATATAGTCGTTTCTGATAGTTGTTGCTGCATAATATTTGGGTCAATGATGGACAGATAAGATTCATAATGGAACTAAAAAATGTCTATTGCTTAAGTCTATTTGTGGCTGTCCAATCATTGTAGCAAATGTGGTGCTGCTGGGTTAAACAACCTACTGTGCAGCCCCCAGTCATTTATAAGTATTGGACTGTGTACAGTGCATAATACTTAACAATGATATAATAAGTAGCTGTGAAACTCTTTCATCAATTGGCAGTAGTATACTTTTTCCTCTTAATACATTGTGTACTTTTATGCCAATAGCCTCATACATTTCATGTTTACTGAGTCTCTTGATAGTGTCATTTTCCTTTGTGCTTGATTTAATCTGGTATAGTTTCTGTCCATCATGACCCTGGCAGCAATAGCTATACAGTGTGTATGCGTAGAGGCTACACCATGTAGGTATGTATAAACACACTATGGCATTGGCACAGTGATAAAATATCTCCTAATGATGTATATCTCAGACAACGTATCCTCATCGTTCAGTGACCTGTGACTGCACTTGCATTCTAAAGTGAACAGACACAGGGAGTATCTGTGGTTTGATAGTTTTGCTGCTTGTAAAAATATACCATCTTTTCTCTCATTGAGTATTAAATTATCACATTAATCACTTAGTTTTCATCAAGCATTAACCTTGATTTACAGATAGTGTATATCTTCACTCTGTTTCCTGGAAAATAGGATGTGGGGAAAAGGGTACTCTTGTACATTGCTGGTGGGACTGCAAACTGGTGCGGCCAATCTGGAAAGCAGTATGGAGATTCCTGGGAAAGCTGGGAATGGAACCACCATTTGACCCAGCTATTGCCCTTCTTGGACTATTCCCTGAAGACCTTAAAAGAGCGTACTACAGGGATACTGCTACATCGATGTTCATAGCAGCACAATTCACAATTGCTAGACTGTGGAACCAACCCAGATGCCCTTCAATAGATGAATGGATAAAAAAAATGTGGCATTTATACACCATGGAGTATTACGCAGCACTAAAAAATGACAAAATCATAGAATTTGCAGGGAAATGGATGGCACTAGAGCAGATTATGCTTAGTGAAGCTAGCCAATCCCTAAAAAACAAATACCAAATGTCTTCTTTGATATAATGAGAGCAACTAAGAACAGAGCAGGGAGGAAGAGCAGGAAGAAAAGATTAACATTAAACAGATACATGAGGTGGGATGGAAAGGGAAAGAAAAGGGAAATTGCATGGTAATGGAGGGAGTCCCTCATTGTTATACAAAATTACATATAAGAGGTTGTGAGGGGAATGGGAAAATAAACAAGGAGAGAAATGAATTACAGTGGATGGGGTAGAGAGAGAAGATGGGAGGGGAGGGAGGGGGGATAGTAGAGGATAGGAAAGGTAGCAGAATACAACAGTTACTAATAGGGCATTAGGTAAAAATGTGGATGTGTAAGATGTGATTCTGCAATCTGTATTTGGGGTAAAATTGGGAGTTCATAACCAACTTGAATCTAATGTATGAAATATGATATGTCAATAGCTTTATAATGTTTTGAACAACCAATAAAAAAAAAAAGGATGGATGGATGGATAGATAGATTGGTAGAGTTTTTTCCTTAAAAGAGACAATAAGTAGGATTTAAGGTCACACTAACCCAGGACCTTATTTTTCTGTCAGCTCACTGGAGTGTTAACAAACAGCCAGCAGGTGAACAGGGAAACTGAGAATATCCTTGACAAAAGTCAAGACCTGGCCACATTCATCAAGAGGCTGCATCAGAGCATCAGAGGTATGATGGGCAGGTCTTGTGTGGGGCTCTGAGCTTATTTGGTGGGAAAAGTCACAGTCACTTTATTAGATGTGTGAGTAGATAGATGCATGTGTCTTGTGCTAAGCTCCTACAGCCATAGGACTGGAATCTTCCATCATTTGAGAATCCTGAATGTCCAGGCCATAGTCTTCCACTGAGAGATTTCTTTTTTAAACAGCGCACGTTTCCTTTTTTATTTTCCATATTATTTTGTGCCTAACACTTGGATCCTAATTCTCAAGCCCCATTGTGGTAAAGTTGATATCCATTCTCCCAGAATGGAAGAAGGAAGAATTTGGGGTTTCAGTTTGCTGCCAAAGTACATCCAGCCTAATAGAGTAATTCACACACTCCACAGTGGGTTCTCCTTGGACTCTTGGTTATTTTCAGTTTTCTGGCTACCAGAAACACATTTTTTGCTTTCATTTTTGAATATAGTGTAAGGACTTAAAAAGTACAAAATCCAATGCAAAAAAAAAAAACTCTATAGAGCAAAAAGTAAGAAAATTATTAGAATAAAAAATGCATAATAAAAAGAGAAGAATCAAATGTTGGTGGCTTCTGTGCCCATGCTACCTACAAGGAAATGCCAAGAGGAGCAGGATGACTAGTCCCTGCCCTCATGGAGTTTGTGGGTACAGAGGAAAACTGACATGAAATAGACCAGTAATCCCAGCTTCAGGAGTGCTGTGTTAGGGGATGTGCAGAGTATGCTGGGATAGACGGGATGCCATAGCCTGGCCTGAGTGGAGTGGAGGTCCTGCCCAGCCTAGGTGGACGGAAGAGTCCTCACCAAAGAAGATTCTAAGTCCTTCCATTTAGTACTGTCTGCTTTGATGAGACTTATGAAATGATTGATGAATTTTCTCCGTAGAAATCCTTGAAAAGGCAACAACTTTAAATCAGACCTTGGATGAAGATTTCCAGCTACCCGATTCTACTCTTCACAATATCCAACAGAACATTTCATCTTTGCTGGAAATTATACAGAAAAGGAATTTCACACACTTGCACCAAAATGCCACCCTTGAACTCAAGTAAGTTCCTAAATATCATTCTCAGCACCACCAAGTAGAGATGGGAAGGTGGACATGGGGAGAGGAGGAAGAATAATTGCAAAAAAAAAAAAAAAGTGCTCGCTGGGGATGGAATATTGTGGAAGAAGAGAAGACCCCCACCTGCACCATTATTAGGTATATGAGGAGATGGGTACTGACCCCTCCAGAGTAGAGGTTGTAAGCAGTACAGTCATTACAATCTGTCTTTATGCTATGGTGAAGTAGTTCTGGGTTTTTCTGTCACTCTTGAATTACATTTTATCTATCAAAAGAGCCTCATGGTACTGTGCTTATTATAGATCACATGCAAGGGTGTCTCTCACAGATGTAGAGTCCATAGGTAAGCAGGCCATAAACACATGGATGTTACTCTGAGAATAACTGAGCTAGGTTCTACAAGCACTCATTGAAAACTATCATGAGAAATGACAGAGATCCTGAAGAATTATTGTGCCTGCTCAGGGAGCTCAAAACTTCCTTTTAGGTTCATTTCTTTATATTTTCATTAAGTTATTACTTGATGTATTAACACAAGTTGTCCTTCTGCCAGGCTCTGATGAATGCCTTAAGGATGATATTAAATATGCTTATTCTTTCTAGTTGATGTATTCAAACTATTTATGATTTATTGCTATTTTGAATCCTCTTATACAAGATTATTATATATTTTCCAATATGTCTGTTTTTAAATATCAAAGATATATTTATTGATATTATTATATATTTTCCAATATGTCTTTTTTTAAATATCAAATATTTATATATTGATAGTATATATAGTTATAATTTTTCCCTATTTCAGCTTTTTTTCTTGTCAGAGTAGATATTAAGAATTAGAATCATTTAGTCAAAGAATTTACATCTTGAGGATTCCTGATGTGCATTTCCAAATTAGTTTCAGAATTCATTTTTGAAAACAAGACACACATCTTTAGCAACCTGCTAGAGGGTTAGATTTACATCTTTCCTTTGTCATTGACATAATTTTGGCATTATTGTTGCTTTGTTGGTTGAAACATAAAATGGGGGGGGGCTTGCAGTTGGATGCAGTTTGGAGAGCAGACTAGGAACCTAATTACTATGACATTACTTAGGACTTGGAGGGGTCCCTGAGAGAACCATAAAGTAGATGCCATGGGGGAGATCAGAAGATGGTGGGGTCCCGGGAGATGGGGAAGGAGACACTGAGACCTCCTCTGTGCTGTACAGAGTGTGCTCCTTCTCTCGTTGCATCAGTAGGTAGCCCTCTTGGCCTTTCTAGGCAGAGGAGTCCCTATCTTCTAAGAAGCTTGTTAAGGACAGAGATTTCCAGGCCCTCCCTGGAATCCCCTGGCATCATCGAATGGGACCATCCCCTCCCATCATCATCCTCACATGGTCAGTTCATCCATGCACTTAGCAGGGGATTGAGTCTCGGGTGGCAGGCATGGTGCCAGGAGTGGGGGACAAAGGACAAAAATGAGGACAGCTTGGAGCTCCTGCTCTAATGAGGAAAACTTCATTTTCTGAAGATTCAGTTGAGAGGAAGGTGAAATGCCGAGTCAGCCCTGCCCTGTTTCCCTAGGTGTCCCCTACCCTCCCTCTCCGGCTAGGCTCCTTTGGACCCCTTTCTCTGTCACTGTAGTTCTTCTGTTTCTTTTTCTCTTTTCTTTTCTCTTCAGTATTGGGGATTGAATAGTGTCTCACCGCACGCTAGACCAGTACTCACCATTGAGCTCTATCCCCAACCCCCCCACCCCCGCTTTTTTAATATTTATTTTTTAGTTGTAGTTGGACACGATACCTTTATTTTATTTACATATTTTTATGTGGTGCTGAGGATCGAACCAAGGGCCTTGCACGTGCTAGGCAAGCGCTCTACCACTGAGCCACAATCCCAAAGCCCTCCCCAACTCTTTTTTAAAATTTTATTTTAAGTCAGGGTCTCACTAAGTTGCTCAGGCTGGCCTCAAACTTGCAATTCTCCTGCCTCAGCCTCCTGAGTAGATGGGATTATGGGCATGTGCCCCTGTGTCTGGCTTCTGTTTGAAATGAAGTTACTACTATTCAGATTGTTGATTTCTCTTTTTAATATATAAGTGAAACTATGACAATGAAACCTTTTTGTGTGTTCTTGCATATTTAAGGTACTGGTTTCCATCTCTAGTACTGCAAAAAAGGAATGGAGGGAGAGGGAGGAAATCTTTTATTTAAAAAAAAAATTCTATGAGTTCAAAATGGGTTCTCCAGCTTCCACTCCACAATTTTACATGTATCATTCCTATATTTATCTCATTTAAAATTACATGAATTATTTTAAGAGTAATCATTGGCTCTTTAATTATAATTCTTATAAAATTAGTGATATGTTTGCATAGAGCAATCCCATAGGTAAGCAGATTTAGCACACAAACCATTGTTTTTGATGTTTGTGTCAGACCATCAAGCTAATTAGAGTTTCACCAGGACTCACAGAATTCAGCATACAATTGAATTTGTCACCAAGACTTATTGAGGATTCCCAACTTAAACGGGAAAAAGGATGCAATGGAGTGTGGAGGAATCCATGAAGGCTTCTTTCCAGAAGGGCTCCCTGAGCACACTTTTTCCCTAGCAGTGAAAATGCAGGATGGGTGTGGTGTTTCTGCCCAGGGAAGCCCATTAGAGATGTTGCATCCATGGTTCTTACCAGGACTTATTTTAGTCAGTTTTTTACTGCTATGACTAAAAGTCCTGACAAGAATAATTTTAGAGGGGGAAAAGTTTATCTGGACTCTCAGTCCATAGACAGCAGACCCCAATCCCCAGGGCTTGAGGTGAGGCAGAACATCATGGAGGAAGAGTATGACAAAGGAAAGCAGCTCACATGATGATCTGACAGCAGAGAGAGAGAGACTCGCCAGATACACAGTATATATTCCAAAGGCACACCCCCAATGACCCACTTCCTCCAGCCACACCCTACCATCCTGCAGTTACCACTCAGTTAATCCTTTCAGGGGAATAATTCACTGATTAGGTTAAGGCTCTCATAACCCAATCATTTCACCTCTAACCCTTCTTGCATTGTCTCACACATGAGATTTTGGAGGACACCTCACATCCAAACCATAATAGGACTGGTCATACCTAGCATGTACCAAAACACCAGATTCCAAGAACGAAAGCAGTATCAGCATAAATTACCTCGCTTGCACAGTTGAGCTGGTAAGCCACTGTTACCAATTAGGGACCAGTGGCAATACTTCTAGGATTGCCAGGCCAGTGACTCCAGCCTGTCACATGAACTCATGTCCACACACTGAAGATTATTGTTTGTAGCTCTGTTTCCCAACTATTTTCTACTCCAGTATCCCCAGAGCTATTGAAAGACATATCATTAAAGAAAAGTGTTCTATTGCCAGATACCTTTGGGAGACACAGTGTCTGCTACTGAGAGACAAGTTCTTTATTGCAAGTCTTCTCAAATCTTTTAGTGCATTAACATTTCCAAGGAGGGGCTGGGGAAATGTCATGTCGTTTCTTTCACTATAAGACTTTTCTCATGAAACCTGCTTAATGGTTCATGGGACAGTTGGATTATAAAGAAATAGTCTGGGACACACTGGCTTGCTGTACTAATCCAATGAATTTTACAGTATGAAGAGTGTGGAGTTTTTTGCTGTTCTTCCTGGGTTCAAGTCATTGGAAACTGAATCATTTCACCATGGCCAAGTCATTTCATAGATGGAAGTTGGACCCCTATTTTACATTTTCCTAAAGATACCTTATTTAATAACAAGAGTGATCAATCATGATCAAGTGTTTGATATATTGGAATTGTGCTTTCCATGAACTCTGCTTTAGTTTTGCTGTCTCATTCATAATGCAACATCTTTATTATAATTAAAAATCATAAGTATGTTCAAAGAACTTCTAATGTTATTTCAGTGTCAGAGTTCAAAAATATTTTCTTGTGTATATCCTTGAATAGCATTTTCTCTCATGTCTTAACCCAGTGATCTGATACCTATGAAAGCTCAGGGTAGTTTACAAGGTATTTTCCATAGAATTTTTCAAAGTTCACCTGAAAAATTGAGTTAGAGAAATAATGGGATGTATTTGGCCACTGCAAGGTGGAATTTTCATATTCTATGCAGCTGTAAATTCAAAATTGACTTAAATAAGCAAGTGGATAACACATTTATAAGGAAATACGAAAGATATATTGACTTTCTGAAGGTTGCATTTATTAATGATGCAAAATATCTTTTAAGAAAAGTGACTTGAAGGTTTTTTAAAAGTCTGTTTTTTAACCAACTTCAGAAAATCCTTTGTATCATATAAATAAATTGGTAAATTCATAGTGAACCACTGAATAGCCCTGTTCTTGAAATTTCTTGCCATATTATAATGAAACATCACAGTTCCCATTATTGACACAGAAAGTAGCTCTAATATTCTGAATCTAGCTTCACTAAGATGATTTCTTTTAATTACATGTCTAAAACATGTTGGGAAGTTTATGGAAAATAGTGTGTTAAAAGTAAAGTATAAATCTGTCAGACCAAAAGCTGTCTTAGAAAAACTGTTCTGGGATGGGGATGAATCTCAATTGCAAAACACTTGCCTAGCATGCTCAAGGTCCAAATAATAGAAAAATAAAAAAAGAATAGCTTTGATGTATCACTCATGATATCAAGAAGAAACTAGGTGTGAACACGTAAAAATTCTTTCCAGTGCATTCCCGAGCTAAGAGCTTTTTTGTTCATTTACTTACTATGTGAAACATTTAATTTGTCAGGGCTGCTGAAGATTTATTGTCACAAGTTCAGAAGCATTACCAAAAGCCACAGGAAGAATTGGAGGTATTAAAAAAAACAGCCAAAGGCTTCCTTTCAAAGCACCACAGTGAACTGAGGGCAGCAGAGGAGCTCCTGAGAGATGCGGAGACCAAGACCCAGGAGACCAACCGCCTACTGCTCATTGTCAAGGCCAATCTGAGAGAATTCAGAGTGAGTCTCACTAGCCTCACTAGTCTCATTTAGAACTGGTAACCAAATACTTAGAGGTCAACAGTATCATTTTTAGCTGCTAACAAAATGAGCCTCGAGTACTTTCAGTAGGTGGCGTTAGGCACCAAAGCTCAGAAACTGCCTTACTTTTATGAAACAACCTTAAAAGGTGATTTTTGCTGCAGGATAAAAAGCTTCGTGTTCAAGAAGAACCGAATTTGACCTCAAAGCTAATTGCCAAAGGAAGAGGATTGATAGATGCGGCTAGTGCACATGGAGATACTACACAAAATGCTCTAGCAGTAAGTTAAAACTCAACCACAATAAAGCTTTCAAAGAATTCTCATACTACTTATCTCTATGTGTACTCAGACATTGTGAAATAGATGTACATATATTTACAAAACTAATTTCTCCATGTAGCAGTTGGAGCATCACCGGGATGAGCTACTTCTGTGGACTGCCAAACTCAGGCAACATGTAGATGACCTGGTCATGCAGATGTCCAAAAGGAAAGCAATTGATCTCGTCCACAGAGCGGAGGACCATGCCATTGAGCTCCAGAGACTAGCAGGTGTTTTGGACCGGTAAGGTCACACACTTTGGGGAATTTCAGAAGTAGTGGCCCATTGCTTAGAATAAGGACAGCTATTTCAATCGCAGGGGTGAATCACTCTTGTTTCTTTGTGTAAAAATAAGGACTCCTGTTTTATTTATGCCATAAGTCAGATTTCCTCTTACGTCTGCTATTGTAGTTTACCACCAGCATGATGGGAAAATGCAAACAGAGCTGGAAATAGAAGTGAAACAAATAGTATACTATAATATCAAGTTACTGAGGTTTTTGCAAGCACCTACTAAGTATTCAGATCTTTGTTAGGATACATGCAGGTTGCATAAAAATATTAATTTCTATACAGATCTTGCCTTTTGGGAACTGACTTGAATGGAAGGTATGCTCACACTGCACCTATAAAAGTGTCAGTGGTCTCTTTTCCAAGGCTTGATAGATCCATTTCCAATTATTTCCTACTGCCTGAAGGGCTGCCATTGTAACACAAAACTTATTTTAACTTAACGTTTCGGGATGTTCATTAAATATGTGCTCATTTAGTTTAAAATGCCATTAAACCAGAAACACAAGTGTCAGCCAATGGTTCCCAAACTCATCTGCACATCAGGCTAACTGGGAACTTCATAAAACATCGAAGCTTTTGTCCCTTGTCTTGCCTCCCTCAAGAGTGTCATTTAAGTTCTTTGGGATGTGAACTGATCTTTGTAATTTATTTTAAAGATGCTTAGTTGATTCTAACATGCAGCAAATGTAGAAGCCAATGTTTTAGGTCTTACAGGTCATTCACACAATCCTGGGTATTAATTGGTACATTTTTTTTTCTTTAAAATGATAGGTGGGAACCTGTATGTGTTTGTGTGGAAGTGTATTCTATGAAAGGGGAAAAGTAAATATCTCCACATTTAGGAACTGCTACCATGAGAGATTAGCTCACAACAAAAGCAATTAAAAACAATATAAGATAGACTAATGTGTAAATTGTGAGCAAAAACAATATAAGATAGACTAATGTGTAAATCGTGAGCTCAATGGATGGATAGCAGCTTCAAGCACATGCCATAGGAACCAATCATAGAAAATGGAATTAGATACTGTGCTTCACACTTTTTATCATCTCCCAGAAGTGAAAAAAAAGATATTGTGACTCTTAAGAATCACTAGAACAAAATCTTTATTACTTTATTACTTAGTATAAGAGTAGTAGAAGCAATTTTGTATGATACACAGAGTTACATAATGTTATTAGCTTTTATTTATAAGTCACCTGATTTTGCCAATCAAATAGTAACAGAAAATAACTGGTAATGTCTGGCCTGGGACTCGCCCAACTCAATAACCTGAGAAAGAAAATGAAGTGAGTTACTCAGAAAAGATGTACCAGTTGTCAGATTTCATTTTCCAGATAGAGAGAGTTGGATGAAGTTGCGCCATTACCATCTGACAGATTCCTAAGTGATTGGCCCACTTGTTAGAATGGAGTTCAGCTGATTGAAATATTATCTGATCTTCCTGCGACATCTCTATTGAATTCCATCAGCCTGGGGTGTGCCATTTGAGGGAGGAGATTCAGCATCCTTATGTGTGTAGGAAAACTTTTTGACAATTAGCAAGTGCCTTGTAGGAGAGATTATCACCAACACAGACAAGTAGCAGTCCCTCAGCGTAAGCAAAGGGTTAAACAGCGCTCAGGGAATGTGGAGGGCAGCTGTTTGAAAGTGATGGAATGTTTGTCTAAGGAAACAGCAATAATCTCTTCTTCTGGTTTTAATTAAAGATCAATTCTGAGCGTCACTGTGACAATGAGGATTTGAAGGGGAATCCATGTTTTCCTAAGGAGAAGGGAACTAGGAGGCTTCCAAGAATAATGGGCACTTATAATTTTCGTGTGAATCCACAAATTTGATTTAGTGTATCATAACATCTCTAAATATGCTGATTTGATAGTGGCCTTAAAAATGTCAGACATGTGACCCTCAATGCCACCAGTGCCGCTCACGTCCACTACAACCTTCAGAGCCTGACAGAAGAATCAGAGAAACTGGCCAACGATGCTCACAGGACTGTGAGTGAGACCATCCTGGTAAGAAATGCTCTGAGGCTTCAGGGTATACCTTCCTTTTGGGGGCACTAGGGGAGATTGTTCTAGAAGGATCTTGAGTAAAGACTTAATGGCTCAAATATATACTCACATTCTTTTCTGGTGGAATCTGGTAATGGCTTCTGTTATCATATGATACACATTTTGATTTAAATTGATTTTTTTTAAGAGACAGGGTCTTGCTATGCCCAGGCTAGTCTCAAAGCCCAGGGCTCAAGTGAATCTCTTGCTTCAGCCTCCCAAATAGCTGGGACTACAGGCATATGCCCCCATGCCCAGCTCATTATAAATTTTTAATAGTCATAAGTTCTTCTTTTTGAACACTAGAGACTAGGATTGAAGAAATAAGGAAAATCTCACTATTCCTTATGATTAAAAACAATAATGCCACCTGATATCTATGTGACTCATGTTTCTTGTGGTGAATTTTTTTTTTTTTTGGTGCTGGGGATTGAACTCAGATGCTTTAATCACAAAGCCACATCCCCAGCTCTTTCCCCCTCCCCCCTTTTTCTTTGTTGAGACAGGATCTCACTAAGTTGCTGAGGCTGGCCTTGAACTTGCAATCCTCCTGCCTTAGCCTCCAAGTTGCTGGGATTATAGAGATATGCCACCAAGCCCAGTGAAAATCTTTTTATAATGGCTGTCCTCCTTTATACATTTAACAATGTATTCCTGTTCTTTCCTCATACTGAATGGTCCCTCCTGTTCTCTGGTTGACATTCTGGTTTGGAAAGGAGGCTCTAACTAGAGGCTGTTCTTACAGGGTGGCTTTCTCTGTCCCCAGCAGGATTCCACACTGCCCTGTGGTCACCAGGTTTAAGCTGTTCTGTTTTTCAGTTCTCAGAATCCCTCCTTTCTAATGGGTCAGCAGCTCTGCAGCGCAGTTCCAGGTTTCTAAGCGAAAGCAACAACCTCAACAGGAAGCACCAAGGTCAGTGTATTAATTGGACAAAGCAGAGTGAAGAAGACACATCTCTGAGCGTCTCAAAGAACATTCTGGGTTCTCATTTCCTGGAGTAATGTGAAGCTTCATATTTCTTTGCCACATGAATATTCCAGTTCCCTGTCATCTGGACCTTGTATGATTTTGTATTTTATTCTCGCAGTATCACATATTGGAGTTTGCCTGCTCCACCAGCATACAGCCTTCCTTGCCAACCAAATCCTTCACTTATTGCTTGAGCTTAGAGCCTTCTCTGTTCTTCCTAGAGTTGATTAAGTTCTCACTGCTTGCAAGCGCTCCTCTATTTGATTCATTATTTCCCAGTTCCTTGAAGAGATACATCATGTTTGGTACTTCTCTTGCCTTTCTGGCAGGGCTAGTATCATGTTACTAGCTTCATGATAGGTTCCCATTAGACAGTCACTGAATTAAATAATAATTGATTTATCAATTTTTTTAAAAAACATGTAATTTAGTTTTTATTAGGAATTACTTCAAGAAGCAATTATTTATCATGTGTAAGAGCTATCCATCCAATAAGCATAACAAAAAATGGCAGCAAGAACCTATTGTGTAAGATAAACTATATAGGCATACATTTTTGATAACATATAATGTGATTTTTAACTTTTTCCTTAAAAATGAAATATTCATTTGAGATAAGCAACAAATTCACTTATTACATCCCAGTTATACACATAAGGACGGATGAAGGGATTACACATTTTTAAAAACAAAGTAGTTGCCCTATTTTTGTTTTTCCCCAAGAATTCCATGATTTTTTTATGTGTTGTTTTTAGAGATGCATGACAATAGAGTGTATTTTGACATAGTATACATACATGGAGTATAATTTCTCATTCTTGCGATTGTACATGACGCGGCGTTTTATTGGTCGTGTATTCATGTATGAACATAGGAAAGCTATGTCCGATTCATTCTACTGTTTTTCCTATACCCATCCCTTCTCCTTTACCTTCATTCCCTTTGGTCTAATCCAACAAACTTCTATTCTTCCCTCCCCACCGTTATTGTGTGTTAGCATGATGGTAGCGGAGACTATTATCATGCTAAATGAAATAAGCCAGTCCCAAAAAACCAAAGGCCGAAATGTTCTCTCTGATATGTGGATGCTAACACATATCATGTGATTTTTACCTTAGCATATTCTATTTTTTTTTCACTTTTTAAAAAGCTTTATTTGTCTTGGCAGTTGGAGCACAAGTAATAAATCCAATTTGAAGTAGCTGTGGTAGATTGCAAACGTGGCCAAAATTTGTTTCTACCCTTCACAAGGTGTAGTCTATTTCTCTTTTTTTTAATTCTTTTTTAATTTTTTTATTCCTTTTTTTATTATTAGTTGTTCAAAACATTACAAAGCTCTTGACATATCATATTTCATACATTTGATTCAAGCAGATTATGAACTCCCATTTTTACCCCGTATACATATTGCAGATTCACATCGGTTCCACAACCACTTTTTTACATATTGCCATATGTTGTATTGTTGTATTCTGTTGTATTCTGCTGCCTTTCCTATCCTCTACTATCCCCCCTTCCCTCCCCTCCCCTCTCCTCCCATCTTCTCTCTCTACCCCATCTACTGTGATTCATTTCTCTCTCTTGTTTTTCTTTTCCCCTTTCCCCTCACGTCCTCTTATATGTAATTTTGTATACCAGTGAGGGTCTCCTTCCTTTACCATGCAATTTCCCTTCTCTCTCTCTTTCCCTCCGCCCTCTCGACCCTGTTTAATGGTGATCTTCTTCTCATGCTTTTCCTCCCTATTCTGTTCTTAGTTGCTCTCCTTATATCAAAGAAGACATTTGGCATTTGTTTTTTAGGGATTGGCTAGCTTCACTTAGCATAATCTGCTCTAGTGCCATCTATTTCCCTGCAAATTCCATGATTTTGTCATTTTTTAGTGCAGAGTAATACTCCATTGTGTATAAATGCCACATTTTTTTATCCAATTCGTCTATTGAAGGGCATCTAGGTTGGTTCCACAGTCTTGCTATTGTGAA
>NW_025999990.1:49748913-49749557 GCF_001458135.2 Marmota marmota marmota | reverse complement strand
ATTTTTCCATCTTCTAAGATCTTCTTCTATTTCTCTCTTTAGGGTTCTGTAGTTTTCATTGTATAAATCTTTTCACCTCTTTTGTTAGGTTGGTTCCCAAGTATTTTATTTTTTTTGAGGATATTGTGAATGGGGTGTTTTTCCTCATTTCCGTTTCAGAAGTTTTGTCGCTGATATACAGAAATGCCTTTGATTTATGCGTATTGATTTTATATCCTGCCACTTTGCTGAATTCATTTATTAGTTCTAGTAGTTTTTTTGTAGACCCTTTTGGGTCTTCTAGATATAGAATCATGTCTTCCGCAAATAGTGATATTTTAAGTTCTTCTTTTCCTATTTTTATGCCTTTAATTTCTTTTGTCTGTCTAATTGCTCTGGCCAGTGTTTCGAGAACTATATTACATAGAAGTGGTGATAAAGGGCATCCCTGTCTTGTTCCAGATTTTAGAGGGAATGCCTTCAGTTTTTCTCCGTTCGGAATGATGCTAGCCTGAGGCTTAGCATAGATAGCTTTTACAATGTTGAGGTAAGTTCCTGTTATCCCTAGTTTTTCTAATCTTTTGAACATAAAGGGATGCTGTACTTTGTCGAATGCTTTTTCTGCGTCTATCGAGATGATCATATGGTTCTTATCTTTAAGTCTA
>NW_025999990.1:49702897-49748277 GCF_001458135.2 Marmota marmota marmota | reverse complement strand
CTGTCCTGCATTGTTTGTACTCCTTTTCTTCCTTGCTTTTTCATGCTGTTCATGTTACTTCTTGTTCTGTTTGACTGCTGAGTTACTATTTACTCCTATAAATTTATTTGATGCTTGGAAGGAAAGGTATTAGAAGGGAAGGGAAGAAGTCACTAAAGAGAATGAGAGTAAGCAGGTAGAATTCAAGGAAAGGGGAATAAGGAAATTGTAAAGAAATTAAAAGACAAAAGAAAAAAAATAGAAAAGAAAAAAAGAAAAAAAATTTTTAAAAATAATAAAAAATAAAAATAAAAAATAATTAAAAAAATTTTAAAAAATTTAAAAAAAATGAAAATGAAAAAAAAACCCAAATAATAAAAAAAAATTTAATAAATGCAGTCTTAGAGTTTGATTAACTTCTCTTCCAGTAGGTGGAGCTGTGCCCACCGGGCCAAGCTTCTCCTCTCAATACGCGGGAACCAATCTCTGTGCAGCAGCTCCTCCTCCCAGACTGGGCGGGTCTCCAATCCTGAGTGCCTAGGGCCTTCTCTTGTGTCTAGTCACTTCCCCACTTTTCCTCAAGCCAGGCCCCGCTCATCGGTGACGTTCACCACAATACTGGCTACACGCCAGGTCTGCTGCTCCCGGGAGCCCTATTTTCATGAACGACTGGGCACACTCTCCCTGTGTGCCATTCCCTCAGACCCTAAGTTTGTGGAGCTTGGGCTGAGAACCCTCAGCATATTTTGCTTGCCCTCCGGTAGCCACGCCCCCTGGAGCTGGTGCAAGAGACCTCAGTTGTCAGCACTGGTGGGAGCGGTAGCCGGGGATTCCACGCCGCGGGTCCCGCACCACTTCTGATTCCCTCAGTCTGACTATCGTGCTCACGGGAGAGCTGGCAGGGGCCCTTAAGGTTTCCCCGCTGTGTGGAGAGGGAGGGCTAGGGGGTTACACACCTGTCGCCACCGGTTTCAATGAAGTTATCTCCTCCACCGCATTCTGGTGACGTCAGTTCTCTGCCATGGTGGTATCCCATGCGAATGGCGACAGTTCGTTCCCTTTGCCGGGTGACCAATGCAACGGGTGGGTCCTGACTGGCTCTTCCAAGCCCCGTCTCAATCCTGTGGCCACTGCCTATGAAGGCTCGGTTGGTATTAACCTCCGCAGGTTCAGAAAGGCCGACCAGTTTTTTCAGCGGGATCGTTTAGTGCTGAGTCACAGCGGTTTGTCTGCAAGACGCAGGTGACCAGGAGCTTGAATTCAGCCGATCCGGGTTCGGTGTGTGTTCTGAGAGGCCCAGACTGTTTGCCCCAGATCCACGTCAGCTCAGCATTGCCTAGTGATCCTGAGCAAACAGCATTTAGACGGTTTAAGACTCCCTATGCCCGCACAGCTGAAGAGGTCAGAGACTTGATCTCTCCGCGCCCGCCACCATGTTGGATCTAGCATATTCTAATATATAAAAAAATATCCAGGCTTTCTCTGTAGCAGTGGGCCATGCACAAAGCTGATAGCTTTTTCAGATTATTTCCAAGTCTATTACTGGATCCTTCATAGTTTTCTGAACCAAGGGCTTGGTTATGTGAGTTTTTTCTTGTTTCTCTGGTGACTAACACAACTTAGAATTTATGCTGTCATCTCACAGAATAAATAATGCATAATGCTCAGTCACAAACTCCAGCATCCATATTGATGAGCCTTGGTTTCCACTGACACAGGTTAAGCAACTTCACAGCCCATGAAATGATGAAATTCCTGGCAATTAAAATGTCTTGTTTCGACCGCGTGTTCAAAATCCAGTGTGATTGTGTGTGGTTAACAGAAACATTCAAAGTAAAAGCTTTGATTAAACAGGGCTGATGAGACTTGAAGGAAAGAAAGCCTAGCTGTGGGGTCAGGAGGGAACAGAAAGGGGCAGAGGAGTGGTGGGGAAGCCGGTGGGGGAATGTGAAGGAAATTCCCAGGGAGGAGCCCCAGGGGGATCTGACAACCTAGAGAAAGAAAAGTGGCCAAGATTCAGAAGCAGAAAGGAAATCAGTGGGTGATAGAGACAGTGATGGGAACATTTCTTCACCCTTGAGCTCACCTTGGAGCAAGAAATGAAAGAAAAAATATTGGCGAGAAAGACTTCAGGGAAAGGAGAAAATTGATCAAGCCAGCTAAAAACACACTCTTAATTTCTATAATGTTGGGAAAACATTCAATATTAAGGTGTGTTTAGAAACCTATTGATTCTGTAGACGGATTGGAAATGATAAAGCTATTGCCTGGGCAGCTTCTTAGAAGGCTAACCTAAAAAGGAAAACACTCTTCCTCTTTTAAATAGGTAATACTTTGAAGCTGAGTAAATTGAGACACAGGGCAAATGGATTTCAAGAGAATGCAGATGAAATTACTAGACAGACCAATGCATCACTCTTGATACTTAGAGCAATTCCTGAAGGTAAGTAGAGAGGAGTTCCTTGTTTCAATTAATATTTTCTTGTAAAAGCATTACACAGAGGCATGAGGAAGTCCTGCCCCAAGTCTGATTAGGAGCCCAAGCTTAAAAATGAGACTGAGATGGATGAAATTTATATTTGCAAATGAATATGATTTGGAACAGAAGATCCACTGTGTTTTTTTTAAATAACATCAGAACACCTGCACTGAAATACTAGAATTATATTCTTAGAAACTGTATACAAAAAGCTATAGAGACTATACTACCACATTAATTGCTTACTTTGAAAGTGTGTTTGACACATGCTTAGGTTAAAGAAGGGTCATTACAGGAGATCAATAAGTAAAGAAAATAGAGAACATTTTTCCCTGACATTGAGAGGGGATGCCAGATTCATTACAAATGGGGAGAATTAAAGAATTCTTGCCTGGTAATCTTCCTTCTTGAGGCAATCAACATTCAGAAATAGGCCCATTGATCATGTTAATATTGATGGTTTGGAAATTCAGGACTCATTACAATTTTAAAGAGGATAATTTTTTAAAGTGCTGCAATGTGCTACTTACCGTCCCCCCAAACTTCTCTTTTATTCTGCGTATGAATTCTTTTTAATTCTCACTAGACATTTCTGCCTCTATAGCTCCCGTATGCTGGTCTTAACTTCTCACCTTGAATCAGTGGAACATTACCTGTTCTGGACATTTCTTTTTCCTTTTCCCTTACATTTTTTTTTTTTTAAATATTTATTGTTTTAGTTTTCGGCGGACAAACATCTTTGTTTGTATGTGGTGCTGAGGATCGAACCCGGGCCGCACGCATGCCAGGCGAGCGCGCTACCGCTTGAGCCACATCCCCAGCCCCCCTTACATTTTTTTTTCAAGGATAATAATATATACACTCAACTTTTTCTCTGAAAGTAACTCAAACTTACAGAAATGTTATTAGACCAATCAGTAGAATAGTTATATGCCTTTATCCAGTTTCTTCTAAAATTATTTTGCCCCACATTAATTAAACATTTTAAAATGCATAATAGTGCCTTTTTAAAAATCCTCAGAGATCTTTCTTGAATCTCTGGATCCTGCATTACCTTTAATGACCATTTTGTCTCTATTCTGTGGTTATTTCAAGCAGCCAGGTCATGTTGTGCTGTGGGCAGATACCACTTTTTCTAGCCCTGGACCACAGACTTAAGTTCAAGAATTTTCTTATGCAATATGGAAGGATGTGGATGGAGAATATGTTTGATGAAGAGGGGACAAATAGAGAAGTTCCGTCAACTACATAAGAAACTACAATAGGGCCATTCACCATTGCTTTTGTGATCAATTGTGTACTAAAGTCATATTCCAGAGGATTTTTATCCAAATTATTTCATGTGTCCCTACATGGATGCACTAGAGCATATGATAGGGAGTCTTAATATTTGCCACGAAAAACAAGTAGTTTTGTTTTTTTTAACAATCAAGAAAATTACCATAACATGTTTCTGTGTAATAATGGCATTTGTTGTAGTTTTACACTTTTCTCAGTGTGTCTTCACCTGACTGCATGCTTGAATATTCTTTCATTTTAGGTGTGAGAGTCAAAGGAACCAAAACCAAAGAGCTATCCATGTCTGCCAACCAGAGTGCATTGAGTACACTGAAGGATGTCGTGGGTCTGAGCCAGAAGCTGTTTAACACCTCAACTGGCCTGTCCAGGATGAACACCACATTGCAAGAGACGAATGAACTTCTGCGAGACTCCACAGTGACCAGTATGCCAGGGGTCTCCCTCTGGTTTTGAAAGTCTGCTGGCTTGACGTATAATGGTTCCCTGTTCACAAGCAGCATTCCTAAAAGAGAAAAATGTGCTACCACCTGGATTAGCATTTGCAGAGAAAGAGAAGGGCCTTGGGGAGTGCATATGGCCAGTGCATTTTTCATATATTTTCCAAATTTCAAGGATGGATTATTAGGATATTCTGTTTTATCCACTGCATGACTAATGAATAATTTATCTTCTTTTCTCCTCCCCAACTCTCTTGCCATCCTTCACCTCCTTGTATTTGTTAGCCCTGTTGGCTGGAAGAAAAGTTAAAGACATGGAAACACAAGCCAACCTTTTATTTGATCGGTTGAAGCCTTTGAAGACGTTACAGGAAAACCTGAGCAGAAATTTATCAGAAATTAGACTGCTGATCAACCAGGCACGGAGACAAGCAGCTTCTGTGAGTAGAGTGGGGCCCTCAGAAATGCCCCACACCCCTGTAGCCCAGGCTCTTGGCAACACTAAATTCCAGAGAATTCCTATGGACTTGGCTCTCAGTCACCCCAGCTTCCCTAGAACTTGCAGACTTGGAACTCAATAATCCCAGCTTCCTCCTAACCTTGTCTTAGTATCTTTAAAGCCAATAAATAGACTTTTTCTTCTGAGTTCTGCTTTGCTTCAGAATGTTCCAAAAGATTGCTAGCAACCTGCATATCTTTATGATTATAGCCTCGCTTCGTAACTATTAAGCTACATGGTGGAGAAGACATTACATCTAAGGTGTTGATATCACTCTCAGTTTCATTGGTTGCATTTGGTGCTGTTGCTTCATTTTGCCAATTTAACTTTAATAACCCAAGTGCTCTTGAGAATGTGCAGTATGGGCCTCATCCTGCAGGAGTCTTGAGAAAAAAGTTTGTGTACACATAAGTGCTACACAAATTCACATCACTAAAGGCCTCAAATATTGACCCCTGGAGAAGTTCAAAGCTGATAAAATGTTTGATAGCCATTCATGGCACACAGTGCTGGCTGTCCTCTAAAGAGATGTTTCAGGCAAATAATAAGATTTTCGAGAATACGTGCAACGGTGCTCATGGGCCTTTACAGAGGATGAACATGACCTCTGGTCTTCATGTTAATCCTGTTGCAGCTTCCAGGCAAGGAGAAGGAGCTCTGGGCTGTTTTCTATCCAGAGTCTTCACTGTTGGAAAAGGGACACAGGTTTACATGAGCTCTGGCTTCCACCTGTTCTAGTTACAGTTGCTAAGGGAATATAAGTCCAAGGGATGATTCCAAACACCATGATTAATACAAACTAAGAATCTTTAAGGTTAAGACACACAGGAATAATTGTTAGTTGGAGAAATTGTTAATTGGTAAGTGCATCACTTGCTCCATAAATATTTACTGAGTGAAGAAATATATTTCCCTTCCATTTACTTGACAAATGGTCATCAAATATCCTCTGTGGGTCAATGGAAAGATTCAAGGTCATAAGGTCCTTGTCTTTAAGGACCTTACTGTCTCATTTGAGCAAGACAATTTCGTATATAAAATATCCTGTTAAAAAATCTGGGGTTGTAGCTCAGTGGTAGAGCACTTGCCTAGCATGGGTGAAACACTGGGTTCAATCCTCAGCACCACCTAAAAAACAAATAAATAAAAAATAAAGGCTAAATTCTTTTTAAAAAAATCATTAAACTGGCTTTCCCATGTTTTCCCATGTTTTATTTTGACCAAATAAAATAATTTTCATCACAGTCTGATTCCTCACTTTATGAAACCCAAAGCCTTCTATGTCACCAAGAGAGGAAACTTAAAGTGAAAATTGAAATAATACTTTTGACTTGCTGGAGAGCTGCCACTGGATCACTAAACAATGAGGACCCTTTCCTCTTCCTACTGCAGATTAAAGTCGCTGTGGCTGCTGACAGAGACTGTATCCGGGCATACCAGCCTCAGATTTCTTCTAGTAACTATAACACCTTGACACTGAATGTTAAGACACCTGAACCCGACAACCTGCTTTTCTACCTTGGTAGCAGCACCAGTGTAAGTGAGAGCAACATTGGATATTTGTGAATGTTTGAATTTCCCTAATCAATACTTTTTTGATGGAAAAATAGGATTTTCATGAAAACATTAATTTTCCCACAGGTAACACGCTTTGCTAAAATGGTAGTGTTAGATTAGAAACAGCAGCAGGGTGCAGTGGCATACACCTGTGATCCCATCTACCTGGGAGGCTCAGGCAGGAAGATCACAAGTTCAGGGCCAGCCTGAGCAGCTTAGGGTGGGGGGAGTCTTCTCAAATTTAAAAAAAAAGGGGGAGCGGGGAGTGGAGAGCTGGGAATGTAGCTCAGTGGTAAAGTACCCTGGGTTCAATACCCAGGACCAAGAATAAAATAAAATAAACTACAAAAGTAATTGCCTATGGAAAGGAACTTGATAAAAGACCATAGCCTCTTGGGGCTGAGTATGTAGCTAGTGCAGAGCTGCTTGCCTAACATGTCAAGGCCCTGTTTTCCATCCTCAGCACTGCTAAAATAGATAGCCATTTTGTTTTTATTTTTTAAAGAGTAGAGAAAAAGCTGTAAGAATTCATTCTTTAAAGTGTTCATGTGGTCATGCAAATTATCAGTGTGTAAACTCATCCCCCTTGTGTCCCGCTCCCTAGTCTGATTTCCTTGCAGTGGAGATGCGACGGGGGAAAGTGGCCTTCCTCTGGGATGTGGGCTCTGGGTCCACACGGCTGGAATTTCCAGACTTTCCCATTGACGACAACCAGTGGTACAGCATCCATGCAGCCAGGTAGCAGAGAGGGTTCCTCGAAGCATCCCTTATATTTAAACTGTATCTTATAAGTAATCACATGCTTGCAACATCATGTAATGAATAGACTTTGAAACTTCTGGAAAGTCAGATAATCAAAGAACACTTGGCTTAGATTAACTACAGAAAATTTTTTCTTATTACAGATGAAATAAACTTTGTTACCAAAAGCAACTATTGAAAGAAAAAAACTTTAGAAGTTTAGAATATTTTTATAACTGATAGAAACTCTAAATCCAAGGCAGCTAACCTAGTAAAACATTTAGTCCTCCCCAGTAGAGAGGAGTAAAATATACCCTGAAAGAAATTCCATGGCTCTGGTGGTGGCATGTGGGTAGAAGAGAACAGAGGATGAAGATGCCATTGGAACTACATTTTCCTAAAATTCAGTTGCAGCCAAATTATATTGTTCCATTGTGAGCATGTACAGATATGTAACAGTGAGTCCCATATGGCATCAATAAATTTTTTTTTAGTTCAAACACAAGTAAACTTCTTAATTTTAAAGTCTCCTCCCAGAGTAACTAATTCTGAGCAGCTTTAACTGTATCTTTCTTTCCACTTTTCTGTAAACATTATGTTTATTGTTGATGTTCTGTTGTTGGAATTTTTTTCTTCATTTTTTACAAAAAAAAATGGTGCCATATTGAAGGGGAGTGAATTGTATGCAAATGTGGTTTAACTCATCTGTAACTGCTTTAAACAGGGAAGCAACACAATGACACAACTCTTTTTTACAAGATTTTGGGGAGTAAACTGCAGGTGGACTGGGCAAGACTGAAAACAGGGAGACTAGCTGCGGGTCTGGAGAGAAGCAGGGGGCTGTGTACGAGAGAGATGTGGATACCTGTGTGATGATAAAAGATTCTGAAAGTCCCTTTTGCAATTGTGTGACCCTCAGGTTTGGAAACGTTGGTTCATTGAGTGTAAAGGAAATGAGCTCAACTCAAAAGCCACCAATGAAAACAAGTAAATCCCCTGGAATGGCTAATGTGCTGGATGTAAACAATTCAACACTAATGTTTGTTGGAGGACTTGGGGGACAAATCAAGGTAACATTCTGAAAGTTTGTTTGAACAGGGTGGATTGGCCACTTTCACCTGTGTATAAAAAATACTATGCTTAAATTTTTCAATATATCCCAAGCAGATGAAGATTTTTCTACTTTTTTTGTTTTGCTTTATGACAGCCAGCTGCAGAGTTGGGCCAGTTTTGTGGGTAAAGGATCATGCTTAATCACTAGTGTAAATGGAGAAGAAACCAAATTTGCTATTTGACCTCTTTTCCAATAATGAAATAAGAAATCCAATGTTCTATATTAATTTCTGTCATCTCTAGTCTAAATCTAGAGGAGACAAATACTAACTGGTGTTTCCTGGGTGAGCTGGTGTTTCTTTGTTTGATTGAATTAGTATCTTCTCACCAAATAGAGTCATATTAGTTGGTCTTAGTGCTCTGCATAGGAGGACAGGTCTCAGCTCCAGATGGTCCCTCACTACCAACCACATTCTTTGGATCTCAGTTTCCTTGCCTTCGATAAAAGGGGCTATTCTCCAGTAACCCTAATCTACCATGGAGCATGGATTTGGGTTCTTTGTCTCTTGAATTTGAAGAATAAAATCCACAGACACACGGATGATAGCAAAATAACAGAAATTATTAGAGTAATAGAAAGCAGAGCTCCCAAAGAGGAGGGGTCCCAAGAGAGGGATACCGAAGAGTGGCTATTGTCTAGAAATTTACTTAGATTTATACGTTTAAGGAAGTCAGCCCTCTGCCCAATCCCAGGTAAGGCATTGAGTGTCCATGAGGTATTTTAGTATAATCAAAATATTGATTATGTATTTCCTTCTTTGGAGAAACATGACCCCAGTCACATAGGTCTTGATTTTAAAATAGCCTTTTTGTATGTTTTTCAGCAAATATCTATGGATGCTATTTTATCTCCTATCCTCCCAGACTTCTCTTTTCCTCCTGACATCACTAGTAATGGGGGTGATCTTTAAGATCCTGTTCAGTTGACATTCACTCTAGGAGGCCACTTCCCAACTGGAGGGAAATCCAGTGATGCCACACGGGCCATTTTTATGAATGCCATTCTCTCAGAATTTGAACTCCAGGGAGAAGCATCAAATGCTCTATGCCAACTATATGGGGGTTGTGTTTGTTTGCATTAGAAATCTTCTGCAGTGAAGGTGACTCATTTTAAAGGCTGCATGGGAGAAGCCTTCCTGAATGGCAAATCCATTGGCCTCTGGAACTACGTGGAAAGAGAGGGCGAGTGCGATGGCTGCTTCTCAAGGTAATATAATATGTCCCCTCAATTGCACACATTATTACATCTGAGAACTGCTTAAAGAATTTACACATGCATCAAGCATGAATGGAGTTTATGATATGGATCATCTTATTACAAAGGATATGTTGTAGATTATTTGCTCATAGCAGCATGTTATTTTTAAGCACTTAAAAAGAAGTGCTCTTTTTGCTTTTCTTGTCTTATGTGTTTAGAACCTAGATCTTAAAATCTAGAAGTTTCAGATATCTTCTCAAACAACTTTCTGTTTCAGAGACACACAGTTAAATCTTGGGTAAATCACTGTCCTTTTTTATTCTAAAAATACCTCCAAGGAAGAGAAAATTTTGTGTGTATGCAGTTGATTTTTATAGATAAGTACATTCCTATTGCTAACCAAGTTCTATAATTCTAGGAATAAAATGCATTTGGAAATGAAGAACAGCTAATATGTTTTTGTGTAAGCTGATATAATTGAAGGCATTTAATAACTAAATCTCACCAGTTCAACTCTGCTTCCTCATAACAAAAATGATTGCATTCCCTAAAGTATATAAAACCTGTGTTCTAGTACATTAATAGTCAAGACAATAGATTGCTTTTGACATTAGAGAAATGTATCACATCAAATATCTTCTCTCACGTAATGGCTGCCTCTGTCCAGATAGATATCTGTAATTAACAGTGAGTCATGACAAGATCAGTCAGAAGCAGCTTGAATTTGGGGTTAGGTTTTCATTTTCTCATTGTCATATCTGCTTTCTCACCTGGCTCAGAGCATGGGATTTTGTAATTTAAACCTTTTATGTGCTGCTCCACCCCTCTACCCAGCTTAGCTTGCTTTAAAAATTCTGACCAGGGCCAAGATGTAGCTCAGTGGTAGAACATTTGCCTAGTGTGCACAAGGCCCTGGGTTCAATTCCTAGCACTAGGGGAAAGTGTGTGTGTGTGTGTGTGTGTGTGTGTATTATACATACACAGAATCTTGGTTACAGCAGCTTTAGGACTTAAAAAGGACATTGGGTTTGGAATCTAAATTTTCACAGGTTACTATCCAGGTCTCCCATCAAATTTCTCTAGGAAACTTTGGGTAATGTTTTCACTTCACTGAGGTTTCCTTTCTTATTCCAGAAAAGAAAAATAATAATCATACTTATCTTACCCACCACCCAGAATACACAACATCGTGTATGTGAAAATATTTTCTGCGTTTGATACCCCTCCCTGATGTTCCTCACTGGTCTGCCTACAGTGGTATATTCCTTTCTAGATAAATGTGTCAGGAGTATTTTCTCAATAGTGAATGTTAGAAGAAATCAAGGCTTTGAAATTGCAAAATATGATTAAAAAAACACTCTAAACTTGTAAGGTGGTAATGATGCTCTAGGACTTTAGTGGAATGCACAGGTGTGTCCAGACTCTGGTCCATCACTTTTTTCTTAAGCTCTGTGTCTACCAAGGAAGTTTTCCCAGCAATTTAATAATTCGAATCTGAAAAGCACGGCAACCCTTAGAGTATGTCCCCTCCACTGACCCCACATCATTAACCTCACTGTTAGAGAGTTTTGGCAGAGATGGTATATTTCTAATATTGAACACGTTCCCCTGCGTTAGCTGTTACATGATCCCCTGTTTTCATCAGTTATTTTTAAAGCAGTGACTTAGACTGCAGCATGGAGTGAATTTAATGATGATGCTGGCTCTTCTCTTTTGTTAGGGTGAGGAGGTCAGTTCTCTATGTGGCCTCTGTGTTTTTTCCTGAGACACCTCCTCTCCTACCAGATCCCCTGCTATACACAGCCTTTGAAGGATGAGCTTGCAAGGTCAGGGGATGCTGCTGTCCTTCTGATGTTAATTCAGGGGTTTTTCTGATGCAGGACTGGCCACCCAGCTGAGCTGTAAAGGCCAAGTGGACTCACGGGCTCAATCAACCCTGGATTTAATGACCATGCCTTGTTGGGTACTCACAAACCAGATGGCTGTTCTTGTGCTTTATTGACCAAGGATTCCAAAATATATATTTGTAGATAATACTCGCTTGGTAGGATACTAAGAGGTCTTCCTTTTTTTAAGTAGCATTATAGAATGTGTACTGATCATAAGTGGTTGGGAAACTCTGAGTTAAAAAATCAAACATATTTCTTTGCTATGAGGCTGTCATAGCCATTAATTATTAAGATGCTAACATGCAGGCCACCCCTGTCCCAGGAAGAGGCCAGAGTTGCAGCATTACCCAAACTTACTTGACCCCCAAGTTCTTTTTAAAATAGTACATCTGGAATTGCTTCTTTGTTCTTCTTTGAATATATTACTATACCTCGTTACATAGTGTTAGCATGTTTATAATTATAAATAGTCTCTTAAATTCTTTTTGTGTGTGTGTGTGTGTGTGTGTGTGGTACTGTGAATTGAACCCAGGGGCCTCGCACATGTTGTTCAAGTACTCTACCACTGAGCTAAATCCCAAGCTCCAATTTTAATTTTATTTTATTTTGAGACAAGATCTCACCAAGTTGCCCAGTCTAGCCTCAAACTTGTAATCCTCCTGCCTCAGCCTCCCAAACAGCTCTCTTAAATGCTTAAAGGCTACTACAGAATTAACCACTGGTTCTAACATTTCTCATTGAAGTAAATGTGGATAAACCTTGTATTTAATTAACATGAATAATCTGTGTATTAGTTAAGAGTGGCTATCACAGTAGTATAGTAGCTTGCATGGCTGACTTTGATACAGATCAGTCAGCTCTGTCTTGGGCCTCTGACTGGTTGGGATTTGATCCCCAGTAGTCTGGTTCTAGGGTTTGTGTCTTTAGTCCCATGAAGCTAACTGGCCAAGAAGTAGAGCAATGGAACATGCTTCTAGAAAGCTGCATATTTAAGAACTAAACCATAGTTTCAGGTATAAAAGAAATTGCAAGATGGAAATTTTTAGAAAAATCATGACTGCAGGTAGCAATAAATGTGAAACCTGAGGTCTCATAAAACCTTGAGGTGTTTTGTTTTGCTTTTTCATCGATGGAAACAATTTCACTGGTTATATATACAACCCTGCTTGGAGGTGTGGAGGTGTGGAGGTGAGGTTTGTTGATACACTCTCAACTGGGCAAAGCCCAAAGTCATAACTAAAAACCATCATCATCCAAGTTCCACTCTCAAGACCTATTATATTCCAGAAAAACTATTTTTGATAGAAACATAATTATGATACATCCAAATTAATTACTTTTTAATTGAATAGTGAATCAAATCAGCCTTTTGAGGTATGTTGAGCGGGAGGGTGGGGGTGGGGACAAAACACACTGGTCTTGCTCTGGGCCATATTGTATAACTCTAGAAATCCACACATCCACCTCAATATGATCCAGGGCTTTAGACTCATCCTGCAGATTTTTGAGGATGTCAATGATGCTTTGCAAAAATGATCCTTCCAGGACATAGGCACATATTTGTTTTTCATTGCAATCCAGTTTACCTAGTATTGGTTTTAACCAGCAGAGAGTAATAAAAGCCTATATAAAAACTATTCTGAAAGCACCAGAAGTAAAAAAGGACATTGAAGGAAATTAGGGCAAACAAACAAACTTATATCTTTGATAAGCAGAAATATTTGTAGGATTATCCTCCTGTGAAGAAATTTCTTTTTACTGCGGTGAACTCTGCCTACCTTAACTTTCTTTTCATTATGAAACACCTGGACATTTGTCTTGCATAAACTCATGGCGAGTATATTTTCAGATGCAGGTTGAGCATCCTTTATTTGAAATGCTTGAGACCAGAAGTGTTCTGGATTTAGAATTTTTTCAGATTTTGGAATATTTGCATATCTATAATGAGATATCATGGGGGTAGGACCCAAGTCTAAACAGGAAATTCATTTATGTTTCATACATACCTTATACACAGCCTAAAGGTCATTTTATACAACATTTTAAATAATTTGAGGGGTGAAACCATTTCATGGTGTGGAATTTTCCATTTGTGGAAGTATGTCGGTACTCAAAAAGTTTCAGATTTTGGAGCATTTTAGATTTCAGATTTTTTTAGATCGCGGGGGCTCTGCCTGTATTGTGGCAGAGCCTCCGCAATTGTATACTTGTTATTAAATAATGGAAATAATAACCCTACCATGATTCTGCAAAAAAAAATGATTTGGAGGAAGGAAAACTTAGTAGCGCCAACTGTTTGTGCTCTTTCCCCTCCTGGAAATGGGTAGTATTTCATCTTTTCTCTTTTGCAGCCCCCAGAATGAAGACTCTTCCTTCCATTTTGACGGGAGTGGATACTCTGTTGTAGAGAAGACACTCCGGGCCACTGTGACTCAGATCATCATGCTCTTTAGTACCTTCTCACCTAATGGTCTTCTTCTCTACCTGGCTTCAAATGGCACTGTAAGAGTTTACAGGGCGGCTGGAAATGGTGGTGCATGTCTGTAATCCCAGTGATTTGGGAGGCTGAAGCAAAGGAATCCCAAGTTCAAAGCCAGTCTCAGCAACTTAGTGAGACCCTGTCTTGAAATAAAAATAAATAAATAAAAGAGGCTGGGGAATGTGGATCAGTGGTAAAGTGCCTCCTGGAATAAATCCCCAGTGTACCTTAAAAATAATAATAATAATAATAAAGAGTCTATGGGGCACTGAGCCCTCTTTGTATGTACATTTAGATTGCTGCAAGATTATTTATTTGTTGAAGGTTTGCTAAAAAACTGATATAATATATACACATCTATGTCATACAATTTTTCCATTTAATATCATTTATTTATTATATTAATACAAACTCATGGAGAACCTTTGGAAAATGCAGAATAACATGAAGTAGAAACACATTTTCCAGTCGTTGTAGATAGCAATTAAAAGCTAATTCTTAAATTTTAGTTTAAACACTATCTTGCGTTCATTGTGACCACAGTGGCCTTCTTTGAATCCCATCCATAGGACTTCATGTTGTCCTTTGCAATCTCATTGTTAGTCATCTTTGTCTCTCATTCTTCAAGGTTTATTTTTAGAACTGGCCCATTTGTCATTTTAAATGAAAAAGTCACAAAGAATCCAGATCTCTTATTGAATTGTGGATTTTGATAGCAGTGAATAGTGTTCATTAATATTTGGGGAGTGTTCTAGGAAGCCATGATGGACATTTTTTAGTTTTGTAGAGAAGACTTCTAGCTATGGGGAGAGATCCAGTCTTTCTGGTTTGACTTTAGAAGGTGTTCACCACACCTAACTTGAAGGGAAAGGAAGTTTGGGGATAAAGACATGGCTCTCAGGAATTCTGTTCTCTTCCTTACAGAAAGACTTCTTGTCCATCGAGCTGGTCCAGGGTAGAGTTAAAGTTGCAGTTGACCTGGGTTCAGGACCTCTTGTTCTTATGACAGACAGACGGTATAACAATGGAAGCTGGTACAAAATTGCCTTCCAGCGAAACCGGAAGCAAGGTAGGTACATGGATGCGCTCACCTGATACTGGTCACTCACATAAGAATAAACGTCTTTCCAAAGTCAGCAGTCTTTACTCTATGTTAGTTTCCTGGGTATACTTGAGTGATTTTCCTGCCCATCACCTTAACCCCACTGGGGAATGACTACATCCTTGAATGCCACTCTAATTGAAAGCCATTCTTGTCCTTGGAATGCTAAGCAAGAGGAGACTCATATTGTTGAAAGAATAAGATAATTCAGTTTGTGGTTTCCTTATTTCACATTAAATGCTATCTACTGCCATCATCTAGAAGTATGTATTCTGGATTTGTTGACCTTCATAAAAAGGATTTTCTCTTGTCATTTAATAGTCAAGAACCTGGTCAGGTTTGCAGAATTCAAGAATGTCTTTGTAAATCAATTTGTTTAGCGAAGTTTGCATTTTACTTTACTGAAGAAAGCAATTTTTAATTTATCTCTTCCTTTTAATCTCCCTTTAGGACTCCTAGCTGTTATTGATGCATATGACACTAGTGATAAGGAGACCAAGCAAGGGGAAACTCCAGGACCATCTTCTGATCTCAATCGACTAGAAAAGGACCTGATTTATGTAGGCGGAGTACCTTGGTCAAGAGTTGTAAGGTATGATATTAAACTGCAGAATTTTTGTGTCCCTAATTCCCGACCACATTAGTTTTCCGAGCTGCTATAACAGAGTAACACAAATTATGTGGCTGAAACAGTACACACTTACTCTGTCCCAGTTCTGGAGGGTATAAGTCTGAAATCTAGGTGTGGCCAGGATTGCAAAAGTCATCGGAAGCAGATCTGTTCTATTCTCCTCACTCTGGTAGCTTCCGGCACTCCTTAGCTTATAGATGCCATCTTACCTATGACTTCACATCATCTTCCCTCTGCTGTGTCCTGTGTGTCCAATTGCTCCTTCGTAGTGGCACAATAGTCTTATTGAATCATGACCTACCCTAATGGCCTCATCTTAACTTGGTTACCTCTGCACAGATCCTGCTTCCAAATAAGGTCACATTCACAGATATTGGGGGTTAAGACTGCTGCATCTTTTGGGGGAACACAACTCAACCTATATAACCCATTTTTTTATCTGAAGTACTCTATACCACATTAGTTGGGAAGTAAAGCAAGCCTTCTGCAAAATATGTAATGATTCTCTACTTATTGCCTTTAGTACATCTAAAAATTGTTAACTATGCAGTATATGGAGACACTCCACTTTCTGTCACACTCCATACTCCTCTATCGAGTTTTAAAGAGTAGTATAATCTCTTTAAAGCCAAAAAAAATGTTTTTAAATATGAAACCAGCCTAGGGGCCCATGAACAGATGAGTGGATAAAGAAAATGTGGTATATATACACAATGGCGTTTTACTCAGCCATAAAGGATAAAATTGTAACATTTGTGGTAAACGGATAGAACTGGAGAACATATGCTGAGTGAAATAAGCCAAAGCCAGAAAATCAAGGTTCCCAGGTTTTCTTTCATATGTGGAGACTGGGGGCAAGGGAAAGCATTTGAAAAAGGAGCAGTTTCATGAGATCAATCAAGTAGAGGAAGGGAGGTAAGAACAGAGGGCACAGGGAAGTACTAGGAAATGAAATCTACCAAATTATGCTATGTCCATGTTCAAATATACCACAGTGAATCTCATATATATACATATATATACAATATACTCATTAAAATAATATAATAATAATAACAAAAGAAAAATCAGTAAAGCAGAATAAGCAGATCATGGGGAGGGAGGAAGGGAGGGAAAGAGGATATAGGAATTGAGAATGATGAAACTATGTGCATGTAGGAACACAGCATAATGAATACCACTATCATGTATAATTATAATGCACCAATAAAAACAAGTTATTAAAAACAAAACAAAACATGCTTTCCATCAACTTATCTGGAATCTGTCCCCCTTTGTGCGATTATAGTGAAAGATGTATGTGACTGTTGAAAGACCATTAGGAATTTGGATGAACAAAGGAGAGAACATTAGGATCCTTTTCTAACACTGATTTGTGCTTAACTTTGCAACTTGAATGATTTACATAAACTTTTGTGGTTCTTTGTCTTCAGTTTTATAGCTTTGAAATGTATAAATTAAGTTCTAAGTTTTATTTACACTATTAAAAAAAAAAGTCACATGTGAAAGGCCTGCAGTCAAGGCCAGGACTGGGGTCATCAGATGTCCAAACTGGATCCCACAGCCCAGTGGTTCTCTAATCTACATTCCTAGCCCTATTATGCCTTGTACCCTGTTGTGTTAGTCAGCTTTCCATAGCTGTGACAAAATAACTGAGATAATTGACTTTAAAGGAGGAAAGATTTATTTTGGCTTACAGTTTTAGAGGCTTTAGTCCATGATTGGTTAGGCTATTGCTTTTGGATCTCTGGTGAAGCAAGGCATCTTAGCAGGAAACACATAGTGGAACAAAGATGCTCACCTCATGGAAGCTGGGAGGCAAAGGAAAGAGAAATGGCTGGGGTCCCAATGTCCTCTGCAGGAGCACACCCTTAATCACCTAAGTGCCTTCCATTAGGCCTTACCTCTTAAAGGTTCTGCCACTTCACAGTAGTGCAACAGGCTGGTGACCCTGCCTTCAACTTCCAGCCAGTAGAGGTAATATAAGATTCAAACTGCAGTGCCTATCTTGTAGGTCAAGTTCTTTCACAGAACCTGACACACAGCAATATAGCCATTCCAATTATAATGGCTAAGTGGCCCAGATCCACGTCTTCACTTCCTCCTTCCTTATGCAAGAAATCTCTGAAAGTTCCAAGGAGGATATTTTGGAACCACAGTCACGGGGTCTTCAAAATGAATACATCTAAACTTTAGGGAAGTCAGTCCCTTGCCATGTCTCAGCTCCCCATCAAGACAGAGCCAGGACTAGAAGCCCGTCTCCTGATCCGATCCTAGATCTCATTCCCTGCCATTGTGAGACTGGGGTACAGGGGCATATTTCTATAGCCACAGCTGTGTCATAGTTCATTTGCACTCTGCCTATATGTCACATAGTGTAGACACTGGAGAAAAGGACAGAAGCCCAAATCACAGATGTTCATGGTAGAAAGGACTTGGGATCATCAAGACCAGCTTCTTCATTTACATGGGAAGAAACTGAGACCCACAAGGCTTGAAGTATTCACCCAAATCATGTTGTTGCTAAACGATCCACAGCTGGTTGCTCACCATGGAGTAAAACAATGAGGGGAAACATGGAAAGCATGTTACTGCAGATTCTTATGTGATTAGCTAACGCCCAAGAGTACGCTCAGAGATATTCAGGGGTCCTCATATTTTGGAAAGGAGAGCCTGACCCTAACCAGGAGTATAGCAACTTCTGTTATGATACATATGGTTTGACTTGGAGGCTAATTAATAAGGATTTGGATAATCCCCAAACTTTTCCAAATGTAGTTATTTTCTTTGGGACAAAGTTCCTGAATATGAAATAACGACAGTAGCCAGTGACTTCTCTCACCATCAGATCCTAGGAAGTCACTTTACCTACACTTGCCCCCGGGTTCTACTCTGTGTGGAGACTGGTTTGCCATCTCTGTGCTATAACTTCCTCATGATGGTGCTTGACCTTTCTTAAATAAGTTACTCCATGTATGTAAAATATATCAAAATACACTCAACTGTCATGAATATCTAAAAACAACAAACAAAATTAAAAAAAAAAAAAACCTGCCTGTGTATTAATGAGTATGTTTAAATTGTAATGGCTACAAGGGTTTCTCTTAAAATAGTGAACATATTTCTTTACGTAGGTAGCCACCATGTAGCCAAACTGACTAAATTCAATCCTTGCTCCAGTCCTTAGGAGGTGTTGGTTCTTATAGGAAGGCCTACACACTTCTGCCGTGATGTCTGGAACAGGTTTTCTATGTGCGTAGGCCCATTTTCTATTCTGCCTTTCAAAAATGGAATTATAAACCTAACTTCATTGCATTTGTTCTCTTGTCCTTCCCTCTAGGAAAGGTATCACCAGCAAAAGCTATATGGGCTGTATCAGGAACCTGGAAATATCCAGATCAACCTTTGATTTGCTCAGAAATTCCTATGGAGTGAGAAAAGGCTGTAGGTTGGAGGTGGGAAACATTTTCATCCGTATTGGAATGCATTTCTATAAATGGTCCTTGGTTTATCAACATGCTGATGTAACTAGATCTCAGCCCATCGGCTGGATAGAAAAGAGATGGGACGGAAGTGGGCAGAACCCTCAGCCTGCACGTGGGAACTTACTGTGTTCTCTCCCCTCTGTGACCAGCCTATCCAGAGTGTTAGCTTCCTGAGAGGCGGCTATGTGGAGTTGCCACCCACGTCTTTGTCACCAGAATCAGAATTGCTGGCCACATTTGCCACCCAGAACAACAGTGGCATCATCCTGGCTGCCCTTGGCAGGGATGCAGAGAAGCAGAATCGACGCCAGGCACATGTGGTGAGTAGCCTCGGTGCTTAGGAAGGACATGACTTCTGGAAACATCTAATAGAAAATTTCTGACTCATAAACATGTATTATAGCTGGATCCCAGTTCTTTACACATATTCACTCTCAATAAGTGAAAGTTACAACCACTGAACATCTCTCTCTTACGAATCGGTGATTTCGTGTATTGCATAATCCATCTTCCATGTCTAGTAACTGAGAAAAAAGGTATTTGCTGCCTACCTCTAATTAAAGCTACTCCAGATGGCACGTACCAAGTTTTCTTCCATATGTTGTGGTTGTTACTCTTCATTCTAAGGCTAAAACAGAAAGTACTTACATTCTATTTGGATCAAAATTATCTTTAGGGGACAGAAAGAGGAATGTGGCTTGTGATGAACACAGGGACTAGCAGTGGGAGGGGATGATGGTTTTCCATATTTTTATTCCTTTTCAAGAGCATAGGAGATATTTTACCCTATCTTCTGCTCAAACTTGTGTGGCATCTAATTGGAAGAGACATTAAGAATATTAATATGTCATCTTAATGAATTCGAACCCACACACCTGCTCTACTGTGCAAGGTAGATGCTATTTCCTTCTATTTTACTGAGTAAATTAGTTTAAGTAGCGCACACCTGTAATCCCAGTGGCTCGGGAGGCTGAGGCAGGAAGATCAAGTGTTCTAAGCCAGCCTCAGCAAAAGCAAGGCACTAAGCAACTCAGTGAGACCCTGTCTCTAAATAAAATACAAAATAGGGCTGGGGATGTGGCTTAATGGTCAAGTGCCCCTGGGTTCAATCCCTGGTACAAAAAAAAAAAAAGTTTAGAAAGCCTAATTAACCTAACCAAAGCTGTTAGGTGTCAGAGCCAGGACTGGAACACAAGTCTGCAGACCCCAAACATGGTATGAGCCACTGAATGAAGGACTGATGATGACTTGAGATTGGTGTGTGGACTTCACCAATCAATATTTTTTTAATGGAGGTAAAGTTAATATAAGCTAAAACTAACTATTTTCAAGTGAACAAATTCACTACAACTGGGTGCATTCACAGTGTTAGGGAAACCACCTCCTCTGTCTAGTTCCAGATATTTCCATCACCTTTGGTAAGTTAGAAGGTACTTCTCATCTCACCCACACCAGACAACCACTGGTCTTCTCTCTTTCTCTATGGATGGACTCTACCTGTTCTGGATATTTTATGCAAATAAAATCACACATGATGAGATCTTTTGTGTTTTTACTTAGTGTATTTTCAAGGTTTCTCCACTCTTGTTTACAGCTGAATAGCATTTCTCTGTGTGTATACCCCACTGTTCATCACTTAGTTCATTGATGAACATTGGGTTATTTCTGCTCTTTGGCTGTTATGAATAATACTACCGTGAACTTATACATATAATTGTTTAAGTTCCTGTTTTCATTTCTTCTAGGTCTATACTCATGAGTGGAATTTCAGGTCATGCAGTAATTCTGTGTTTTACTCTTTGAGGAACTGCCAAACTCTTCTTTTTCTCCACTGATCTTCATAGGGTTACTTGCAATTCAAAGTTTTCTTACATAAAGAAATGGCATCCTGTAGTGCTAGTAAAGTACACTTAAATGCTCACATTCCAGTTCTGCTGATGGCTTCACAAATTGTTACACCTCTTTTCAATGCAGCAAAAGAATTTTAAACATTTTCAAACCCTTCAACTTCTTAATGTCACTTGTAGAAATATTAGAAGGCAAAAAAAAGATCTTAATTAAATGTTCCCATGTATGATAATAAAAAATTAGCAATGGCTTAAAAGTTTCATTACTAAAAATACAAATCATAATATCTCAACTTGTTTGTACATTATGTAGCAATAAATACTAAGTCTGAGGTTATGTAAAAATAAATCTTTGACATGGTTAGTGATGATAGCATAATGCCGAGTATAAATTATATTAACTAGGATTAGAGAGTAATATAAAAACTTTAAAGTAGTTGTGAAAGATGGTGAGATTCTTGAGAAATTGTTTGTTTGCTATTGCTATTCCTACATTATCTGCGTAAGATGAAAATGTTAATTTTCTAGTAATGCATTTTGTATGGGAATGTATTCTAGTAATGCCTTTTGTTTGCAATCTCCCCAGCCCTTCTTTTCCATCATGCTGGTTGAAGGCCACATTGAAGTACATGTGAGTTCTGGGGATGGAACCAGCTTAAGGAAGGCTCTCTTGCATGCTCCCACGGGCACCTATGGCGACGGACAAGAGCATTCCATCTCCTTGGTTAGGAATCGGAGGTACTGTAGCACGGCAAGGCATTTGCTTCAGGAGGATAAAAGCTATGTTGTTAGGGGACCCTGTGCAGTTCAATCAATGAGATAATTAATATTACATCATTGTTAACAATCATAATTTTTTATCCCTTTAGAATAATTCTAGAAACTTGCTTGAATACTTCCTTGGAATCAGTTTCATTTGCTTTTCAGTGAGATACTTGTGGAATATTCATATATGATCAACCTTCACCTTGCCCTTGACTGAGGCCCAATATAAACTTTTACATTGGATTAATTCTGCAGCAGGAAATATAGTATTAGTAGACTGTGTCATTACTATTGAGTAATAGTATTATATCAACATTCCTGGGTAATTCCCGCAGAATGGAAGACCATGGGTTTTAAAAGCACATAAAACATTTTTATCATAGATAGAAAAGTAAAAAAAAAAAAAAAAGTAAGTATTCACTAAAAAGCAATCAAATTCAGTGTTTAATAGCATTTCATTCATTTCTGGAGAATTGTAAGCTTTAATTTTCAAGATTCACCTTTTTTAGCACACAATATTGTATTACAATTTATTTCGGGGGAAATTTATTATTTGGGAAGAGCTTGCTGGAATTATACATTTAAATGGAGCCAGATTTTATTAAGTTTGAATCATTTTATTTTCTCCTTTGTTCTTTTAGAATTATCACTGTCCAGTTGGATGAGACCAGTCCTGTAGAATTGAAATTGAGTGCTCTGGCAGAGAGCAAGACAATAAACATATCCAACCTATACATAGGAGGGATTCCTGAAGATGAGGAGATACCGATGCTCAAAATGAGGAAATCATTCCAGGGCTGTATTAAAAACCTGATCTTTAACATGGAGTAAGTATAACTGGGCAGTACCTTCTAAAGCAGGTCCCATGTTTGAGCTTAGGACACTTTTCTTTGTTGTATCTGCCCATCCCATGCTGGAAAACTGAGACTCTGAGCTTGAATCTAATTTTGCTCTTTGAGATTGCCTAAAATACTGCAAGTTCTTAATAACAAATGAACCCTGTTGTTCTATCACAAACATCCTCCTCCAAAATGGATTTTATTGGATTAGAATGATGGACAGATGTGATCATACATAGTTCATTAAAAAGTCATTGAACATTAGCCCCATGAGTTTGTCAAGGTTAACATAAGGTTAGCTAAGGTTAACATAAATTTTCACTGTGAATTTGAAAGAACAGAGATTTTGTGATGCAAATTTCTTGTATTGACTGCACTGCTTTGAAGGAGCCTTTTACAACAGAGCTACTACAGCTTCAGATTATTGATGTCTCCCCCTACACAATTTTATGTAATTAAGAACTGGGAGTCTTCATTCCCTATGTGGAGCTTGTGGTGAAGAAAAGAATTAGCATGTGCCCATGAGCTGTTCCTTCTCACTTGCTCTCTGCCTTGGTCTGCTGCTGATTAGAACAGAAACTGAGCACACTGAGCATCAGGAGACAGGACTCTGACCTGGTTGAACCTCTACCTTGCCTTGTGTGAAAGGACTGGGATCTTTCATAGTCACAATGTTATCCTCCAGAGAGTTAACTCTTAGGAGTCCTTGGAATTGGTAAGAGTAAAACACCACATTGGCTTCTCCCAGTTACAGTCTCAGAGCCTTGGTTCTGTAGTTTTTACAGTTAGAACATTACTCACTCAGTGGCTGCTCATTCATTGACTCATTCATCAGGCATTGCCATGCTCCTGAAAGCCACCAGGTTGTGGACTTGATAGGACAGAAGCATTTCTCTGTGTTTCATGGCCATGTCCTGGAGCAGTTCCAGAGGGATCCAGGCAGACACAGAACACGCTGCTAGAGCTGCAGAGTAAAGGGACACGTGACAAATGTAGCTCATGACTACCTGGCAAGGGAAACCTTCAAACGAGGAGTCAGTGTTTAGTGGAGGCCACTGTGCAGCACTGTGGGACCCAGAGACAGAACTTTGTCCTGAGGCATCCCAGCCAAGACTGCAGGAGCGGGGATGACTGAATTGAGGGATGCTCAGGAATGAACAGGTCTCCAAGGTGGGAATGGGGTAGGGGGTAGATCCTCACTTCAAGCAGAAGAAAGAAACAAGACGATGTATAAGATGGTCTGTGTCAATGACTCATCACTGTGAAGGATGGTCAGTGTGGTTACTCTGTGAGAAATATATTAATGGTTTAATTGCACAGTAATCAATTGACGGGGGTTCCTGTGTTGGTCTGTAGTATCTTAATTTTGACCATTTCTTGTTTGTATGTAGACTTTTGGATTTCACCCGTGCAGTTGGCCATGAACAAGCAGACTTGGACACCTGCTTGCTTTCAGAAAGGCCCAAGCTGGCCCTTCATGGAGAGGACAGTGAGTTCCTGCCAGAGCCCTCAACTCTACCACATCCTGTAAGAGTGATTTTTTTTTTTTAATAGTATCAGCCAGGTCCAGTCAGAGAGAGCACACGCCAGGGGAAATAAAGATGGGACTCGGTCATAAAGATGTTGGGAACGCTGGAACTGGAACCATGAAGCAAGAGGAGGAGGTCGTCCCCAGCCCCCAGGAGCTTGGGACACCTGGTGGGAACTGAGCCTAAGGGAGGGCACCTGAAGATGGTAGGGAGGGGAAAATGCTCCAGCGTCTCCTCTGTCTGCCTTGTAGTCTCCAGGCAGCGCCTCTCAATGGCAGAACATCTGGAAGCCATTTGTCAAAGGAGCCTGGGAAAGTGACTCCCAGGGATCATCCTTCCTGTGATTGGGTTCTCCCCTCGAGGTGATTTTAAAACTTTTTAAAAAAACAGCAGAACAGAGAACAGGTGGAGAAGGGTGCTCTGAGCCAACCTAGAGGTGACACCACCCGTGTTTTTGGCTGCAGGTCAGAAGGCGCAGGCAACCTGACTGGGCTGACATAGATAGCAAGTTCTTTGGGCAGCATTTCTATAATGACTCGATATCACTTTAGATGTAGTTGGGGAAACGGGAAAATAAGTACTTAATATAAGCCACTGTATACATCATTGTTGCTTAAGAAAAAAAACAGAGACTTGATTCATTGGGGAAAAGCCAGTTGTTGTTCTTTTCACTTTCTCCCTTCCTGATTTCTCTATTTCTTTGGTTGGCAAGATGTACTTTAATAATTTAGAAGATGACCCAGTTATCCAAAATGCAGTACCTTCTAAGCAGGGCCCGTTAGAGTTCAGGACAGTATTCTTGGTTATACCTGCCAATCCCAAGATGCAAAACTGACATACTGGGCTTCTCTTGATTTGGGGTTAAGATGAAGCACTGTGAGGCAGCCAGTACCTGTCCAGGCACCCTCCCTGGGCACCCCAGTTCTAGGAGTCCTTCTAACCCCACTATTTAAACTCAAGGCCCCATAAGTCCTCTCCCGGAACTGTGCTGGCCACAGTCACCTTCAGGGTCATCCATAGAGACTAAAGAGGGACAGCAAGGCCTTTGCCCCCTGGGCTTGATGAAGATGATTGGAGGGACTCGAGTGTCACTATAAAGGCCAGTGAACTTGGGTGGATGAAGATGAAAGAGGTTCTAATCACATGCTCAGAGAAAAGGGGCTGTCAAGTGTTATTTCAACTAAAGATTTAAACCTGTGCAGACACGCTGGTGCTTGCTCCTATTTGGGTGCAATATCTTCTCAGAGATTTTTTTTTTTCCCTGAAAGAATACATCTGTGTTAATATCCTAGCAGCTGTGGCTGAGTGTCCTTCTGTGTCTCTTGCAGGAACAGTGTGCAGTGGACATTGCTCCAGGTTACGTGCCTGGTGCTTACCAGTTTGGCCTCTCACAAAGCAGCCACTTGATGTTGCCTTTTAATCAGTCAGCTGTCAGAAGGAGGTAAGTAGTGTTCTTTTTTTTTTTTTTTTTGATACCAGGAATACTGAGCCATATCCCTGCCATTTTTTATATTTTATTTAGAGACGGACTCACTGAATTGCTTAGGACCTTGCTAAGTTGTTGAGGCTGGCTTTGAACTCTCAATCCTCCTGCCTCAGCCTCCCAAGCTGCAGGTGTGCACCACTGCACCAGGCTAGGTCTTATTCTAAAGACCCTCTGAGATGTCTCACTGTCAGGTGGATCAGGGAGACGTGGTGACATGTGTCCTTTTGAAGGAGACCTGCCCAGGTATAACCTTCTAGTCCTCTTGCAGTAGCTCCAGCTCCCAGCCCGCCCCAGGTGGAAATTCTGGACTGTCGACCATATCAAACCCCTTATTTTAAAGCACACTGTATTTTTTAAAAACAGATCAAAGATTTTCCTACCTAGCTGTGACAGGTCTTGCTCCTTTTTGTCATTCAGATCTCAACTGAAATGCCATCTTGTCAGAGCTTCCTCCTAACTGCCCAACACAGTCCCCAGTCAGCCTCTCTGTGACCTGGTTAGGACTCTCATATGTTTCTGGCATTAATTTCATGACAGAAGGAGCCTCCCCCTTGTTACTGCTTCCTCCTAGAACAGTTCCTAGCAGACAGGGATCAGTAACTATCAATTAAATGAATGGATGCACAAGTGGATAAAGGAGCAAATGCCTCTCACTCTTGAGATGTTAAGTATGGATGCCAAAACAATGATTGGGTTCTCCCCTCAAGGTGATTTTAAAACTTTTAAGAACAGCCTCTGTCTTTCTGATGCTGAGCTCTTGTTCTCCTCCAGGCTCTTGGTTCAGTTAACTATCCGGACATTTGCCTCCAGTGGTCTGATTTACTACATGGCTCATCAGAACCAAGTGGACTATGCCACACTCCAGCTCCACGGGGGCTATCTCCATTTCATGTTTGACCTTGGCAAAGGCCGAACCAAGGTCTCTCACCCCACGCTGCTCAGTGATGGCAAGTGGCACACGGTATGTTCTAGGGAGGCTCATGGCTACCCGTTCTGAGCTTTCTTCCATTGATCTCTGGTGCTCACTCCTTTTCCCTGGAGGAAATGCTGCTATTCTCTAGCTTGCCTTGTGTCTGATATGTCCCTCAGAGAATGGAAGCTCCTTGGAGGTAGGGCTCTTTTTCTGCTTCCTGAAACATCCCCAGAGCCTTGCTCAGTACCCAACACCTAATGGATGCTCAGCAAGCATCAGCAGGATGGACGGGAGGTACAACAATGTTCTCGACTTCATGAGAAGTAAAGAAAGCCCACCTGTGGGGTAGGGACCAAGCCACCCATCATGGCATTTTATTTCTAATAACCCAGGCTTCTGTAACACTCTCTGATATACAGTCTGCTTCCCATCTTCTGCCAGGTTTAGCCTGTTCTCAACAACAACTGCAAAATCCAAGCCATCCATTAGGGTTTTTTTTTTTCAAGCTATTACAGCTATAAGGAATATATATTTCAAACATGTATCTGTTGAAGGTTTCTCAGATTGCTTAAAAATTATGGATGTTTTCATTCTGCTATAGGTCAAGACAGAGTACTTTAAAAGAAAAGGCGTCATGACCGTTGATGGCCAAGAATCCCCCATGGTGACCATGGTGGGAGATGGAACCACACTGGACGTGGAGGGGATGCTGTACCTGGGAGGCCTTCCCTCCCAGTACAGGGCCAGGAACATTGGAAATGTAAGCAACATTCTCTGCGTGAGGTCCATGTTACCTTTGTTATGGTTTTGTTTATTTTGTAGGACAACATAATTTTGTAGGAGAATTTAATTCTTAACAAGCTCAAGTTTAAATCATCTTTAAATCATCTTGTTTGAACCTGGCACTCACCTGCAAGGTGCAGACCTTTTCAATCACGTTCATAGATCTTGTATTGCAGATTCCTCTTAAGCCCAACCCAGCTTTTCCTCTTGTTAGTTAAGAACATTTCACTTTCCACAGCCACTTAGTCCCTAAATAACTCAGGAAAACCCAGCGAATTTGTATTTGCACGTAGTGTACCCAGCATTTTTGATTTGCACAATATTTCACTAAAATAATAGAAAATGTTTTCACTGCATTATTAGCAAAGATACTCCAATGGCAGCTTTAAGTTAAATGTTCATGTGAAGTATTATGGTAATTAAGTTTTAAAAACCAAAAGACAATATTATAATGGGTTTTATTGAAATGAATTTAAGGAAGTACCAGAACAATTTGTCCTAGCCTTATTATAATCCTTGCTCTCCCATATCCTTTGGTTTAGATCACCCACAGCATTCCTGCCTGCATTGGTGAGGTATCAGTTAACAGCAAACAGCTGGACAAGGACAGCCCAGTGTCTGCCTTTGCAGTAGGCAGGTGCTATACTGTGGCCCAAGAAGGAACTTTCTTTGATGGAAGTGGATATGCAGCTCTTGGTATGTATTATCAACAGTCTCAAAAGAAATCTTAGGGATTGATGTATATTCTAAGATGACAAGGATCCAAGACAGGACCCAGCTGGGCAGGGCCCAGGAAGACCATATTTACTTCAGTGTTCCTGGGTATTTCTGATGTCTCACCTGTTCATGTAAAAGCCTCCTCAGGTCTTGTGTGCTGCAGATGGCCTAACGGGACTGGACTCCTGACAGAGGGCAGACAGCGGGTACCGGCTTCCCCATACTCTCACCAAGTAGCCATAAAGCACATTTACTGTCCCGAGTTAATAAAGGCCTTTGAATTAAAAATCAGCTACATGAAATATCTAGATCCTCAGTGCCCAGGGGTTGTAGCAGGAGTTTGGATAGGGAGGGGGAAGGGAGTATAACTTCACTTAGTGCTTCCTGTCACCTCTGAGGCTCAGGAGCCCCTCCATGATTTCAGCTCACCTGGGACCCTGACTGCCAGGCGCTGGTAACAAGATGTGCTCCCATTTTTCCTTCAGCCTCCAGCATGGTGACACTGCCTGTAATTGCTAATATTCCTGGTTTGGTTTCTTATTTTTTTTTAATCATTCAATTCAATCTGCACTTTTATAAATCCTAGTTTAGAGTCTCATGTACTCAGTCAATGATGATAGACCTGGTACTAAGGATAGAGCCTGGAAATATAATGAAGAAAGGATACAGGACTCAAGCCCCAACAGCATATGGGAAAGACTGCCACAGACAGATGTGTCCATAGGGGACAGTGCCACATGCTCCCATGCTGTGGATGAAGGATTGCCTGCTTGAGCTCTGTTCTGACTTGTCACAGCTGACTGCGAGTCTTCTTTAAAAGCAGTATTTCCTCTTATAGATGAGAAAGCGCAATCCCAAAGGGTTGGGTGAGAGTGACTTGCCGGTGGGGAAGAAGCTGGATACCGAGGAGGAGCTGGAGCCAGATCCTGACCCTAAGTCAGCAGGCCAGATGCACAGCCAGCCCTGTCTGCACCTCTTAGCCTGAGCCAGGCGAGGCCCCACAGAACTCAACCCTGACTCAGTACTGTCCTTGTGTTTTTCAGTCAAAGAAGGCTATAGAGTCCGGTCAGATTTAAACATCACACTCGAGTTTCGTACCTCCTCAGAAAATGGTGTCCTCCTGGGGATCAGCAGTGCCAAAGTGGATGCCATTGGCCTAGAGATTGTCAGTGGCAAGGTAGGTACTTCATATTGATGGGGTCGCCCTGCCTCCCAGGGTCAGAGACAGAGCAGCTGAGAAACAAACAGATCCGAACTTCCCATTACCCACTTCATTAATGAAATTAAGAAAGGCCCCACTAATATTTTTAAAAACAGATAATCCTAAAAAGCTGTTTTAAAATAATTTATTTTATATGTTTGAAATTAAACTATTGTATAACTGCAACTACAACATGAAGAACTTTCTTCCCCCTGAGCTTTACCTGAAGTAAGTGCCAACCTGATGCCCTGACCCTTCTAATAGTTTTTCAATTTTTCACTTGGAAATAATTACAGATTCATATGAGGTTGCAATGAAGTGTACAGGGAGGTCCCTATGCACCCTTCACCCAGGGCCCCCAAGGGTAGCATGGTGCATAACTGTAGGGCCACATTAAAACCACGACATCAACACCCGTGCAAGCCACAGAGCTTGTGCGGTTATACCAGTTATACAGGTAAACGTGTGTGTGTGTGTGTGTGTATGTGGCTTGTGGTTCACACATGAGTCACACAACCATCACCATCACCACAAGCAAGACACTTCATTGTACTGTCACAAGGCTCCCGTAGCTACCTCTTCATAGCCACAGCCACTGCCCCACATCCCTGACCCCTGGCAACCACTAATCTGTTGTCTATCTCTGTTATTTTTTAAGTGCTATATAAATGAATTCATGTAGGAATTCATGCATCCCCTTGACCTTGGCTTTCTTAGCCTGATTTCTTCTAGGTTGTGTGCATTAACAGTTTATGCCTCATAGCAAAGTATCATTCCATCGGTTGGATAGATGTACTGTAATCTGATTTTTTTGATGCTAAAAATATTTTTCCCTAAGTCTTCTGCTCTTGTCTCTCAGCCTCTCATGTTCCCCTCCTGCTGGGAACAAAATGAACTCAACCATTTACAGTACTCTCATCTCTTCTGCCTCTTCTAGAGTTGCTCCCAGTGCTCACTCCCCTTCCTCTCCCCTATGGGCTTTCTGGGCATAGGAAGCTGTGGGGGACCGGGAGCGGGGGGTCAGGGGAGCGGGATGGTCCTTCTGTTTTCTGTGACTCTCTCCCTGGCAATAGTTGAGGTGTAGCTCACACTCCTGGTCTTGAGGTGGCAGCCACTGTGCTCCCTGCACTCAACTGGGGAATGGTTTAGGATCTCAATTTTACCATTGTTCCTGGAGTGCTTGACCAGCGTCCTTCGTGACCAGGCTTCCAATACCTGTTGTCACAGTCACTGATGTCATTTCACCTTTAGCCACTTTCCATCTTTACCCAGGGACATATGAGAACTTGGGAATTTCTGCCAGGCCATACCTAGGCCCCAGGGAACCAGGGATGGTTAGTCTCTCATATCCTTTCTCTACCTAAATGCATCTGCCACCATTTCTGCTGCACTGTACCCAAATCATATTGTTGAAGGAGTAATATGCTGGAATTTTCTCCTGTTTTAGTTGCCCCCAGACTTATCTGGCTATTTCTAGTGTTCCCTAACCAACTCTCCACTGGGATTTTGGTCTCTAGTCTATCCTACAGTGGGAGTGGGGATGGCCTGGGAAAGTCCTTTCTAACCCTTGTCTTCACCTCCCCCTGTCCTCTTATTTCGTGTCAAAACAAAACTGCCTCTATATCATTTTTGCTGCCTCTCTATGCTGCAGTTTATTGTGAGGAATAATAATAATAAAGGGTGATACATCGAAACAAGGTGCAGAGGCAGGGAAGGAGGTAGAGTGGGCCTTTCTCCAAGTGGCCACATTTATTTATGCCTATAGGTTACGTTAGGTCATTAGCACCATAACTACATTATTGTCTGGAGTATCAGTGAGATTGCTTATTTTACAGTTACAGTTTACAGTTACAATATGTAATGTTAGGAGCTTTGTGTAGCTCTCAAGAAAGTTCATTGTCTGAAGTTACTGTTAGGCAGGCAGATCCAGGAGCACCTGAGCTTGGTGAAACATTGTAATTATCAAGCAAGCAAATTCCTTTATTCCCAGGAGTTATGTACCTAAGATCAAGGTCGAAACCCTGGTGAAGAACATTGCTACAGCGGCCAGGCATCCCATGTCTTTTCTATGGAAGTTTCCAGCAGCCAGGAATTCTGTACCTTTGCACAGAAACTTCCTAGCCACCAAACATGCCACAATCACAAAGTTTTTTAGAGACCCCAATCCCAAACAGAGAACCCCTACACTTTATAGCCACCTTTTCCCCTTATCTATACTTTAAAAGAAGTTTAAAAACTTTGTATCTATTTGCACATTTTTATATGGCATCTAAAAACACTTATCAGAAGTGCAATAGGTTCAAAAAATGTACTTGTTTATTGCATTGTATATTTTACTTCTGTCATTGACTTATTGCTTATTGTTCTTTTAAAACTTTTCTTAGTGGTTTCCCAAGGTTTATAAAATACATCTTTAATTTGTCAAGGCCTACCTTGAAGTAATACTGAGTGGCTTCATAGATAGCATAAGAACCTTGCAGCAATATACTTGAAATTCTTTCCTCCTTTCCAAGTCTGCTTGGGCTTCAAAAATTGATTTTCCCATTGTTTTGGAGACTGCAAGTGTGAGACCAAGATGCCAGTAGGATTGATTGCTTCTGAGGTCCTCTCTCCTTAGTTTATAGCTGTCTCTCTTCTCCCTGGGTCTTCTCATGGTCTTACCTCTGTGTGTATCTTCTCAAGGTCTTACCTTAGTGATCTCATTTTAACTTAATCACCCTTTAAAGCCTCCATTTCCAAATATAGTCTCATTTGGAGGGAGACTTTCAGTGTATGAATTTTGGACATCAATCAACCCATAACAACTCCATTGTTTGCAGAGCTGAGATTTACTGTTGTTGGCTTTTCGCTGTTGTAAAACATCTACCTACAGTTTGTCAGGGGGAGTTAGTAAATGTTCCCACATAGCTGTTATCAACTGACAGACTCTGTAGGCCTGTTAATTCCTGAAAATGTCCCCTAGTGCCCTGAAAGTGGGGCACTAGTCCCAGGGCACAGTGTGGCTCTAGCTTGTTACCATGGAGGAACAGGACAGTGTATGAGTCCTGTTTTACCCTTTTGGGGAACAGAATAGTGTGTGAGTCCTCAAGGAGGCTATTTTTTTAACACCGTTATTTCTCATGGTCAGTCCTCCTTTGAACATACTCCTATGACTTTATCCTCTCCAAGAGCATTTTTGTACAAATGTCCTGTGTTCCTTAAACTTGGAAAATCTCACCACAACGTTGGTTTTCTTCAGCTCTTGTTTCATGTCAACAACGGTGCTGGTAGGATAACAGCCACTTACGAGCCCAGAGCTGCCAAGACACTCTGCGATGGAAGATGGCACACGCTTCAAGCTAACAAAAGCAAACACCGGGTCATTCTGACAGTGGATGGGAATACAGTCAGTGCTGAAAGTCCGCACACCCAGTCCACCTCGGCCGATACCAACAATCCCATCTATGTTGGTGGCTATCCTGGTAAGCATGAAAACCTGCTCTACGGAGCCACATGATGGGGCATGGTCACTTGGGGATGTCTTACTTCAGCATGCTATGGAGGAGGTTTTGGTTTGGTGACAAAATCTTCTCCATTTTAGAAAAGCTATTACAAATACTAACCTAAAATATTCTGGACAAATTAAAATTAAAAATTAAGCCAGGCAGGGTGATACATAACTGTAATCCCAGTGGCTCAGAAGACTGAGACAGGAGGATCAAGTTCAAAGCCAGCCTCAGCAACTTAGCAAGGCCCAAAGCCACTTAGAGAGACACTGTCTCAAAATTTAAAAAAAAAAAAGGCTAGGAATGTGGCTTAGGGGTTAAGCACCCCTGTATTCAATCCCAGTACCCCCACCCAAACAAAATCTAAACACCAATTAATCATTAAGTAAGCCCTTGAGAACATTGGATCTGGTGTGAAATAAGATGAATGCTTTTACTAAGGTCAGTCACCTTAAATGACTCCCAAAGTTGGGAATCATCTTAGGAGACAAACCTGTGACTCATCCTTTCACATAGATTTTGGATTTAGAAGTATGTATTCCAGATGTTTCAAGAAATTATTACAAATAATGAACATCTGTTGTATGATAAAAGTCACAACTGGGGCTGGTATTCTGGCTCAGTGGTAGAGCTCTTTCCTAGCATGTGTGAGGCACTGGGTTTGATTTTCAGCACCACATATAAATAAATGAATAAAATAAAGGCCCATCAACAACTAAAAAAAAATATTTAAAAAATTCACAACTGTACCTTAAAATTACTACATATTACAAGTTTTCTGTGACTTTTGCTCGTCACTCCAGGCACATGTGGAAAAATATCCTTCTGGTTTTGATGGAGAACACACTTGAAATTATTTTTGTTCCTATCTCATTCCACAAAATTAAACAGGATGTGTCTTTTTGCCTTTCTGTAACAGCTAATGTCAAGCAAAACTGCCTGAGCAGCCGGGCCTCGTTCCGGGGGTGTTTGAGGAAGCTCACCCTGATTAAAGGCCAACAGGTGCAGTCTTATGACCTCAACACAGCTTTCGACCTACAAGGAGTTTTCCCTCATTCCTGTCCAGGGGCTGAGTCCTGAGCTTCTAGCAAAATCCTTAATTGGAATCATTACTAATATTTTGAGGAAAATTATTTTTTCCGAATTCAAATATCTTCTATTCAGATTTCATTTCCAACTCAGGTTAACGATTTCCCCAGAGAAACATGTTTATGTTAAACTAAAACCACATGTGCAACAAATGTTTCTATTAAATAGTCTAAAATGTAAGTTGAACTCATTGACTCTTTTTTTTTTAACATTATTTGTAATAAAACTTTTTCAACATTGAATATTCTGTTGGTTTTTTTAACAGTATTTTTTAAGTTTTGCGTTTTGGGATTTCAAAAAATAAAATATCACAAGAGACTGTAATAGGGTAGAGCAGAGTGTGGATCTCCTTTTATTTCCTTATGAAAATGTTAAACTCTGAATTCTACAATAGACAAGGAATGTCATTGGACACATTCCAGCAGAGAGTACCAACTGTTTACAACATAGGAAGCCCAGGAAATCACAGAAGTAAGGGAAAGATAACCTCCTTTTGACATAACCTGGTTCTATCAGAACCTGACCTAGCAGCATGTTTTTCAGGACAGGGGAAAAAAATGGTGTAACGCCTTCTTTACTATTAAATTTATTCTCACCCCTTATAATAAATCCCTTGATTGGCTATTTTTTTGAGAATGTGTATAATTTGAAAAAAGGAAATAAGGAGCTGGGCACAGGAACACATGCTTGTAATCCCAGCAGCTCAAGAGGCTGAGACAGGAGGATCGCGAGTTCAAAGCCAGCCTCACTCAGTAAAAACAAGGTGCTAAGCAACTCCACTAAGCAACTCCACCATGTCTCTAAATAAAATACAAAATAGGGCTGGGAATGTGTCCTAGAGGTCAAGTCCTCCTGAGTTCAATCCCTGGTATTCCCCCCCAAAAAAGGAAAATTCAAAAAAACCACATATGTATGTTCTTTTAATGGACTAAACAGCTGTAAGTTCAAATTCCTGAAGTCTCTTTTGACCTCTCCTGATGTATTTTGGCCCGGCTCTGGGTCATGACTGGGTTAAGATGGCTGCTATCCCAAATGCTTCAGAGAACTGGTTTTATTTTTCAAATGCTTGTTTGATGAGAAGCCCTACTGATTTTTCCTAAATTAAGAGAACAGATTCACATCTGTATGTACAAAATATTTCAGTTTGATAAATAAGGATACTGTGGGATTGGTCCTGTCCCTCTTCTGTGCCTGGTTTATGTTCCTGAACACTTGTGGCCATCTGCGTCTCTTGGCAAATGGATTTGAAATTCGTAATTCCTTTCCCAGTTAAATATTAGCCTGAAGATATTTCTTAGAGAAAGCAGCCAACTGAGAAAGTGCCCATTGTTCTATAGCACCTCGAAGTCTAAGTAACACAGATCCACTGTCTAACGGCAGCTTCCTGGGACAGCTGAGTCAGGAAGGGGACAGGAGCCCTCCCCTCAACAGTGCAACTGCACCAGGGGCTCCTCACTGTGCCATGAGTGGCCTTTCTGCTCACAATTCTGAGGAAACCAGCTCTAGCTCAGTTGAGGGCTCCAACATTCTAGACTGTGGTCCACCATGTTGGATAAGGACCAATCCAGAGACAACCAATCCACAGTTGCCTTGGACTTCAAGCCCCTGCCCTCCACCCTTCATGAATAGAGCTAAAACAGAGTTTGCACTTCTCATGATTTCAACTGTTCACAAGCCTTCTCTTAAATGATTCCCTCAAAGGAAAATATACTTCTCTCCCCTTTGGCCTTTCATGGAGTAAGAGACCTGGGTTTAAATTCTCCCTGTGTCGTAAGCATGTGCTGGCTTCAGGTGGGACACCTGTCCTGACTCTCATGGTGGGTCCACACATGTTTTCTAACCCTTGTCAGTAAGGCTGAATTAAGTCCTCAGAATAGGGGTTCCAGACAAGATACAGAACACCCAATTCGAGTCCAGATAAATAACGAATGTGTTCACTGTCAAAATACACTAAATATTGCACAGCATCCAGTGTTTGCATGCCAAATCTAGAAACCTCATTTTGCAGGCCCAAAGGGCCTAAGAAGATTATGATACCCCTTCCCTCACTGCTCCAAATAAAAACAAATCCACATCTTAGAGGGCATGCAACAAAACCCATTGAAGATTGCATGATGCTTTTATGGAAATACCAGATTTTTCCCAAGATGCTTTTCTTAAAAAAAAATTGTTATATATGACAGCAGAACGCATTACAATTCTTATTACACATGTAGAGCAAATTGTTCATATCTCTGGTTGTACGCAAAGTAGGGTCATACCATTCATGTATTCATGTATGTACTTAGGATAATAATGTCCATTTTATTCACAGTCTTTCCTACCTCCATGTCCCCTCTCTTCCCCTCCATCCCCTTTGAGTTCATTGGAGTTCATCTGATCCTCCCATGCACCCCAACCACATTATGAACCAGCATCCTTAAATCAGCAAAAACATTAGGCGCGCACATACACATACACACACACACACACACACACACACACACATTTTGTTTATTCATCTCCTGATGGGAATTGGGTTGCTTCCACCTTTTGGCTATTACAAATAATGCTGCTATGAACACTGGTCTACAAATATCTATTCAAAGTCACTGCTCTCAGTTTTCCTGGGTATATACAGAGAATTGCTGGCTCATATGGTAAATCTATTTTTAATCTTTTGAGGAACTACCATACAGTATGTCCAGTTTATTTTTAAGCCTCATTTTTTTCTCATATATAAAAAAGATTATGACATAAATCTCAAAAAGTTTATATTTAAGAAATACTATTATCAAAATTAATTTTTAAAGAAAAATAAAATTCTGAGAATGCTTACATAAGCTAATAACCTTGACCTTAATGGAATTTAAGCCTCAGTCACATGTGCCAGCACAAAAGTTCAATAGCCAAATAGATTTATAGGCAAGCTTTACTAAACATCAGAAATAAGAAAAAATAACCAATTCATTGCAACACCTGGCATAACCTTTATATAAAACAATTAAAGAATAACTTTAATTATGAACTTAGATATAAATATGTTTAATAAAATAATAAATTCAATTCAGTCCTTAGGGGAGAACAATGACTATATCTGCAAACCCATAAATTAATTTTATTCTTGAATGTAGTAATTTTTGGTGTGTTATAGTAAGACATTTGACATGCAATATAAACTCCTAAATTTTTTGTTTGACTTGTTGTTGTTTTGTTTTAAGAAGCAGGGTCTACCCCATTTGCCCAGTGTGGTCTTGAACTCCCAGGCTCAATTGATCCAGCTTCAGCTTCCTGAGTAGCTGGGATCATGCTTCTTTCTCTCCCCCCTCTGAACATGTGCACAATACCCTGCTGCTGCCTACAGGCACTGTGTTGTACAGTATGTCTCTAGAACTGATTCATCTTTTATAATTGGACTTTATACCTGTTGAACAGCAACTCTCCATTTCTGCCCCCTCCGTGGCAACCATCATTCTATTCTCCATTCCCATGAATTTGACTATTTTATATCTCAAGTATTAGAGTAACCATGCAGTATTTGCCCTTTTTTTGACTGACTTATATCACTTAGCACAGTATCCTTCAGGTTCATCTACACTGCCAGATGGCAGGATTTCTTACTTTTCCGAGACAGTAATTCATTATCACATTTTCTTTAACTGTTGATGAAACTTTCAGCTTTGTTTCTGTATCTTCACTATTGTGACTAATGCTGTAATGAATATATGAGTGCAGATAGCTCTTCAAAATCCTAATTTCAATTCTTGTGACTATATACTCAGAAGTGGGATTGCTGGATCATATGGTAGTTGCATTTTTAATTTTTTGAGGAAACCCCAAGCTGTTTTCCATAATGGCTTTGCTGACCAACCAATCCCACGAATAGTATACAAGGGTTCCAGTTCTCTGGATCCTTGCTGTCACTTATTATTTTTTGTTTTCTTGTTTTTGATGACAGCCATCCTAAGGGCATGAGATGACATCTCACTATAGTTTTGATTTGCATTTCCCTGAGTAGTGATCTTTTCATCTTTGAGCATCTTTTCATACGCTTATTAGCCATTCATATGTATTCTTTTTTTATTTCCCATGAGAGTTTTTCTTTTATTTAGAGAATATTTTGACATAGTATACATTCATAAAATAAGTATAAATTGTTCCAATTATGATCCCATTATTGTGGATGTATACAATATGGAATTACATTGGTCATGTATTCATATATATGGATAAGAGTGTTATGTCTGATTCATTCTACTGTCTTTCCTATTGCCAACCCCCTCCCTTCCCTTCATACATCTTTGTCTAATCCAGTGACTTTCTAGTCTTCTTCCCCCTTGTTGTGGTTAGCATCCACATATCAGAGAGAACATTCTGAGTTTGGTTAGAAAAATCAGTCATGAAATTCATTTGGAAAACTGAGGTCCAGTATAGCCAAAGCAATCCTTAGCGAGAAAAGCCACATAGGAGGCATCACAATACCAGACTTTAAATTATACTACAGAGCTATAGTAACAAAAATGGCACAAAAACAGACATGAAGAACAATGGAACAGAAGAGAAGACACAGAGACAAAGCCACATAGATACAGTTATCTCACACTGGACAAGGGTGCCATAAACATAATTGGAGAAAAGATAGCCTCTTCAATAAATGGTGCTGAGAAAACTGGAAATACACATAAATATGTAGTAGAATAAAATTGAACGTCTATCATAGTTATTCTTTTCAGAAATGTCTATTTGAGTCTTTTGTCCATTTTCTAGCTAAGTTGTTTTTGTTGCTATAGAGTTGTAGGTCTTTCTTACACATTTTGGGTACTAATGATTTATTAGGTGTATGGTCTGTGAATATTTCCTCCAGTTTCACAGTTGCCCTTTGCTGTGTGGCATGTGGAAAGTTTTTAACTGACTCTTTCTCCATCTTTCCGGTTTTTCTTCCATTTTCTCTGAAGTCATAACTTGAGTTGATTGTTCTCATTTATCCTGCATCATCAGCAGGATGGTAGTGGATCATCAATCTCGTACATTTGAAAGTGAAAAGAAAAGAAAGACAGAAAGCCAAATTTTCCTCCTTCTATCAGCTGTAAAGTCCTGAATCAAGTACTTGCACCCAGGAAAAAAACCTTAGAGGGTGCATTACAATTCTTTCATGTGGCAAAGGTATGGAAAACCAAGGATGCTCAAGGGCTTGGAGATGGGGGAAATGGAAGATGTTGGTCAAATGGCACAAAGTTTCAGTTATGCAGGATGAATAAACTCTGGATGTCTAGCATGGTGACTATATTTATAATACTTGATTGTGTGCCTGAAATTTGCTAGGAAGGAACAAAAATATTCTCATCACACACACACACACACACACACACACACACAATTAGCTTCTAATTTTGCCTATAATTCACAAATTCCTTGAATCTCATATAAGCATATACAGTCATTCACTTTCTTTATTCAATAAGGCATATGTTACATTGATTAACCTTTTATATATGCTACATTTCATAATAAAGAGGCACAATAAAAATTAAAATATAACATGCAATTTTTTGATCTGGAGATGAGAACTAGATGTATATAAATACATAATTGATTTTCCTACTGCTCTTTCCATAGCATGGCAAGATCACCGTAGAGATAGTTGAGGTCTAAGGTCTAAGATAGACTTTAGAACTACAACTAAAACCAATGTGGTAAGAAATTTGCATTAGGCAGTAATTGCATATGTACATTTTCTAAGCACAGCTAGGTTTGCCTGGAAGTTTTACAAATGGCAGATCAGTGGCTCAGTGGCTGAAATGTATGTGCATCAACATTTTGCCTCTTTCGTGTTCTGAAAATTGTATATTACTTCTTTCATTGTCTAAAGGTATTGTTTTTTTCAGAGATCAGGGAATTAGTGATGCAGAAATAAGGACATCTCATTAGATTTTTTATAATGTCAATGCTTATCTAAAACCTGTAACAACCTTTATCTCCAGTAGGAGACACTCTTCAGTGGCTGATTGTCTTGTAAAATTTCATGGGAAGGCCTTCTGTTTTCTCTTCCCCCATAATCAACACTCTTCCCATACTTCTACTGGCTTTTCTCACTTGCTTAGAACCTCAATAATATTCTGCCCTGCATCCAAGAAGGATCCTTCCCACAACTACAAACTTTGTTATTTTCTCAGCCTCGGTATCACTTCTTCCTAAAGGGTTTATAAGCTTCAGCACAGGTAAAGAAGTTAGTCAACAGCCTGAGTAGGAAGCAACAGGTCATTTTCATAGCTGAGATTTCACTGAAAGATCAAGTGAAGATGGACACATCTCCTTAGCACCTTGTGATGATCATATTTTCTCCTTGAAGTTGTAGTATATTGAAGGTGTATTTTAAAACCTTAATGTTTTTGTCAGATTGCACACACACACCCCATTTTATGTTGTTATAATATCAAGATTGGGTAATTTATAAAGGAAAGAAGTTTATGTGGTTTATGTTTCTGAAGGCTGGAAAATCCAAGAACATGGTGTCGGCATCTGCTCAGGTGAAGGCTTCCTAGTGAAAGGGCAAGAGAATCTGCAGGAGAGAAAGCTGAGGAAGTGAAATTCACTTTACAACAAGTCATTGTTAGGATAAGGTCTGCAGTACTTCAACAATTAACCTAGTTCCTCAAGAAAAATATTCTCTCCCTTAAGGACCTAATCACTTCTTAAAGGCCCCACCTCTTAATACCACCACAATGGCAGTCAAATTCCAGTCTGAGTTTCAGAAGGGACAAACCATATTCAAACTCCAGCATTATAATTTTCAGAACTTCAAAAAAAATCACATAAATTTCAAGTATATGTGGCCCATATCTCTATTTTCTTGTGTAAATCACACTTACAATGTCTTTGATAAATCTTTCTAGATAATTGCATGCTGCGATGATGGCTCTGATTAGGGACCTGCTATGGTTCTTAGAAGTTTTTAACTATCGTTAATTCCCCTCTAACACTGGATATGCTCCTCAAAGATTCTTTAATTGTTTCATATCTCCTTGAAGGTCTATATTATGCTGGATATTTCTTTGGCATTCCTCCCAGAGCTAACATAATGAGGACCTAGGGGAGGTTATTAGTAAGTAATTGTTGAGTGAAAGTGTTTATCTTTTTTTTCCCCAAAATACTTCATCATTGTGGTTCTTCCTATAAATTTCAAAAGTTCCTAGGAAACAAAATTCCTCTGAGTCATCCAATAAGCATAAGACAAATGCAGAATAAGCCTCTTTAGAAAAATATTTCCAAAGAAAGTTCTGTAGGCTTAAGAGTTTTCACAAAAATGCAGTAAAAATTTCAGCTTAATATTTACTCTAAAATGTTAAAATTATCAGGATTTTTTCATAGGGTAGCTGATGTTCCTTTCAGATTCCTTCAGAGCCCAGCAATTGGGCCCATAGCAGCTGTCTGAAGCAAGTGCTTGAATGAGAATATAAGGAAAATCGTTTTCTTCTTGAGTAACACGATTATAAAAGAATATTGTTTTTCTCACAGCATATTTATTGCATAATGATTAATTTAAAACTATTAAGTACAAATTCCAGTAAGAATACAGAGAGCTGTGGGCTCAGTTTTCACAGTTAGAAGAATTTCATAACTACAAAAAAGTAGAGTTTATGCCAGTTTGTTTTAGTCAGAACCATTCTGTGCATCAAGAGTTTCATCTTAATGTGATTGTCTAGTGTGAATAAAAAAAAACAGTAAACATTTTGAGAAAAACTAAAAACTGCTGAGTTGTATACCTGATAGGCAGTCAGAAGAGAACAATTAGGGAAAGGACATCAGTAAAGGGAGCAGATAGGAAATAGTAAAGAACAGACACATAAATACAAAGGCTTCGTGTGTGACTCCGCCTTTAGGCTGGAAAGGTGAGTAGGATCTTAGAAAGGAAGTTAGTTAATATGATTAATACAGTGTGATTTAAAGGTAATTTTGTACCCTCAAGGACTGGTTAAATTGAACATAGAATTTAAAAAGAAACATAAACAAGAAAGTCAAAGAAAAAGTAGAAAATGATCTGGCAGACAAACTCATTAAGTCTTGATGGGAAAATGTCCAAACTTGGAAGAAGGCTATGGGAAACTCTTAATCTAGGGGATTAAAAAGTGACCTAAAGAAGGGCTGGGATTGTGATTCAGAGGTAGAGTGTTTGTTTAGCATGCATGAGGTACTGGGTTCCATCCTCAGCACCACATAAAGTAAAATAAAGACATTGTGTCCACCTATAACTAAATAATTTTTAACAAATATTTTAAGAAAGTGAATTAAGGAAACATTTCTTAGAAGACTAACCTATATGGAAAAACATTTTTCCTCTTATATTTGGTGTTACATTGGAAGTAAGTAAAATTCAGGGGAGCCCCCAAGCTGATAAAATGACCAGGCAAGCAATGGCTTACTGCTAGTTCTTAAAGCAATTCTCAAAGTGAAGGTATGTGTATATGTGCTTGTGTATGTGTACTTAAATTGACAAAACCATAGAAGGTGGGATAGAACTTAGAGTCTGAGACTTACAACAGGACCCACAGTCTATAATATATAACATCTACATTGTCCAGGATGCAAGCAAAATCTCTAAACATACAACCAACCAGGACAAAGTGACCAATTATCAAAGGAGGAAGAAAAGTCAACAAATGCCAATCTCCAGAGATAATTATCAAAGACTTTAAAATAGTTTTCTCTCTGCATTATGAGGTTACAAGAAAAATGTTATAAGAAAAAATATTTAAGTGAATGGAGGAATAGAAATCCTCAACAGAGAAATAAAAATGTATAAAGGAATCAAATGAAAATTGTTGAAATTAAAATACAATATCTGAAGTGAAAAAAAAAAATCACCAGATGGACTCAATATGAGAATGGACATGAAAAAGAAAAGGATCAATAAACTCGAAGACAGAACAGTGCAAATTATCCAATCTACAAACAGAGATAAAGGAGAATCACATCCCAACCTACCACAGGCTACATGTGACAAATCCACAGCCGACATTATACTGAATGGGGAAAAGCTGAAAGCATTTCCTTTAAGACTTGGAACAAGATAAGTGTGTACAATAATGGACATAACTTTTATTCAAAATAGTATTGGAAGTTTTAGCCAGAGCAATTAAGCAAGAAAAAGAAACAAAAGGCATACAAATAGGAAGCGATGGAGTCAAATTATTCCTGTTTGCTGATGATATGATTCTATAGGCAGAAAAAAATGAAATTCCACCAAAGGACTTTTAGAACTGGGAAACAAATTTAGTAATGTTGCAGGATACACAAGCAACATAAAAATCAGTAGCATTTTTTAAATGGCAATAAAAAGATTTCTAAGAAATCAACAAAGCAATCCTATTCAAAATACCCTAGGAATAAATTTAACCAAGGAAATGAAAGATCTCTCCAATGAAAATGAAAACACTGATGAAGGAAATTGTTGAACACACACACACAGACACACAAATGGAAGGCTCTCCCATTTTCATGGATTGGAAGAATTGTTAAAATCTACATACTACCCTAAGTAATTTACAGATTCAATGCAATCCCCACCAAAATGCCAAGAAAGTCTTCTACAGAACTAGAGTTAAATAATCCTAAAATTTGTAGAGCCACAAAGGACACCAAATAGTCCATGTAATCTTGAACAAAACGAATAAAACTAGAGGCATCAATATTTGATTTCAAGATATACTACAGAGCCACAGTAAACAAAACAACATGATATTGGCATAAAAATGGACAGAGACCAATGGGACAGAATAGAGGTCCTAAAATAAACTTATCATATCCAATTGACTCTCTACAAAGATGCCAAAAACATACAATGCAGAAGGACAGACTCTTTAATAAGTGGTATGGGAATAACTGGATATCCTCCTGTAAAAGACAGAAACTTGACTACTATTTCTCACACTGTACAAAATCAACTCAAAATGGATCAAAGATCTAAATGTAATACCTGAAACCATGAAACTACTAGAAGAAAACATAGGGGAAACACTTTGAGATGTTGGCATTGGCAATGGCTTTTTGGATATGACCCCCAAAGCACAGGAAACAAAAGAGAAAACAGGCAAGTGAGATTATTTTTCCTTTCCTTTTCTTTTTTAAAAAATGCTTTTATTAGTACAGTATAGTTATACATTATAGTGGGGTTCATTTGGCATAATCATACATGCATAAAATATAATTTGCTTCATTTCAGTCCCCAGGACTTTCTCTTTCCCTCCCCTCCCTCCTCCTCTGTTCCCCTTCCACTACTCTACTGATCTTCCTTCTATTTATTTATTTATTTAAATTGGTGTTTCATTCATATACATAAAGGTGAAATTCACTATGGTATATGCATATATGTATATAGCATTGTTTGGTCAACTTCATTCCACAGTTCCTCCCTTTTCCTGCCCCTACTCCCTTCCCCTCTCATCCTCTTCCTTTACTCCACTGATCTCCCTTCTATTTTCATAGGATACGCTCTCCTTTTTTATTTCCCCCTTATTTTGCTCTAGCTTCTACATATCAGAGAAAAAAATTTACTCCTTAGCTGAGTCTGGCTTATTTCACAAAGCTTGATGTTCTCCAATTTTATCCATTTATCATCAAATGCTATAATTTCATTCTTCCCTGAGTAAAACTCATTTTAAAAATCCATTCATCTATCTGGTCCCTTGATGGTTTTACTTGGATATTGTCAATTGTGCTGCTAAAAACATTAATGAGCCTACATCACTACATTTTGCTGATTTTCTTTGGATATACACCAAGCCATAGGATGGAGGTTTAATCCAAAGAGATTGTTTTGATCTGCAATCTCTACCAACAATATCTTGTCCCTCACACTGTCACCAACATTTATTACTTCTGTTGTTGAGGACTGGCATTCTAACTGGAGTGAGATGAAATCTCAATATAGTTTTGATTTGCAGTCCCTGATTGCTAGGGATGTCGAATATTTTTTCATGTATTCGTTGGCCATTTGTATTTGTTGTTTTGAGAAATGCTTTATTTTGCCCATTTACTAATTGGGTTATTCTGGGGGTGGTGTTGGTGTTTTGAGTTCTTTATATATTCTGGATAGTAATCTCCTGTAGGAGAAGTAGCTGGCAAAGACATTCTCAGATGAAAATGACTAATGGTCATTTCTCTGTGCCCATCCCATTGTTCAAGAAAGTCGGCTACATGCAGCAGCAGAAGGGTAACGAGTCAGAGAGCTCTGAGAGAGAGTGACAGCAGCGCTGGGCTCCGCTCTGACCAGGTCGGCGGTCATCAGGAGGCTGCACATTCAGGTCACAAGGTTCAGGAGTCTCCACAGTGAGCACGTGTTGGCGCGCGGCCCACCGCACCCCCACAGGAATGACCCTGCACAGGGGCCCGCCTCCACCGCTACTGGGAGTTGGCTTTCCTGGAATCTGGGAGGAATCTTCGGATCTGCTGGTCCTGGTAGGTTAGTAGTTCTCAGCCCTTCTCATCAGTGCAGCTGGGAAAATACGTGCAAGGTTCTTCAGAGCCACACCTCCTCGGCTGACGCGCTGAGGCCAAAACCTGAGGCCGCGTAGGAGGCGTGGCGTTTCTTGCTCCTCCGGCTGTTTGCCCTGGAGAGCCGGCAAAAGTTCCGCAGTGAGCAGAACGCTGCTAACACGTGGAACGTAGTTGCTAGGCGGTCCGAAAACTGTGGGGAGGGGGCCGGGGGCGTGGCCTGCCTGCGGGGAGAATAGTGGTTGGTTGAGTGGGTGGGGCTGACCTGCAGAGGGGTGCGTTTCCTGAAAGACTTTGGCGGGGGCGGAACCTGGGTGTGGGTGTGGCCTAGGGCGAAGTGGGCGGGGTCGACCTGACCTGAGGAGCGGG
>NW_025999990.1:49655762-49702872 GCF_001458135.2 Marmota marmota marmota | reverse complement strand
GGGCCAGGGCGGCGCGCGGAGGGCCCACGCGGGTGACATTCTGACTGGACCGGGTCCCGGGACTGCGCGGGAGGAGGTTGTGGGCGGCGGGCGGAAGATTGGTTTCCAGATCTTCTGATGAGCGCGGTGGAGGGCGTTGGGCTGCGCCCTCCCGGGAGACACTCCGGACGTTTATTATGGAACTGGGGCGGGCGGTGGTCTTCGTTTTGAGGAGGTCAACCACCTTTTTAATTCTTTTGCTTCAGAGTATGGCGGGACTCAGGATGGAAGTCACCAGGACACGGATTTAGATTTGACTGAATGTAAGCATTCAAGCGACGGAGGGTGGTCAACTCCCCTGTTCCCGGGATCAGGCGGCCGCTTGCCAGGGAGGGCTCGGGCTTATCATACCAAGAGCAAAGATTTGGAAATATGTCCCTCCCGATTCGCGGCTGGTCATTTAAAGCCTAAATGTCCTCATGTTTAAAATGTTACGAGTATTTTCCCTGCTGCCTCATGAATTGCAGAGGAGGTCGCATTCGGTAGCAGCACGTGAAAGTACTTTGCACAGTAAGGATAAGAACGGCCGATCATTGTTCATTCCCATTGCAGTGCTACTAAGGGGCTTTCCATACGCATTCTCATTTAATCCTCGCATCAATTCTTTGCGGAAGGTATCATTATCATTATTATTAATTAGCCTCACTGTACAATCAAAGAGACAAGGGCTCAGAGAAATCAAGTGATTTCTCCAAGGTCCCACAGTAGAAAGGAACAGAGTCAGAGCTGGAGTTGTGGCTCAGCAGTGGAGCGCTCCCCTTAGCATGAGCAAGGAAGGCCCTGGGTTCGATCCTCAGCGCCATATAAAAATAAATAAGTAACATAAAGGTATTTTGTGTCCAACTACAATTAAAAAAATACTTTTTTTAAAAAAGAAAGGAGCAGAATCAAAACTTGAATTTAAGGCAAGCCGATACCGGAGCCTATTTGTTCAATACTGTGCCCAAATATTGAGCCCAGTTGCTTAATACAAGCACCCAAATCCAACTCTTCTTTTGTTGTACTCAGCATATTAAAGATCCAACTTCTAATTTGGACAAGATATTGAATTGTGTTTCTTCTAAGTTCAAGAGTGAGACTATCTACTGATAACAATTCCACTAACAGGCTTTCATTATTACAGCTTGATTTCTCTGAGCCTTTACTTTTTAATCTACAAAAGAATTAACATGTAAATATCCCTTGAAAAAAGAACATGGAAACAAGTTGTGTGAGATGGTGTTAAACAATTTACCTCTCAACTGTGCTGCTCAAAATGTGGTGAATGGTCATTTTTTGGTGTTTTTTTAAAATTTTCTATTCATTGTGGTTAAATATTTTGTAAAAGATTTACTAGAAAAATGAAATAAAAAATACAAATCTAGATTTTTATTAAAGACTGCACAATGAAATGACATTTTAATAACTATCATTGGAATAACTGCAACAGAAAAATTAACATCAGTATACATTCACTGAAAGTATGTGTGGTTAATAGAATCCTATGTGGCAGAGTAGATTCTTAATATCCAGGACTTTTTCCATAGTTTCAGTAACGAACTAGCTAAGGAACATTCAACACACCTAGCACCAACTCTCAATCCTGCACTCTAATGGAATGCAAAAGCATAATCAATAGTAAAGAGTTAATAATGACACACCTTTTAATCACTTCAGCAGAATAGAGGCAGTGCCTTCCTCTGTTTCTGTCTTGACAGCCCAGACCCCACCTGCGTGGAGGTAGAATGAAAATCCCAAACTCCCCCTAGGTAGATCAGGCTGCCTGGAGTTAATGTTATTGAACACCCAATGAATAAATCAATAGCAAAGGCACAAAGTGGACATGGAAAATCTATATGTGTGTTACCTCAGTCCATGTTTAGGACTCCAAAGCTTAGATTCAAAGGAGTAAGATTCTCTTTAATTATATAATACCCTGCAAGACAGTGATTAAATCTATGAAGTTTCCAGACACTGAAGTTATCTTTTTCCTAGATCAGAAATTGCATCTCTCTTTTGAATTTTGCAGGATTAATCTCTGACCTACTTTCATCTAATAGCAAACGGGGTTCCCATGGCTTATAGCTATTCACCAGACCCTTGCAAACAAAAATCTATTTGAAAATGAAAATCCATCTTTTTCAAATTTATGCCTTTGCAAATGAAAATCCACTTCTTCGCCTTTTAGCCTTTTGAGTCACATGGTAGCATGACCTCCCTTAAAATTTGCTAACTTAGTGCTGGGGGTGTAGCTCAGTAGTAGAGTGTTTGATGCCCAGCACCAGGATAAAAAAAAAAAAATTAGTAACCTAATGGCAGTTAAATGTCTAATTCATTCAGACCTCCATATCTTTTGTTTCTTTCTTTTTTAAAAAATTTCCAAGTTTATGAATTTTTAAAAATATACACCAAATGATGAAAAATGATGTATATTGCAATTCCCTTTCTGAAACATTTTTAATTGTTAGAACTGGTGTGTGTGTGTGTGTGTGTGTGTGTGTGTAAGCCAGTGATATGGTTAAACATCCTACCATGCTCAGAGAATTCTTCACAAGAATCACCTGATCAATTGTGTTGAGAAAACATAATTTAGATGCATAGTTAAGTTCTCTCCTAGGATAAAATTTATGTGCATTTATTTATATAAATTGTGAATCTCTGATAATTTACCCACTGAAATTTGGTTGCTTTATGTTGAAGTATTTACTGAAGTCAATACACACATACAGTTTTCAATACATACATACAGTTTTCCTGTACAAAGTATATTTGTAAACTGTACACTTATAAATTAAAAGATATATATGTTTAAAGAAGGAGATGGAGATTATAATGGTAGTTCTGCAGTTTCCAGAACTTTGTGCTTAAGACTGCTTAGGACAACAAAAACACATTTAAACCAAATAGGCATCTGTATGACTGAAAAGTGGACTGAACAGAGTGTTCATGTGGATTGTGGATTGTGATCTTTTGGTGTACTTATTTTTTAGCTTTCATGCTGATCTCAACTTTGCCTTTGCTTGCATTTTTCATCCTCATAATCCCTCAGGCACAGCAAAACCTTCCCATCAGTTTCTTGTCTACTGAAAGCCTTTCCAAATAATGCCAACTTCTGAGCATCTGCCTCTTTCACAAATTGTATTACTGTATCCATAGACTGATGTGGAGATTCTTGGCAAAACCATATTTTCAGTACACTAAGGTCAGGTTCACTTATTCAACTAGGATTTCCATCTTCTCTTTATGTGGATTTTCCTGACTTCATGAAATGGTCCTTGGAAGACTCAATGACAGTTTTATTCAGAACTGGTTCCACATAGCTAAGTTAGCTGAAAAGAATTCCAATTGGTGGATATAAGAAGAATTTGTGGTTATTTTTCAGGAAAAGCTCAGAGAGTCTGCTGACTTACTAGCTTTTTCAGAAATCTTTTGCCTTTCAGGCATGTCAGATTCTATAAGCCAGGAGTCTGCTTCTGGCATGTATTTCTACTAGGAGATGCTTCAGTGGGAGAGGAACTACAAAAGGTGGAGGATTCTGGGTACATGGCTTTGCACTTTTGTTTTCTGGTATCTGCTTCTGCTGATTGACTTTTCTCAATGTTCTTAAGGAGTTGGACAGAATATTTTCCCCCAGCAGAGGAGGCAGCTACCACGTCTCCTCTATGGAGGAATTCAAGAACACTTCAGCTCAGAGGGCACAATTTTCATGGGGCTTGCAGGGCCTGCCAGAGCACCACAGCCATGGGGTCTGAATAGGCAACTGTTGGACTCTCTTCTGATTCAGGTAAGCACTGGTATCCCCTGGTTGTTTGCAGAGACAGATTACAGATGTGAACTGTAGTTAACTCAGCAATGTTATCCTTCACCAAATGGAAGAGTCTCTGTCCAACAACTTGACACAAATAGAGATGTAGGAGAACACAAAACTCTTTTCTTCTTTCCCTAATTTTGAGCCTCCTCAAGTATAAATAATGATTTTTTTTTTCAGGGAAGCATTTTCTAGAAACTTATCCTTCTTGGGGAGTGAAGTCTGTAAAGTGTTCCAACCTGTTCACCTGCTGTCCTGATGGCATAAGAGCAGTTCTCTACAGGATCTGCCTTGAACACTGCATCCATCACATGGGAAGAAATAGATTGTGGTTTTGCTAGACTTTCTGTAATAGGAATATTATTTCCTGATGGTTGTAAGACATCTGTCCAGGTACATTATCCAACTGGAAAAATATCTCAAGAATCGTACTTGTAGCAATAGTCAAAATCTCCTCCCTAGCCATCAAATGTAATATGAGCTTTATGTCCTCTTGCACTGCCACAGATTGCCAGGCAGATCAGATAAGGATTCTTTCTGTTGCTTCATTTCATTCTCCTTTTAATGACTTAAGGTTGGCTTCTGTGATCCCTTCTTACAGAATGTTGAAGGTACTATTTCAGATCCATTTAGAGATCATAAAAGGAACTTTGGCCAAGATGATACACTCATCTGGAACCCCAAGGGAGCTGAAGTAATGACCTCCTTTTTACACTTCAAATTCCTAACAATTGTGTGTCCAAGGTTCAAGAGATCTACAAGCTTCCTAAAGTCATTTCCATTGTCACTATATCTAGTGCTAACTATATAAGCTGGCATATGTAATCCCAATAATCATAATTCATGTTGAAGTAATATTGTGACAGTAACATGCTTCCTTTCAAACAAACTGTGAGGTCTTTAGTTGGTGAAATTGTGGACTGACCTGCCGCAGTCTGGCTGGGCACAATCAGGAGCCACTTGTCAAAAGAAACTAACTTTATTTTTATTTTTAGAACCACACACCAAACCACACAGCTCCTCAGGAAAAACCCTCAGAGCCCAACTGCCACCACCGGCTTTCCACAAGCCTCTCTCTCCCACACAAGCTTCTCTCCACCTCCCACAATCCTCCTGCTCTTGAGGCCGATTGGCTGGGTCACGTGGGCGGAGCCAAAAAAGTCCCCCAATGAGCAGCTCCGTGGTCTGAAAGGGCAGGGAAACAGCCCAATGAGCATCACCGCAGAGGAGCCAATCAGCTAGATGTTGCTGGGGCCGCTGTGAGCCAATCATCAGCCGGCAGCTGGTTGCTGGCAGCTGGAAGTTTGCTGGGGCCCCTTGGCTGTGGCTCTCAACACTGACCAAATTACCGTGAAGGATCACAGAAAGATCCAGTCTCTCCCAGTAATTGTTCTACTGGAAATTGTCATTTTGCCCAGAGGATAGTCTTCATTGTCATGCTTGACAGTATGGATCTTTTCCCCATGGGCTCCCTTTTTGGTGTTCTTTCCTCATGGGGCTACAATGGGTGGAGGTTATTTCCCCAGAGTCCAGTCAGCATGGGGACACAGGGCACTGCTACTGTATTTTAGAGCCCAAGGGCAGAGCCCAGACCTAAGTTGTATGCTTTATAAAAGCATCCTTATTGGAGCATCATTGACATACAATAAACTGTGCATATTTAAATATACACTTTGATGTGTGTGTTTTTATGCCCTTGCAACCATCACTACATTCATGGTTATGAGCATAATAACCATCACTCCTCAAAGTTTCCTCATGTTGCTTCCAGTCTCTCCCTTCCAAGCTTCAAACACTTAACACATTGGTTCCAAAAGAAAGTCAGTAACCTCCCTTACCATATTAAAAACAAAGTTGGTATAATCTTGACCTCCATACCAAGGATGGAAATTTATAAAACAAGTATAAACCAGCTTTACTTTGGAGTCTAGATGTGAAAATCCTCAATAATATACAGGTTAATTGAATTCAGCAATTAGGAAAAAAAAAAAAAATATGGCCTTGGCCTTGATGGCAACTTATACTCTTCTTTTTATTCTCCAATATGTCACATTTTTCACTGTCTTTGTTTCATTATTCCAGTTTTGTTTTTTGTTTTTTTTTTCAGTTTCCAACTTTGGTTGATACTCTGATTTTATGCTGACATTGTGGGCAGACTATTTTCTCATACATTCCTAGAGGGAAAATTTGTCCTGGATGAAGAAAGGATGCTAGTGGGTGGTGCTCACCCACATTTTAAAATGAAAGGAATGGAACAATGAAAGACATATTATTCAATCATGATTTGTCTAGGCCCTCCCATTTGTTCACCCTTGAATGGGTTTAGAGAAATGGAAGGGCTAAGTGTAACTTTGTGTCAAAACTCCTGAAAATTAAGGTTACTCTTCAACCTAAAGCTAGGGCCCAACAAATAGTTTCTGTAAAAAGACTTAATTTTCCATATGGCCATCCATGCAGTGTAAGGGTCTGGCGAACGTCGGAGGAAGAGACCACCAAGAGACCAACTCATGCAACAGCAAAAGGGGGTTTATTGAGGATCCAGCGCGCTGGGGCTCCGTGCTCACTCAAGAAGGGAGAGCGGCCCAGAGCCCCGAGCAGGGGTTGAGCAGTGCTTAAGTACACTTTTGGGGGAGGGCGGGGGCTTTGCATACATCAGAGCAAATCATCATGAGGCACGGGAAAATCAAACAACTCTCAAACATGATTAGCACGTTCATTGGCGGGAACAGGTTGGGCAGGAGTGATAGGGCAGTCCTAAGGAGGGGGATACATTCAAACTGATTGGTTTGGGCCCTGAGATGCCTACGTGCCAAGCTGCACAGGGTCTAGGTTATTAAACAACTAAATGGTCAGGGGGAATATCTACTGGGCAGTCCCGGGAATTGTCCTAACAGCTACAGGAATTTCAGGTTTTGAGTGTAGCATAGGAACTTAACAATACCTGGTCCTTTACATTTTAACTCAGGCTTTGCAGCTTAGAAACTTTACAATGCCCAGTCTTTTACACTTTAACTTCAATTTCTTTTACTCTTTCAGCAGCTGTATCCAACATGATTCATGATATTTAGGAATAATACATGACTCCATCTTAACACCCATTTATCAACCAATATTAAGTGTTGACTTAGCACCCAAATTAAATATTAAGGTGAAAATGCTAAATTTCTGGGTCAAGAAGTATATGTATTTTCATCTTAAAACATTATAAAATCAAAGGTTTAATTATGCTATAAGGGATATAATGCTATCAGAAGACTAAAAAGAAAGGTGTAATGAGATTTTGTGGAATGTGTGACAGTAGCACTCATGAAATAACAGCCAGCTTAAAAGTGCTTCCATTGTGGGATAGAACTATTAGGATGAGATGGATTGTGGAACATGACAGATCTAAACTGCTTTACCAAAACAAAGGGACCTGGTGTGGATTAATGGGAAAGTCCATTAGTCAACTTTTTGTTACTAACAAAATACCTGAGACTATGTACAAAGAAAAGAGGTTTATTTAGCTTATGATTCTGGAAGTTCAAGAGGGAAGAGGTTAGTACTTCATGGAAAAGCAAAAATCTTATAAAGAAACAAGGAAAGAGGGAAGTGGTATAGCAAGTTACTAAAAAGTGGGAAAGCAGCATCTAAAAATAATAAATCAGGCTTTGGTATCCTGTGACCCAGAAGATCTGTTTGGTTCAGATTTCATTCTTGCAGATATTCAAGAACATTGTGCCTTGGGGCTGGGGATGTGGCTCAAGTGGTAGCAGTGCTCGCCTGGCATGCGAGCGGTGCTGGGTTCGATCCTCAGCACCACAACAAATAAAGATATTATGTCTGCCGAAAACTAAAAAATAAATATAAAAAAAAAGAACATTGTGTCTTCCCTTAGGGAGAGCCCTCTCACCTGTGTCAAATCATGGTGGATGATAATTGTAGGGGCACATTCAGGGGCAGGCAAATACATCACCAAAAAGGAGAGCTGAGTGGAGCCTGGCTTGGCTTGAACTTTTTTTTTTTTTTTTTGGTAATGGGGATCAAACCACTGAGTCATATCCCCAGCCCTATTTTGTACTTAAATAGAGTCTTGCTTAACACCTTGCTTTTGCTGAGGCTAGCTTTGAACTCTTGATCCTCCTGCCTCAGCCTTCCAAGCCGCTGGAATTACAAGTGTGTGCCATTGCACCTGGCTGTCTTGGGATTTTATAATAATCCTCTGTGGAAATTACCAAAAGGTTGCATTGGAAATATCTTATTTCCTTCAGAGGCTAGCACTCCCAATGACCCAAACTTCCCTACTTTTCTCAAAGTTCTTACCATTTCCACATCACCACACTGAAACAGTTGGGGTTTCTCTAAATTTGAGAGTGACTTCTACATGCTGAGAGTAAAGGCTAAGTGGCTGCCTTCTTGGCCTGATGTGCTCCAAGCAAGCTGAGAGTAGAGACGGTGCCTGTCTAGCACAGGCTAAATAAATCTGCATATCTTCATTTTTCTGCCACTTGTCTCGATTTGCCACCTGTTGAGAGCCATAGTTTAGTCGGAATGACGCCTGGCATTTTGCCAGAGGGAATGCTTTTTTTTTTTTTTTTTTAAATATTTATTTATTTTTTTAGTTATCGGCAGACACAACATCTTTGTATGACACAACATTTTTGTTTTGTATGTGGTGCTGAGGATCGAACCTGGGCCGCACGCATGCCAGGCGAGCGCGCTACCGCTTGAGCCACATCCCCAGCCCCAGAGAGGGAATGTTTTAAAGGTGACCCTGCTCTGGGAATAGGGCGGCTCAGGGATTAGGGCGGATCCTGCTGGGAATAGGGCGGATCCTGCTGCCTTGGGTGCCCACTACTTTGGAGTTCCCATGGAGTTCTCTCGGGGTTCTGTGAGAATTGGTGCGCGGAGCCCGGTGGAGGAAGTGTGTTCCCGGGAAGTGTGGGTAGAGTGCCGTGAGAATTCGGGAATAAAGAGCTGCTGTTTGAACCTACAAGGCTTTGTGGCGGCTCAATTATTTTGTGCCCAGCCAGACTGCGGCAGCCACCTCTTCTCTTTTAGAAGCCCTCCTTGCCCTTAGAGGATATGAAGGTGGAATGTTTAAAACAGAAAATTTCTTCTATCTTCCTTTAAATCTGCCTTTGAATATAACCTATTTTCTACCAATATTTCTGAAGCAGTGAATTGTGGAGTTTAGCTGACAATAGTGTCACCCAGTAATAGGACCAAGCATAGCATAATGGAAAAAGGACAAAATAGTTTGTGCCTGGTCACAGAGAACCCAACAGAATTACCTTATGCCAATTTCCAGGCAATCCCTTCTATAAGAGGCAAGACTGGCCTTTCTGATGTTTATGTCTATAGATTCATTTTTCCTATTGTTAAAGCAAAATTACTCACGTCTCTACTTGAAGATGGTGAGGAAGACTTTATGGGGATGGGGGACTTCTATCATGCATGGGTTTTGCAGTTGGGAAGAGAGATTGGAGTCAACTCTGAATAAAAAAAGGACAACCAAGAATTTACAACCAAGGAGCAGGGTGGGGCTTGGTGGATGGGAAACACCTAGACAAGGAACTCAAGAGGAATATAGATGAAGGCAGGCCAAGATGATAAGATATAGGTAGGGAATGAGGAATTTGATCAAGTATCAATGGAGGGAATTTTTGCTAAACCGACCCAGCAGGATTTTAGCAAACCAAAACTGGCCTAAGTGGGTCAGGAGAGAGCCCAAGATGGGGACCTGAGCGCTTAGGGGCCTTAGGATGCCTTTTGCTAAAAGCAATCACTTCATTTAGGCCTGCAGGTACCCTGAGGGTAACTAAAAGCAGGATAAAGCTTGACATCTCTGCCTCATTTTGTATCAGTCTTCATTATTATCTTAAACTTTGGGTTGATCTGCTAGCTCTGCACGTAGGCATGTTAATCATTTAAGGAGTGTTTATCTAAAAACTGGTAATATGAGGTTTATTAGTCCTAAATTTACCTAATCTATCTCATCCTCCTTCAAGACTGAGACAAGATTTGCAGACATTCGGCCAATTTTACAGCATCAGACCCTTCTAGGATTCACAATTGCTCCCTTCCAGGATCACAGGTCTGATAGCTAAACATCCTGAGCAACAAGTGCAAAGTGTCCCCTTTGAGTGATAGACTTCTCCAGCACCACCTCACAGATCCCAAAGTGAAATAATAATCAAACAGAGCAGTTTGACCAAAACTGCTTAATTATGTAAACCTCTCACACATATCCAATTCCCTTGAACCCCCTACCACCTTCCCAATTCTTCCACCATTTAAACCTAGCACCCCTGAAGACAGGGCTGAATCTCACTTTGTTTTCCTAATATGGCCGTATCAATTAGTTCCCTTTCCTGCTTTTCATTATTTCTTTTTCTGTTTGTTTTTGGAGCAAGTGGAGGGACCTGTTTTGTTGGGAGCCCCACAGTCAGGCCACTGGTTCAGGACTCTAGTAACATTAGGCCAAGGACAGTATATATTCTTCCAAATTTGATTGTTGGCATGTAGGGAATTTGGGAAATTCACATTGTTGCATGTATTTTAAATTTATTCTTTTTTATTGTCAAGTAGTACTCCATTATATGAATTAACTACTTTATTATATGAATTAATTATATAAATTAACACATCTCCCTGGTTTAGTCTTTTATGAATAAAACTACAATAAACATTTATGTGAATGTGTATTATCATATCACATAATGTGGGTAAATACACAGAAGTTGAACCATCTACATTAAAAGGCAGGTATAAGATTATGTTTTTACTATATTGCCAGTTTTCCAAAATGGTTCTATTTTACCCTCCCACCAGGACTGGAGGAGAATGCTGGTTGCTCCATGTCCTTACTGGAACTTGGTATTGGGTGTCTTTTTAATTTTGAGAATTCTTAAAATCAGGTAGTACTATCACATTTGGTTTAATTAGCATTTCCCTAATGATTGATAATGTTGAGTACATTTTTATGCAGACTGACTTTTGTTAAGTGTTAGTTCCATTCAATGCCCATTTAAAATAGATTTAGCTGTCTTTAAAATTATTGAATTGTATAAGGGTCTGGCGAACATCAGAGGAAGAGACCACCAAGAGACCGCGGCTCATGCAACAGCAAAAGGGGTTTATTGAGGATCCAATCCAGCATGCTGGGGCTCCGTGCTCACTCAAGAAGGGAGAGCAGCCCAGAGCCCAGAGCAGGAGTTGTGCAATGCTTAAGTACACTTTTGGGGAGGGCGGGGACTTTACATACATCACAGTCTCCTTTAACAAATCATCATACACTGTGGGAAAATCAAACAACAACTCCTAAACATGATTAGCACATTCATTGGCGGGAACAGGTTGGGCAGGAGTTATCACTCCAGTTCTAAGGGGGGAGGTACATTCAAACTGATTGGTTTAGGCCCTGCGATGTCTACGTGCAAAGTCACACAGAGTCCTAGGTTATCAAACAACCAGATGGTCAGGGGAAATATTTACTGGGCGGTTCCAAGTATTGTCTTAACAGCTACAGGAATTTCAGGTTTTACATGTAGCATAGGAACTTAACAATACCTGGTCCTTTACATTTTAACTCAGGCCTTGCAGCTTAGAAACTTTACAATGCCTGGTCTTTTACACTTTAACTTCAATTTCTTTTACCCTTACATTGTTAGAGCTGTTTATATAGTTTGTGTATTATGTGTGTGTGCACCTACACCCCATGCTCCATCTATATCTTGCCTTTTCATTAAGTTACATTTGCTGAGCACAACTCTTACATTTTTTGGCTGAGGTTCTGTTGTCCTGTTGTAGTGTCACAGAGCAAAAGTTACATGTAGAGAAGACTTTCCAATGTGTCCTCTAAGGACATGAATCTAAGGAGTAGAGCAAAGCCCACTACTGGGCAGGGATTAAAATGTTAACCAAATGCACAGTAACTACCAAGCATGTGCTGATTTGTTTTAACACAGAAGTTTGTAAGTAAGATATTATCTGTATGTGTATGGAAGTGATTGTTAGTTGACAAAACTGAGGTGAAGCTTTCAAGAGTGCCCCCTCCCCCAACCTGTTGTAACTTCTGCCTGGAAGGTCGGGGAATGTGTAATTTACTGCTGGGAAAAAAGAGAAACATGACTTATTTTGAGGGAGTCCCAGTATCCTTGGAACTTCTGATTCTTGTTGGTCAGCTGTGTTCTTGTCAGTCAGACTACATTTTGCATAAGTCCTGTGGAACTGGGTCACCTGGGACAGTGAGCAGGTTTCTAGTTTGACCTAATGGAAGAGCTTACACCAAGGCTCAGGGTCAGAACCTTCCAGGAGACTAGAAGGGAGGGTGTGCAGCCGTTCCTAGTCAAGAACTTGAGAACAGATAAGCTAAATATGCCCCGAATCCATCAGTTAACTGAGTGCCTGAATATGACAACTTCATTAAACATGGAGCAGGAAGAAAAATGGAAGAAGGCTGGGCATGGCGGCCCACACCTGTAATCTCAGCAACTCCGTGGGCTGGGGGAGGAGAATCACAAGTTCCAGGCCAGTCTCAGAAATTTAATGAGGCTCTAACTGTTATGAGGAGCCGCTTCAATTCACTCTAAGTCTGAATTTAAATCAAAGAGAGCTTCATTTACCTGGCCAGGGACTGTCACCCACCCTAGAACCTGAAGCTCTATGGGAGAACAGCAATTTTCAGGCCCGTGTCTTTGAAAATTGAAGGACAAAAGCCACAGCTCAAGGACTTTTCCTGGCGTCACTCGAGTAAGCCAATCATAGAAGCTAGGAAAATAGTTAACTAGCAGGACCTTCAAGCCCTAAGCAGGACTGGAATTTTCCAGTTAGTAAGCAAGCAAGTTACAAAAGCAAAAAAAAAAAAATGCAATCAGCTTGCAACTCAGTTAACCGCATCTTGGGTCGGAGCAGGTGTTAGACAACTGTATCCTCAGTTCAAGCAGGTGGTTAGCAAGGACGAGAGTCTACTTCAAAGTCTTGGGTCACCAAGACCACCATATCCTGGGTTGAGTACATTGTGTAGGGTACAAAGTACAGAAAATAATATAAGAAATCAGCTTTCATTTCAGTTTCTCAGAAACTGCTCTTGTAAACTTTTTTATATAGAAGATAGCAATATAGATAAGACATTGCTTTATAATGTCTTATCTTACTTATCGAAATCTTATATATATAATCTATGTATATATTTTTACTAATCTATAACCTATAACTTATACTCTTATTGATTGTGTTTCTCAGTTCACTCCTCAACATTAGCAACTTAGGGAGCTCCTGTCTCAAAATAAAAAATAAAAAAGGCTGGGGCTGCTGCTCAGTTGTAAAACACCCCTGGGTTTCATTCCTAGATACCCCCACCCCCCACATAAAATGGAACAGGGCAGGAACCTGCACCATGGGATGCCAATTTCCATTACCCTTCAAACCTATCAATTGGATCCATCAAAACAGAAAAAGGATGGGTGCATCAGCTTGGTTATCACCCAGGGGCTGTTCTGTGAGCCCAAAGTCAGGACCCATATTCCTGGGGGCTTGCTATATCCCTATACCAAAAAGCTATATTTACATGGGGTGCCCCAGGCAGAGACTCAAAAAGAGGTGGTTGATCCACAAACAACCACTGAAGCACTAATAAAGACAAGGAGGCCCTTTGAGCTGTTAAAGGACAGATCCAGATCCACAGGGCTAGCACCCATGTTTAGGACAACTAGTGAGGATGGTGTCCACACCTGAAAGAAACCTGAGAAATGTGCCACGCCTCCCTTGCCACACCCAGCCAGACCGAGGTCCTGCTCCCAGTCTAGAACCAGGCTGCAGGTGTCTGGTTCTAGATTTTAGAGGCCCCTCACTCTCCAGCCCTACCCTTTAGGTAGGGGGGGCAATCTGAAGAACCTCTGTCCCCTGTGTCTTCTGAATTCCAACAATAACATGACTTTACAACAGCCATGACGACACACTGCAGCCACCCCTCAGCGCAGCTCAGACTGCCTTAACTGCTTGATCTGAAACAGAATTAAAACCCTCAGCTGCCTCTGGTGACAACAGCAGAATGAAGGTATCTGAAAGGAAAGTGAGAAAGCAATGAAAGGAAAGTGACCACAACACTCGGAGCGACCAAGAGATCTTTATTACAGCAGTGAGAAAGAGAAGAAAAGAGAGGGGGGAGCCCAGCAGGAGAAGGTGTTTATAGCCTTTTGCTGTGCTGCCTAAATCTAACAGGGTCTCTGGGTTTGCAAGCTGCCTTGTTGGCATAAGGGGGGTTGAGTGTTCAGCCTTGTGTGTGTGGGGGTTTGAACATTAGGACTTGAGGCAAACAGGCGATAAAGAACCAGAGAGAGGGGGGTTTGAGTGCCCAGGTTATCCTGCAGCTAACATTCGCTCAGCCTGCCCTGCACCTAACATTCCTCCCTTTTTGTTTTTCTAAGTGATGTGGGGGAGGCGTGGGACCTGCCTGGGAGAGTGGAGGAATGTTCTGGGACAGGCCTGGGAACACCAGGGCAGCTAGAAATAACACCCAGTGGCTATAGACAGTTATCTCAGCAGGGGTCAAGTCCACAAAAGTTCCTTGAAGCCTTAAGTCATCAATGGCATCAAACCATTCCTGAGTGGAGGAGATCCTTGGTATCAGCCACTGGTCCTGTCGTAGGGACTCTAGGAAGTATTGAAAGTGTTGTCTCCACATGGCGTCACCAGCACCTGAAGAGGATCAGAGCGAGTAAAAACAGAATGAGGATTAAAGCAAAGGTCAGTTGGGGCAGGAGTTCCACACTGGGGGACTAACAGGGAAGAGGCCAAGGGCCATGAGGAGGTTTAAAAGGGCATAAAGTTTCAAAAATCGGGGATGACAGGCTAAGAGGTCTCTGGGTGCATTGTCTCTCATTGTCCGATGGCCGTTGTTTTGAGCTCGTGGGTTTTGGAGAACCACCTGAGCCAGCAAGGTGACCTGTCTCTGGAGGGAGGAGAGTGACTCCGCTGTAGCATCTAGAGCCGCTTGAAGCTTTTTGAGAAGGTCATCTTTAGTCCAGATAGAGCGCCCTGTAGCTCCTCCTGGTACTCCAGCCACTGCTACAGTTGCAGCTATGGAGATTCCTATCAAAATAGGCAGAAAGGCTGCACGCTTACTGCGTGGGGAATTAGGGTGAGGGAGTAAGAGTTCAAACTCTGCGGTGGTATATAAAGTAAGTTGGGGGGTTACTTGGACAATGAAATAGGGAGCAGTTACATTGTCAGAGATGGAGGTCATTAAGGTGCCTTTACACCAAAGAAGGTCAGTCTCCAGGGTTTGTGTATTTGTTTGTAGAAGCAATGGTGTAACGTGAGCATCTGTCGTGTTGGGTGTGTGATGAAGGGCTAATGCAGAGCCATTGGGGCAAGGGAGAGGAACTGGTGTTACTGGGTGTGGGTTCCCACAAAGGGACATTTGAGGCAGGTTGCATTTTAGTGCCGGTGGAGGAGAGATCATATGAGAAGTCGAGGGGGAGTGTGGCCAGGAGGGGCCTTTCCAGGGAGGCACAAAGAAAACAGTTTTGGGGATTTAGGGTGGGGACTATCGTGTTTAGAAATGTCAGTTTGTCTTGGATGATTTTGATCCAAGTATGGATCTGAGAACCGGGTTTGGAGGGGTCTGAGGAGGAGGGACCTTGGAGTTCCTCTATCTGCCTAGTTAGGACCTTTTCAGAGTGCTATATCTGAGGTTAAGATTGTTGACCTGGATGGGGCCTGTGCTACTATGCTTCTCCCTATCCATAAATATCCAGAGGGTTTGGTCTGGTAGTTAGCCCAAAAGGCAGCGCCTGTGACTGCTGAGGCCCATCGTGGGTGGTCCGGATCATAGATTTTTAGTGCAAATGGTATTTTCACCATCTGCCCTGTGCTCTAGCCTCTTGCCAAGTCTCCTTAGGTACTATATGGAGCATACTGGTATCCTGTCATAGTGATGGATTTTACATGACCAGTAAGGACAGCCTTTATAAGTGTCTGGCCACCATTTGCAGTAATCTTGGTCTGATCAAATAGAAAGCAGAGATGGGTCCTATTGAGGCCATTTTGTAGAACTGAGAATTTGCAAGATAAATGATAATGGGGGCAGTTGAGTTGAGGAGCATATCATAAGTGGCAATTTGTTCAGTTTTTGATATGAATCCATCCTTCCATTGATCAACTACTGTGACTCTCCATATGTAGGATCCGAAGGAAATATGGAAAAAGGAGGTATAGGCTAAGAGGAGGTGAGGGAGGTGGACCCGGATCTGGAAGTTATTCATCGCTTTGGGGGGACCTGGTGAAACAGAGTTTCAGTGGGTTGATGGGAGAAAGGCTGCAGGCATATGCTGGTGAAGAAAAAGAAGAAGAGGTGTCCGCAGACTCAGGTTCAGGAACTGATGCAGGTTTTAACCTGGAAACGTGAATCCAGAGGGTTAGCTTTGTTGGAGACTCCTGAAGCCTCGTGGCAGTGGGGGTACATAGGGTAACTTGTAGGGGGCCTTCCCATTTTGGTGACAAGGGAGAACCTTGGTGTTGTGGGGGAGAGAAAAATACCCAGGCTCCTGGCATCAGGGGAAAAGAAGCATGGGACCTCTGTGGGTAAAAGGGAGAAGAGGGAAAGAGAGACTTTCTGGTAGAGTCCATGGAGAAGCTATGACACCAGAGGGAAGGGCAGGATGGCCATACATGACCTCAAATGGGGTGAGAAGGGTGGGTTTCCTTGGTAATACTCTGAGTCGAAATAAAGCAAGGGGAAGGAGTTTGGTCCAATCTAGGTGAATCTCAAGGGTAAGTTTGGTTAAAATTTCTTTTATTGTTCGGTTGGTACGCTCCACCTTTCCAGATGATTGTGGGTGATAAGGAATGTGTAGGTGCCATGGGATGTTAAGGGCTTTAGTAATATGCTGTGTAATCTGAGAAATTAATTCGGGTCTGTTGTCAGACTGAAAAGAGGTGGGTATTCCAAATCTGGGTATAATCTCAGAGACAAGGATAGAGGCGACTGTGGTAGCCACTTGTTGGCAGTGGGGAAGGCTTCAACCCATCCTGAGAAAGTATCTACTAGAATTAGTAGGTATGTAAGTTTGCAGACTGCTGGCATGTTGGTAACATCTAGCTGCCAGTCGGCTGCTGGAATGTGGCCCTGTGCTTGATGTGTGGGGAAGGTTCCAGGTTTCAAAGGAGTTTGAGGATTTGTTCTTTTACAGATGGAGCAGTTAGAAGTTAGCTGTTGCAGAAAGTGAATATCCTGGGACTGAGTGTGAGAAACGAGCTTGTAAAAGCTCTGAGGCTTTGGGAGTTAGTGTGAAAGATGGAATAGAGGTATGAGAGCAAGGATCAGGCTGACACTGGGGATTTGGGTTGTGGGATAACAGGTGCTAGGGTACAATATGGGGCAAGGGCTGCTAGTCGGGCTTCCAGATCATCCCTTGAATTGACTCTTGTGACAGGTGAAGAGTCATGTTGGTGTGAGCGACAGTGTGTGATTCTGATTTCAGTGGGAAGGAGTGAAGCTCTAAGGAGATGAGTGATGAGCTTAGCATTGGTGATTATGGAGTCCCCAGTTGTAAGGAGTCCTCTCTCTTTCCATATGGCAGAATGAGAAAGGATTATGTGATAGACATATTTAGAGTCTGTGGATAAATTTAGGGAATGGTCAGCTGTCAGGTGGAATGCCCTAGAGACAGCTATTAATTCAGCTTGCTGGTTGGTGGTATGCGGAGGCAGGGATTGTGCCTCCACTGTAGAAAATTTTGTGCCAAGTGGGTCAGTCAGGGAGATACTAGCATGATCCTGGTTGGTGATGGCCATCTAGTGTGAAGGTGCTGCCATCACCAAACCAGGTGTAAGTGGCATCAGGCAAAGGCCCTTCATGGATATGAGTGGGGCAGGGCATACGGTTTTCAAGGCAGTGGTGGGAGGAAGGTGCTTTAGTCTTGGGAAGAAGAGTGGCTGGGTTTAAGGCTGAGCAGGCCTTAAAGGAAATGGAGGGATCGTAGAGGAATGAGACCAGAGGGGAAAGGATGCGGCAAGGGGGAAGGGTCTGTAAGCCTTTGTAAGTGAGAAGATCCTCTAGAGTGTGAGGGGAAATGATAATAGTTTGTGCTCCAAAAGTCAGTTTTTTTGTTTCCTGTAGTAAAATGTGTGCTGCATCTGGAGCACGCAGGCATGGAGCCTGCCCCCTAACAGTCAGATCCAGCTGTTTGGATCCTAAGCAACAGGAGGGAGGGTGGGCCCTTTATTCTGACCTAATGCTCCAAGGGCTAAGCCTGTTTTTTCATGAACATAAAGAATAAAGGTTTGTTGGAAGTCCTGGAGATGTAGGGCTGGTGCTTCAAGGAGGGCTTGTTGTATGGAGAGAAAATGAGATTTAGGTGATGAGGGAAGGGCTCCTGTTTGTCCCCCTTGGCCATTTCATAAAATAGTTTGGCCAGGAGTGAGAAGTTGGGAATCAAGTCCTAAAATATCCTGCTAGACTCAGGAAGGATAGGATTTCCTCTTTAGTTTTTGGGATGGGGTAGTCATGAATTAGGGCCTTTCGATCTAGAGTGATTGCCTTGGAATCTTGGGAGAGTTGGACTCCAAGGTAGGAGATCTGGGGTTGTGATAATTGTACCTTTTGGGGAGACACTCGGTAACCCTTGTCAGCCAGAAAGTTAAGAAGTGTGTTGGTATCAGTCTTGGAAATATTGAGGGAGGGACTGCAGAGGAGTAAGTCATCTACATATTGGAGGAGAGTTGAAAGAGAGAGGTTGAGGCCCTTTAGATCAGCAGATAATGGCCGACCAAAGATGTGTGGGCTGTCTCTAAAGCCTTGAGGGAGAACAGTCCACGTTAATTGCTGAGATTGTTGAGTATCTGGATCTGTCCAGTTAAAGGCAAAGAGGTCTTGGGAAATTGGGGCCAAAGGAATGGTGAAAAAGGCATCCTTTAAGTCTATAACAGAAAAATAGGAAGTTGAGCCTGGAATAGGGGACAGGAGAGTATATGGGTTTGGAACTAGTGGGTGGATGGGTTTGACTGCCTCGATCACGAGATGAAGATCCTGGACCAAGCACTAAGTCCCATTGGGTTTCTTGACTGCAAGAATGGGAATATTATATGGTGAATGTGTGGGTCTAAGAAAACCCTTTTGGAAGGCTAGAAATGATGGGTTGTAGTCCCTTTTTGACTGGACATTGGTAGGGGACATTGAGGCTTGTTTGGAATGTGCTGGATGTTTTTTAAGTGGATCTCAACTGGGGAGCATGGAGCCAAGGATGGAGTCTTGGTGTCCCAGACAAATGGGTTTACTTGATCTTGTGGAAGTGGAAGGTAATGGTTTGATGTAGCCTGTAGGGCAGCCATGGCTATAATTGAGGGGAGGGAGGATGATGAAGACAGTGGAAAGGGAATCATGGCTTAAACTTAGAAAGAATATCTCTGCCCAAAAGGGGGATGGGGCATTGGGGCATCACCAGGAAGGAGTGTGAGAATGGGTGGCCTGAAAGTAAGCAGGGTAGGGATGGGATGGTTCTGGGATATATTGTTTGTCCACCTACTCCAACAATAGGGGACTGAGAGGGAAGTAAGGATCTCCAAAACTCCTGTAAGACCGAGAATGTTGCTCCGGTGTCTATTTAAAAAGGATTTTGTGACCATCAACGGTCATTTGGACCCTGGGTTCCAGCATGGTGATCGGACTTGTTGGGACAGGAGTCTTGAGGCCCCATCAATCATCGATAGCCAGTCCCACGAGGTTATGGGGGCTCGGGCCTGGCCGTGCACCCTTTCAGGTACTGGGACAGTCTGAAGCCCAGTGGCCCATCATGGAACATTTTGGGCAGGGTCTGGTAGGTGGCCTTGGATTGGGGAAGCCCTGCTCCAATGTCCTTCTTGTCCACACTTAAAGCAGGCCCCAGGAGGTTCTGACCTCGGGGGATGGACTCACGACATAGGAGATGAGTTTTGGGGGCCCACGGAGGGCCTGAGCCAGCATTTGGCACTTTAGGCGTTTAGCCTTTTCATCTCGGTTATGATAGACCTTGAAAGCAGTAGCAAGAATCTAGGTCTGGGGAGAGAGGGGGCCACGTTCTAATTTTTTAAGTTTGATCTGAATATCAGGAAAACTTTGGGCAAAGAAATAAGTCATCAATAACTGTCGGCCGTCAGGGGTTTCTGGGTCCAAATTAGTGTACTGCAGGAGAGCCTTAGTTAGGCAGTCCAGAAAGGCTGATAGGTTCTCATGTTTATCTTGGATAATTTCCTGAAGTTTTTCAAAACTGACTGCTTTCTGGGATGCTCTTTTTAGGCCTGATAGAATACAAGTGGTGAAATGATCTCGGTTTGTGATGCCGTTGCTGGTGTTGTAATCCCGGGGGGATCTTGGTCTGGGACTGCTTGGGGCCCAATGAGATGTGCCGGATTGGTCTGATGGATCTCATCTGCATGAGTGTAAGCCTATTCCCAAACCTGTCTCCACTCCTCAGGAAGTAAAGTATTGGAGAGGATCATATAGACATCATGGAAGGTGAGGCTGTAGGCTTGTGTTAAATATTGGAATTCTTTGGCATATAGGACTGGGTTGGTAGTATATAAGCCTAGTTGTTTTTCAATTTGGGAAAGGTCAGCCATAGAGAAGGGGACATGTACTCTGACAATACCTTCAGTACCTGCTACCTCATGCAAGGGGGCAATGATCTGAGGAAGGGTGGTGGTTTGGGTTTTTGATCTAGTAATTGGAAGGGAGAAAGCAGGTTGTTGATGCAGGAGTGACGGTGGAGGGGCTGGGGCAGAGGGTGAGGGTGAGGACCTATTCAAAGGAGGCTACAGGGTGGGGGTTCATCAGCAGGGTCAAAAACACTGGATGAGTCCCGAGGAGGAGAAGGTTGGGGATCTGTGGTTGGGGCGGGGGGTTGGTTTGTAAGCTAAAAGAATTTGTGAGGTTTGCAAGAGGTGCAGAGAGCAGGATTGGATCAGAGTAAGAAGAAAGCTTGAACATAAGAGATTTCTACCCATTTTTTCAAACCCTCACAGTAGTTGTAAAGATCCCTTAGAATAGAGGGATCTAAAGACCCAAATGGGGGCCATTTGCTTTGGTTGTCTAGGGGATAAGTGGGCCAAGCCTAGGTGCTATATTTGATCAGTTTTGGGAGTTTGATATCTGGTGCCAAGGAGACGGTCTTGAGGTTGTCTAAAAGGCATTGTAAGGGAGAGTCTACCAGTAGAAAGGACACATTACCCATGTTGCAAATGTAGTATAAGGGAGAGGGAAGGAACTGATTTATTGGCAAAAGGGGCGTCCCCACTAGAGCCAAAAATCAGACAGTGCCTAGTGGCAGGTTTGAGCTGCAGAGATTGGTCGTTACAGAATCCTGACAGACGAGGCTCCCATCCTGGATGGGGCCAGAGCCATGGGAGACCTTGGCCAAAGCTTTTTGGGACCCCTCTTGGAGGGGCTGGAGTCTCCCAGGGCAGGAGAGAGGAGGGAGGAAGGGGGGAGGAAGGGGAGAGGAAGCATATCTCTAGCGGCCGAGTCTTAAGGTGAGAGGACTTTATGAGGGCCACCGAGACCATGAAGGTCTGGGTGGGGTGTGATCTTTGGTTCCCGTTATGTGTCCCCTAAGGTTACACAGTCCTTTGAGAGTGCCCTATAAAGTCTATGCTGGGGAAGGGGACGGGAAATAATTTTGAACCCAAGAGTCAAATCTGCCAGAGGAGGGAGTCCCTGAGGACCACCGTGGCCTTGAAGGCTGTGGTGGGGTGCTTTCCTCCCCACAGGTGGGCAGAGAGGTTTGCCGGACAATCAACGGTCAAATCCTCCTGACACCACCATTGGGTTTAGGACTCCAGGAAGGGGAAACTCACCAATCGAAGGCCGGTGGTGGATGGAGTTCTGGCAGTTGAGAAAATGGGTTCAGGTTGTCCGGTGAGTGGCACTTCCGAAGGAAAAGGGACCCAAAAGTGGGTTTTCACCCACTTCCTGGGTTTTGGCACCAGATGAAAGCAAAGTGACGACACTCGGAGCGACCAAGAGATCTTAACTGAAGCAGCGAGAAAGAGGAGAAAAGAGAGAGAGGGAGCCTGGCAGGAGGAGGTTTTTATAGCCTTTCTGCTGCGCTGCCTAAATCTAACAGGGTCTCTGGGTTTGCAAGCTGCCTTGTTGGCATCTGGGGGGTTAAGTGTTCAGCCTTGAGCGGGAGGTTGACTGTTCAGCCTTGAGCAGGGGGGGTTGAGCATTCGGACTTGAGGCAAACAGGCGATAAAGAACCAGACAGAGGGGGGTTTGAGTGCCCAGGTTATCCTGCAGCTAACATTCATCAACCTGCCCTGCACCTAACAAGCAAGAGATGGGGGAGCGAGAAATGAAGGACAGAGACCAGGCAGAGATCCACACGAAAGTTTATTTGTCGAAGTTGACAAACTCTATCTCTCTATAGGAGAGAGAGGCTTGAGATGCTAGGATGTTGAGCTTTTGGGGAGTGGGGGTTTGGAGTTGTAGCTGTGGTACTACGGGATGGGCTTGGGTGCTTGCATCAGAGCTAGGCGGGTGGGAATAGCATGGCATTAGCTCTTAGGGTTATGGGACCATGGGGTAGGTCACTAATGGGGGTGGGGGGAGTTCAGGGAAAGGAAGTACAGGGAAGTGAAACTTATAAGATGGCCACTCGAATGTTAAATCAATACCCTAAAGTATCTATAATTAAAGATGGAGCTACTGAGGAGGCAGAAGGTGATGGTCTCAATAGCTAGGCACAATGGCACTCGCCTAAAATCCCAGTGACTTTGGAGCCAGAGGATCACAAATTCAAAGCCAGCCTCAGCAGCCTGGTGAGGTCCTAAGCAACTTGGCAAGATCCTAATTCAAAAATTTAAAAGGGCTGGGGATGTAGCTCACTGGTAGAATGCCCCTGGGTTCAATCCACAGTAGCAAAAAAAAAAAAAAAAGTGACAGTCTAAATGTTTAAAAGTGCTCTCATTCACATGTAGAATCTAAAATGGTTGGTCTCTCAGGATTCGAGAACAGAACTGTGGTCCTAGAGGGTGGGAGGGAGGCTGGTCCACTTACTAAGTTACAGGTACACAGGAAGAGTAAGTTCTGGTGTTCTGTTTATTTCTAAGATATTGGTTGTGGAACTGGTGCCCTCTAAAGCAAAGAGGGTATGGGAGAGTGACAATAGCTAACAATGATGTGTATTTCAAAATATATGAAAAAGAGGATTTTGAATATTTTCACTGCAAAGAAACGATGTTTATAGTGATGACTATGCTAATTGCCCTGATTAGATCGTTACACAGTGTAAACATGTATTGAAACATTATACCGCATCTCATAAATATGTATGATTTTTATGTACCAAGCAAGAATAAAACTTTAAAAAACTTCAAGTCAAAAGAATCTGGCCATGTCTCTGTTTGCATTACCTCTTAGAACTCGATCACATGGTAATTATTTCTAAGATGTTGGTTGTGCAACTGGTGCCCTCTAAAGCAAAGCATTGAAAGAATTATGAAACCCGAAAAATAGCATCCACAATCTTGTTAAGCCTCAGATTTTAAATTTGTGAATTCACTATTAATAATGATATGGTCTTATTGATTTGGGGACTTCTTTATGAAAATTGTTATGTGATTGAATTGGTGCTCTGTGTGGTATGGAGTAAGACAAAGAAAAGCCCCTGATATCTAAGGTCATCAGTTATGCTCGAGGACAGGCCTGCAGCTCCACAGTGCTAAAAAATAATGTTACAAGATGGAAGGGCAATCATTTAAATGAATTATCCTTAGGTACAAGTTCATATATGAGAGTGCACATATGTTTGTTACCTAAGAAAGTTGCAAAATAAATTGCAGACACCTGTAAGATTTATTAAAAATCTCAGCATGCATACTATTCATTGCCTGAAGTTCAATATTTTTATATTATTTGCAGATTTTTTTCTTCAGAGGTGACATTTACACATAAGGAAATGTATAAATCTTAATTAAACACTCACTGAGTTTTGATAAAAGCATACATCTAAAATCCTACTAAAATATTGAACAATACTGTTCTATGAAAATATAACGTGAGCTACAAATATAATGTTAAATCTTCTAGTAGCCAAGTAAAGGGAAACTGATGAATTTTATTAACTAATATATTAGCTAAGCAAAAAAAATATTAGCATTCAACATGTAGCCGATAGTAAAATGTTTTAATGAGACATTTTACATTTTTTCTTCTCCATGAAGGCTTCAAAACCTGGTGTGTATTTAACACTTAGAACTCATCTGCTTTCAGGCTGGTCACGTTCCAAATGCTCAGGAGGACTTGGGGCTGGCGGTCCAGTGTTGGACAGGGCAGATGTAGAATGTTGCCATTCCCTAGGGAGGGCCCTCATGCCCATTTCGGTCATTCCCCATTCCCACTGTATGCAGAGAGATTTTCATGACTCCCCCCAACCATGGTTCAGTTCTGCTTGTCCCAGCATTTCATATAAATGGAACGATACTGTACAGAGGTAGTCTTTTTGGCCTGGCTTCTTTCACTCTGCATTCTATTTCTGAAATCTGAATTTCATGTTCTTGTCTCTATCCATTTATTCTTTTTTTAATGTTAATGATTTTTTTAAATTGACATATAGTAATGGCTCATATTTATAGGGTACTGTGTGATCATTCAGTATTGGCCTATCTCATGCTATGCTGCTATTGACAATGTCTAAGAGCTCAGCTTCTTCCATGCTTGTCATGATTGGGCTTTTTAATTTGAACTCTTTTGATGAGCCTATACATTGGCATCACATGTTTCAGCATGCATTGTCCTAGTGACTCGATATATTGCATACCTTTTCACATGGTTGTTGTATCTCTTTTAAGAAGGGTCTGTTCCTAAGCGTTACACTCATTTTTTTGAAAATTGGGCTGTTTGCCTTTTTATTAATGAGTTCTTTACATGTCCTAGATCCCAGCCCTTGGTTAAACATGCTTTACAAATATACTTTTCCCAAGCTGTGGTTTGCTTATTGATTTCTTCATGCTCTTTTTTGGATAGCAGTGGTTTTAAATTTTGTTGAAGTCTCATTTATTAATCTTGTACATGTGTTGCATTTTGTTCCTAGGAAATCTTTGCCTACTTCTAGCTTCAAAGCTACCGTAATTTTTTTTTTTTAAATGAAAGTCTCATGGATTTGGATTCTATGACTCATTCTGGATGAATTTTTGTGTGTTATGGGAAGGGGTCCACTCCTGTCCTTTCTGCGTTCCTGCCTGCCTGCCTCTTTCTGTATGGCTATCCATCCAGGTGTTCTAGGACTATCTGTTGAAGTTTGTTTTCCTACTGGGTTGCTGTGTTGAAAATTAAATGGACGCCTATATCTGTGTGATTCTGTTTCACTGATGATCTCATGGCTATTTATTCTGAATCACAGTGTTTTAATAGCTATAATTTTGTAGTAAACCTTAAAATAATTCATTCTAAGAATGTGGCTCCTTTTTGGTAAGATTAGATATTCTAGATCCTTTGTATCTTTATATATATTTCATAATTAGTTTGTCAATTTCTACCAATAAAAACCTACTTGATGATTAGGATTGTATTGAATCAATAGATCTGCTTGTGGGGAATTAATATCCTGCCAATTCTTTTTCATCCAGAAACATGTTATAATTTATATATTTGTTTACCTATATCTTATACTCCTAGAGAAACATTTGCACTGTTTAGCATATATGTTTTGCAAATACTCTGTTAAATATAGTTGTAGATATTTTACAAGTTTTGGTACTGTAGTAAATGGAAGTTTAAAAACGTATTTCCCAATTGATTTTTGCTAACATAAAAGCAAACTGATTTTTATACAGTGATCATATGTGCCATGATCTTGATACATTATCTCATTAATATGAATAGTTGAAGATGCCTGAGGGTTTTCTATACAAATAATACAATTAATCATACCATTTAAAAATATAGACCATTTTATAGTTTTCATATCTTTATGCCTTATATTTCTTTGTTTTGCTTCTTGGACAGGATATATAATAATAAACTGCTGAATTAAAACTCACAAATTGTTTTTAAATTTTGTCAAAAATCTTTTCTGTATTTATGGAAAAGATTGTGTATGCATGTATGTGTATAAATCATGTGTCTACAAATCATTATATTTAAATCATTCATTAAAAACCTGCACAGACAAAGCACTAACGAACAAATTTAGGAAACGGTTGCTTATTCAATTTACCTTTAACCCACCACCATTCCCATGATGCCAAGCAGCTTTTGCACAAGATCATCTTGTTCCTGAGAGAGATGGGCTCAGACACAAAACTTCTGACTTTAAACTCCTGTTCTTTCAGTGGCCCCTGTGTCCTCAGACTAGTCAAACAAAGAATTTTTGTGAGAATATTTTTGTTTTTTTTTCTTTATTTTTAGGGGTTAAAATGCAACATACTCATGCTACACGACAATGAAAACTGAAGAGACAAGAGTCAATATGAACTTTTGAGATGGGAAGAAACATACATTGGCATTTTCCAGAAACATAAGATTTCTCAATTTACACAATTTGAGAAAATAGTTGGAAAGTCCCTGAAAGAAAATATGTTATTTTTAAAATTAGGTATGTATATATAAAACTGTTGAAATCCTTGAAAGGAATGCTTTAAACCCAAGTTATTTTATTTTTTAGTGTGACATATTTATGGAAAACAGTTGAAAAAAATGTCTGTCAGGGGCCTCTTTAATCTCATAATATATTGACTATTTAGGCAAGTAATATCTATGTGAAAAAATGAAGGGACATCTTATTCTCATGTTACTTTTCAGCCAAATGAATTATGCGGACAACAGTTGCAAATGTCTGAAAGAAAAGATGGACATTCCTGCTTCTGAAAACCTGCATTTCCACCTGATTAGAAACACAAGATAATCAGTGAGGGACCATGGATGATCTCAGAGTATACCACAGGTCACAGTTACAGAGTAGTTGGTTTTAAACTTTGCTAAAAATATTTTACATCATTAAATGCATATTAATAAATGCACATTGAAAGCTAACTGAAGTGACTTAAATAATATGACTAAGACAGTTTGTAACAAAAATTGTTAAAGTCTATTAGTTTTTTCCCCAAGAAAAGCAAGTGAGGTAGTTTATACTGTATATACATCGTAAAGAACTGACATTCCAGTTTGTTCAAAGATCATGTTCCCAAGTGAGCTTTTACAGAATGAAGGAAACAATGAGCCAGATCTAAGAATGAGTGCTCCTAAACATTAACTTCCTGTAAGTACTTTCCTGGACGATATTATTTTTCTTACTGTGTACCAATAACATTTGGGATGGGGTGAGGGTCAGAACGGTATTTACAAGCCAGTCATCTGACTTTCCTTTGGTTTTGACTATTCATTTTTACACACTGTTTACTGAACTTTTCTAAAAACAACTTTTGCTAAGGCAAAAGATTTTTCAATACTTAAGATGACAGGCATTTTCGAATTTAAGGCTGGTTATAAGTTGGGATAAATCTGAACACATTTAGAATCTTTGTGTGAGACCTAATGTACTTTCAGTCAAAAGACATGAAAACTTCAAAATAAGACATTAAATGAATAGATCTGTGAATTCTCTATATAAACACAACAGAATTTAACTGTTCTAATGAGAGGAAATACAATGAAAAAGATCAGTTTTCAGGTATATAGATGTGTAGGGAAGCTACTGGAAGTTTCTTCCATGTGTGGGCATAAATTACTTCTATCTGATGTCTTGGGATTTGGCAATTACCTAAGGTGAAACGTTTACTTTTGTTATCTGAATTGCAAAAATGATAAAATTATTTTTCCAGACTCTGGAAATTCGTTATGTAAACTCACATACCATTAGCCATACATTGAAAACTTTGAAATGTAGGAATGAATAGAAACCACATATACAGTTTAGTTTCTAATGGTTTTCAGATAAAGAAAATAAAAATTCTCAAACAAGTCAAATGAATGGATCATTGTTTCTCCTATAAAAGCATAACAAAATTCTACAGGTTAGAAATGCAATTATCTACATACTGAGTATAAATAATGTTTTGTGTAGACGTCAAGGCATAATGTAGCATATAAAAGATTTCTTCCGTATATGCACTTTGAATGTTACCACATTATGTTTTGAGACTTGATAAATAAATAACAAACGTTTTTCTGTATTTGTGATTCAGCTTTGAATCATGAGAATGTGGCTTGGGCCTTAAATCTTATTTAATCTGATACAAATCCATCAAAACCTCAATCTGAATTCTGAGTTAGAGTATGTGTCTGGGATAAATGAGAACTCTGTCCCCATTTCAGGCTTATCCCTAAGAGGACCCTATCTGCAATCTCAAGATGAAAGGCAGCACTATCCAATCCCTCAGCACATTTCAGATTTGTTCTAAATTAGAAACATGAGGACTGTGTGTTCTGGCCAATCTTGAGTCTGGAAAATAGCTCTGTGAGATCTTGATAGCGGGGGGGAGTTCTCAGCGCACCATCTGATCATCCGATTCTATGGCCCTATGCTAACCCACAGTGCTTAGCCATGACTATGATTAATAAATAAAAGCAAAGTCTTTTGCAGCTTATAAAACTGGATCTAATAGTATTTTTCAGCACTCTTGGATAAAGGCAGGTCAGTGTTTTTAGGTTGTTTGATCAAAAAAGGAAATTGTTGCCTGGCATATGAGAGGATTTCATTGAGCACCATAACCATGATGAGAAAAGACTCTGTGCCTGCTGACAAAAACAAAGGCTTTTGTTTTATGCTCTTGCAGAGCAGAAGATACTCTTTGTCAAGTTGAGCTTTACAATGGGGATCTGTGCTCATAAGACAATAAACTACAAAATATTTATTTTGGAGCCAGGTGCAGTGGCACACTCCTATAATCTCAGTTATTCAGGAGGCTGAGGCAGGAGGATGGCAAGTTAGAGGCCAGCCTAGTCAACTGAGCAGAACCCTGTCTTAGGATAAAATTTTAAAAAAGGGGGTGGGGGTATAGCTCAGTTGTAGAGCAAATACCTAACATGTGAGGTCCTGAGTTCAAGCCCCAGTACCAGAAATAAAAAGACAAAAAAATACCAATTTTCAATATTCAGTAACAGAGAATTGTTCATTTGCACCAGGAAGTTAAGGGTTATCAGGTAGCATGGCACAACATACTTAACACCACAGTTTTCTTTAGACCAAAGTTCCTCCTCCCCCAATTCAGAGACAAGTCAGAGCATTGATAAAATGTGTCACTTTATAAACCGATTCTCTTTGGAAAGTAGATCTAGATTATTTTGTAGGGCAGAAAGTAAGGCTATTTCTGGCATTCTCGCTTAAAAGAGGTCAATATATGTCTAAACACAAATATAAAAAAGGGTCTTTTTCACTTCTTATGCTTGGTAGCATTGGCTACATCAAGAAGTGTTTCTGATCCCCAGGTACAGGACCAAGTTCATTTCTGCTGCAAAGTTGAATACTAGAAATGATTAGTTCTGTATTCTCCATTGACCTTTCTTCTGGAAGCATCACATCTGCTTTCCTTTTATCAAGGAAACGTGATGAAGGTCAGCTTAAGTGGTGAACCAGCTCCTCTTCCATAGTTCAAGCGGACAAAGCTGGAGATACCACTCCTTGAGAAACACAACAGGGTTATGGGAACAAACATGTCAAGGCAATCTTATTTTCCCCCACAAAATGTAGGATCTTCTTGGCATAGAACACAGAATAGCAGCCATCTTCAAAGACTTGCTTGGGGCTTAATCACCCATTCTGCATGAGGATTTACATGATATACATCCAAAATATATGCATCTGGATCCAAGCAATGCTGTCCTAAAGATAAAGAGAAATTCAAAGAATGTTTTCAAGAGGGCAACTTCTACCTGTGTACATGCATGCACATTCATATGTGAGTAAGGTTCAAATCAGGCCAATAGTTCTCAGCCCAAAGTGTATATATTTCGAAGTTTCATAGCAATGCTTCCCTCCTCTTCCCTCCTTCCCTCCATTTCTAAGACTGAAATAATTCAAAAGGATCTCATATAAATTGTGGAGAAACAGACATACCCTCCAGAGGCACACTTTCTCTAGCTTCAACATGTACATTAGAAAAACAAGGCAAGAACTCCTTTCAGGTATAAGCTGACCATTTATATGCTAATATATATCCTCTAATGCTTTTACAGACAGTAACTTGAGAAGGGCAGAGAAGATTCAAGGCAAGCTTATTTTAGGAACTGGACATTTTGTTGCTTTGTGGAAGTCATGCCCAAAAGCAAGCGAGAAGTGGAGTGCCGGGCACTATTCTAAGGCTGGGGCAATGCACTGGATGTTCACAAACACTTGCCCTTGGGTGCTTATGTAGCAGATAAACATGTAAAATATAAAGTCAATCCAGTGGTGATAAGATATTAGAGGAAAACAAAGCAAGGCAGGCACAGGGAGAGGGTACAGGAGCCAGGAAGACCTCACTAGAAGAGTCACCAGCCTAGACACGGAAGAAGCGAGAGGGAGAGGAGGATATCTGAAGTGGGGCATCCTGGGTAAAGCCACAGCAAGGACAGAGTGCCAGGCAAAGTGAGCCTGGTGACTCAAGTTTGGGGGCCAAGGAAACACCTGGTCAGATGAATCAGCCCTCAGGTGTATTTAAAGCCATGAGGTGGGCTGAGAGTACTGTGTGAGAATGCTGAGGATTCTAAGGAAGTCAGAAGCTTAACTGTCCTCGAAATCAAGAGAAAGTGTTTGTCAAAGAGAAAGAAGACTTCGGGCAGTCCAAAAGACAGAAGGGACGACTGGATCTCACGGCCTAAGAGTTCTCTGGTGGCCTTGACAAGAGGGCGATTTTGGAGAAGTACTGGGGAGGTGGGGGGAGGCTTGACAGGAGTGGTTTCAAGAGAAAACAGAAGAAATAGGAGTGCAGAGGACTGACTGATGGAAGGGGTTCGCTGTATGTGGAACAGAGAAATGGGAGTGGACCAGAGGGGGGTCAAGAGAGAATTCCATAGAGGTGAGAGAAATGACCGACCATTTTTTAATTCCAACAGAAACGATGCCATTGGGAAGGAAAAGTGGAAGATGCAGGATAGAACCGAGGCTGACTGGAACAAGGCCCTGACCAGACAGGACCCCCTCAGGAAAGCCAGGAGGAGGCACGCAGGCCACAAGTCAGGGCACAGACAGGTGCATGGAGCTCAGAGGACGTGGACAAAGGCACAAGGAGAAGGGATTTTCTTTGGATCCAGTCCTATCAGGGAAATCAGTAAGTGAAAGATCCTGGGCTCTGAGCTAAAATGGGAAAATTGAAGAAAAAGGGTGTCATGCTTCTTCTCTCAGTTCTCAGTGCCCTTTGTTTTGCATGAACCTCAAGAGAGACTAGACCTAAGTCTGTTCCACATCCACACTAAAATAGTCTCACTTAAATTTTAGAATACTGTAGACAGGTCATGCACCTGTTTTTTACATACAATTAAAAAAATGAAAACTGATTTTGACTTCTTATCCAAAATAAATAGACATAACACATAAAATATACCTTTATAATAACAATATTTCTTTTAGGATAGTCAGAGAATTTAGAAGCAGAAATTATTTAAGAATGCTTACCTATATTTCCTCCAATTTCATATAATCTTTGGTTCTGAATCTTAATACATTCTGATGAACCATGACTAAAAATAGAGAAAGCAATATAATTTTAACTCTCTTTCTTGATTTGAGGTAAATTTGCATATTAGAAACATGAAAACAAACAATTCATTCTGTCTTGATGAAATAAACTCCATAAAATCATATGACAGCTAGAGTCATGACAAAAATAATTTTTTTTTTTCCCTTTTTGACACAGATAAAGAAGTTGAAGTCCAGATAATTTGGGATGATTCCAAACCAAGATGGCATGCTCAGTGGCCTACACCAGAGAGAGCCCATTCTAGCCACAACTGTCAGCATGCTATTAGGGAGAGAACGGATGCTGACACATCGAGGCTGGCCAGGGAGCAGCTGCGTGTTTAATAATCATTTGTTGGCCACAATTCAAAAGTCAAGTTTCATTTCTATATTTGCCCAAAATTGAATGACATTCTCTGCTCAGCCCATGTCACATTTCTACATTTTGCAAAGTAAGGTTGACTTCTTTGTAAGTCTGCCTATAATAAAAGCAAATCAGAAAAAACAATTGCCCAATTCAATTTTTCTATCCCAGACTTGAATGCTGGGATAGAATAGCCCAAAAGACCAGGGCTGGTCTCCATGCGCTCTGGGAACCACCTGGGGCATGGCTACTTCTGATTGCCCTCGCCTCTCTGTTGTGAGGAAGGAGGATGAGTGCCCTCTTCTATTTAATTAACTTTATTTGAGATAATTGTACATTTTCATTTAGCTGTGAAAAAAATAATAAAGACAGATCCAGTGCACCCTTTGCCCAATTTCTCCCAATAGTACCGTGTTGCAAAATTTGAGGGCAATTCCACAACCAGAATGTTGACCGTGGTTCAGTCAAAGCACAGAACATTCCCATCATCACAGGCTTCCCTCCTGTTGCCTTTTTATAGTAACATTCACTTTCCTCTCCCTATTCTACCCTATCCCCACCTCACCCCTGGCAACCACTATTCTAGTCAGCATTTCTACAAATTCACAATTTCATAAATGTTGTCCAAATGGAAATATACAGGTTCAAGTTGTTACATTTTCCTTGCTGAGTCATATGCCCTCCCTCGTGTGCATGTATCACAATTTGTTTGGTCATCCACCTCTTGAAGGACATCTGGGTTTTATCCAGTTTTGATTATATCAGTAAATCTGCTGTAAGTATGTGTGTACAGGCTTTTGTACGAAAACAAGACTTCATTTCTTTGGGATAAATGTTCAGAAGTATAAATGCTGGATATTCAGCTGAATATTTAGTTTTATAAGAAATTGCCAAACTGTTTTATGGTGTTACTGAACTATTTTACATGCCTGCCAGCAATGTAGGGGTGATCCAGTTTCTATCTTTGTCAGTATTTGGTGTTGACACTATATGTTAGCCATCTTCACAGGTATGTAAGAATGTCACTGTAGTTCTAATTTGTGAGCATCTTTTCACGTGTGTATCACCTATATGTCTCTACCATGGTTCCAGGTGTACCCAAATGCCCCTGTGTTAGAGGCTCAGTCTCCAGCGTGGTGCTATTGGGAGGTGAAGGAAACTTAAGAGGTAGGGGCTAGTGGGAGGTCCTTAGGTAATCCCTTGAAGAGATTATGGGACCCCAGTTTCTTCCTCTTCTTTTTGATTGCAGACCAACAGTTTTGCTCTGCCATTGGCCACTGATATGTGCTGTCATGGGCCTAAAAGCAATGGGGCTAATCAGTCACAGACCAGAACTTCCAAACTATGGGCCAAAAGAAACCTTTTCTTTCTGTATGTTGATTTTTCTCAGGTGTTTGTGACGGCAACAGGAAGCTGACTTCAAAATTGGTTTGATAAAATGTATGTTCATGTTCTTTCTGCCTTTTCAAATTGGATTGTTTGGAGTTTTTACTGTTTTAAGAGTTTATGTATTCTAGGTACTAGTCCTTTGTGGAATATGTAGTTTGCACATATTTTCTCCCAGTCTTTTGCATGTCTTTTCATCCTATTCCTAGGGTCTCTCAGAGAATAAGTTTTCAATTTTGATGAAGTCTAATTTATCAATTTTATTTCTTGTATATCATAGTTTTGGTGTCAAGTCTAAGAACTCTTCACAGTCCTGGGTCACAAACACTTTCTCCTATGTAATTTTTTTTTTTTTTGTGTGTGTGTGTGTGTGTGTGATGCTGGGGATTGAAACCAGGGCCTTATGCATGCAAGGCAAGAACTCTACCAACTGAGCTATATCCCCAGCCCTCCTATGTAATTTTCTAAAAGTTTTATAATTTTACATCACATATTTAACTGATCCATTTTGAGTTAATGTTTGTATGATGGGTGAGTTTTAGTTCAAGGTTTTTTTTGTTTTGTTTTTAACTTTTGCCTATGGATGTCTAATTGCACCACTTGTTGACAAGGCAATCCTTTCTCTCTTGAGTTACACTTGTACTAGTTTCTAGAATAGTCAAATTCATAGAGACTTAAAGTAGAAGACTGGCTACCAGTGGCTAGGAGCAGAGTGTACCAGTTCAGTGGTATTAAATATATTCATAATGTTGTGCTACAACTACCATCTACAGTAACCATTTCATCATATAAAACTGAAAATCTATGTCCATTAAACAATAACTTCCCATTGCCCCCTCCCCCTAGCAACTGTGATTCTACTTTCTTTCTCTATGATTTTGAACACTAACTAGCTCATAAAAGTGAATCATATAGTCTATGTCTTTTTTATATTTATTTTTTAGTTTTAGGTGGACATAATATCTTTATTTTATTTTTATGTGGTGCTTAGGATTGAACCCACTGCTCCACACATACTAGGTGAGCACTCTACCACTGAGCCACAACCCCAGTCCCACTATATGTCTTTTTGTGACTGGCTCATTTCACTTAGCATAAGGTCCTTAAGCTTCATTCATATTGTAGTATTTGTCAAAACTTCCTTAAACTTAAGGGTATATAACATCGAATAGTAAATAAAGTGCTATTTTCATCATACATCTTAAAGGGTGACTTAAACATGACTAATCACTGTTTATCTTCATTGTGTGCCTTAAAGCAGATTTGTAAATTGAAGAATTGCTTTTTCCCTCCTTATGTATTGTACACTTTAGAAGGAAATAATTTTAAGTAGACCATTTTAAAGTTGTGGAATCCCATCATTTTAAAATATAATTGTCTTATATGCATTCTGTACACATATTGAATACCGTATTAGATGGTATGAGCTTTGCCTCCACCATCACACAATTTAAGAAATACATGAGAAGTTGGATAGTTTATTATATTTAGCACTATTTTTTATCCATTGTGATGTTCTCCTTTCCTTTCTTATGTTTCAAGCCTTGTTATCATTTCTTTTCTGTTTAAAGAACTTTATGAGTAGGCTTGTTGAGAAAAAACTATTAAGTTTTCTTTCATTGGAGAAAGTCCATCTTCCCTCCTTTCTTGAACAATATTTTTGAATATAGAATTGAAAATTGATGGATCTTTTCTGTCAGTACTTGAAAAATGTTATTACATGTCTGACTTTCAATGGTTTTAGATGAGAAATTCACTATGATCTGAGTTGACATCTCCCTACAAGAAATCATTTCTCTTTGATACTTTCAAGATTAACACTTGGTCTTTAATTTTTACAAGTTTAATTATGCTGTGTTGGCATGAATTTCTATAGCTTACCCTTTTGGTTCACTCAGCTTCTTGAGTATATAGGTTTATGTCTTTTGCTGATTTGGGAAGCTTCCTATCATTACTCCAAATACTTTTCTGGTCTCACTTTGTGTCCTCTTCTTTTGGAATAATGACCATAGGAAATTTAGCTCTCATTATAGTCCTGGGCAGGTTCTTGGGGCTATTTTTTCCCCCAGTATATTTTCTTTTTGTTGTTCAAAATAAATATGCTTTATTGATATGTTCTTAAGTTTTCTAATTCCATCTTCTGTTACCTCACTCCACTACTGAGCCTATCCAGCATATTTTTATTTCAGTTATTGCATTTTTCAGTTCTATAATTTCCATTTGGTTCTTTATGTTACAACATCTATTTCTTTGCTCAAATTTTCTGTTTTTTCATATGTTCTAAGAGAATTCATTAATTGCTTGTTGAAGCGTTTGTGACAGTTGCTCTAAAACCCTTGTCAGATAATTCTAAAAGCTAATTGTTTAATGTTGGCATCTATTGTCTTTTCTCATTCACCTTGTGATTTCCCCTGTAGTAATGGTTTTGTATTGTATTTGGGATATTACATTGTGAAACTCTGATCTCCGTTTTCCAGTAGGCAATCTTCCTGTTGAGGTTTAGCATGGATCTAGGTGGACACATGTATGTATGGCCTCTTGCTGCGCTCCATTTGGGGTGTAGATGAGCTTCCTGCCAGGCTTTGCTGACATTAGGGCAGGAGTAAATAGACGCTGACAGACCACTTTGTTGCTGTGGTGGAGGGTGAAGCTCAGTTTGTCACAGGTGTCCAGTGACAACAAAGGAGAGGGGGTTGGAAGCAGAGTATCTGCCATTCCTATTTCTTACCACCGTTTTACCAGATGTTAGATGGAGACTCAACTTCCCACTGGGCCTGGCAGATATCAGTAAGGGCAGGAGAGAACAGGGATGCTTGACTCAACCTGTCTGGTTCCATTCTTTTGATTGGGGGTGGGGGGAAGCTCAGCTCCCCACTGGGCACTACTGACACTGAGGAAGGGAATGGAGATAACCTGCCTAGTGCTGCCTCATTGTTGTTCCTCCCTAAGACTCACTGCTGCTGCAGGGAGGTGGATGTTCGGCTTACTACAAGACCTTGATGGTGCAGACACTATCCTGAATCAGGAATTGGAATCACTCTCTGGTTCTGTTGAACAGGGGATGGGAGAGCTGTTTCCCTCTTGGTCCCACTGAAACCACAAGTGGCAGTGGTATGACTCTTCTGATGATGTTTGGTTGGAATAGAGGAGGTATTGCCCAAAAGGCTCTCTGTGGTTAGGCACCCCATTCCAGGTCCTTTGGTTATGGGAACAAGCTCTTCTTGGAGTCCTATCAACTGCTTGAGGTGAGATCTAGGCTGCAGGCTTCTGCAGGGCCTGTCTGGCATATGTGGGAGGCAATAAGGAAGCTCTCAAAACCATGTTGTTCTTCTGGACCTCTTCTTTCCACCTTTCAGAGTCCTTCTCTGATTGCTGTGTTAGTTTAAGAGGGAGGTCCTAGGAGGAACAGCACTCCTTCCCACTTTTGGTGTATAAGCACAAGGAGGAATGAATAGAGAGAAAATAAGCCTCTGGTATAATAGACCAAATGGCATCAGTTTGCAGTTTTTAAATGGAGATATCCATAGCTCTAATGGAAGAACAGACAAGACAAGATCTTTTGAAGAAGTTGTTTCAAAGGATTTGAGTCTATTTGTAGTCATTGGTTCTCATTTGTTTTTATTAGAAACATTTTTTTTCCACAAAAAGTCTACTTGAGAGTACTGAGGCAGTTTTGTAATATATGAAAGAAAGTAGGAACCTATTGGATGCTCAAGTACCTGGAATGCTATTTCAAGTCTTTGTATGACTTCATAGGAGGTAATTCTATGGTATCTTAAGTGCCTGGAACCGCAACAGAGAGAAGTAAACATTCAGGACTCTTGTTAGCTTCTGTCTACTCCTCTTCTCCTTTTTAGTATAAGCTTTTACATATATGTGTGAGTCTGTATGTGTGTGTGTGCAAGCATGCACATGCATACATAGAGTGCACAAGTCACAAATATGACCTGATGAATTTTCAAAGTGAGCATACCATGAAGCCAACACCCATGTCTAAAAAAAGGATTGGAGGCCTCCCACTTTCTTTCTCATTATGCCTTTGCACTGCCACCATCCTAACTTCTAATATCACAGATGACTTTCACTGGCTAGCTACTCTTGTTTATTCTTTTAACTGAAATTTTTATTGAAATAATTATAGCTTCACATATAGTTGTAAGAAATGATGGATTCTTTGTACTCCTGCCCAGTTTTCACCAATGGTAACATTCTGCAAAACTACAATAAAGATATTAATGTTGATAAAATACATCTATCTCATTCAGATCTAGCAGCTTGACTTGTGCTCATTTTGTGTGAATTAAGTTCAATACAATGTTATAGAGGTTTGTTGACCCACTAACACCACAGTGGAGTCCAACAGCACAGTTCCAATTCCACCAGCATCCTTCATGATGCCCTTTCCCACCTATGCCCATCTTCCTCCCACAATCATCCCAAGTTAATGGCCGCTATTAATTTATCCTCCATTTGTACAATTTTTCATTTCAAAAATGCTGTATAAACGGAATCATACAACATGCACACTTTTAGAATTGGCTCTTTCTGGTCAGCACAGCTACTCCTTTGAAATATAAGTGAAATGCTTTTTAAGGATATCCACCAACAAACGATATATATGCTACTTATCATTCGAAAATCTCAAGGCAAATGTTTATACTTGAGTAAGCATTCCTATACAAAAAGGATTATGATTTATGCTCTTTTATGGTTATTGATGGCAGATACCTAAATCTAAATATCATTATTAGTCTAAAGATTATTAGTAATATGTTTGTATGTTTTCAGGAAAGAAACAACTGTGATGCCCATGAGGAAGTCTAAAGTAATTATATTCCTGGAAAACTATCAAGAGATCTACAAAACTAGCTTGCTGTATTTTTTTTCATTCTAATAAAATGTACAATTCCACTGAATAAATGAAGTGACTAAGATAAAGAGTACCTCGCAAGAATCCCATTTGTAGAATTCCTTTAAAAAACGACTTTTGTATTTGCCTTTTCTCCGCTTTTAACTTTTATAGTCTTCTGGTAAAATTCCCAAAATAACAGTTCTAATTTTTCAAAAGGCAAAGGTTATAGGTGCCTAGAAATTTACTCATCTGATGCAAATCTCTCTTCCTTGTGAAGTGACCTTCCTTCACACTCACTCACCTGTTTTCATATTGAAATTTCGCCAATATGTCTTTGGCTTTAGTTTCACTATTCAGTTGAATGGCCATGGACACTTTAGAGAGAAGAGGAGCATGGACCCTTATGACTCCTTCTGGCACGTCAGACTGTCAATGAGGGAAAATTCAGTACATTGTGTCAAATTAGGATGAATTATTAGTTCAATGACTGCATTTAAGAAGTAATCAGAATTAGAAATTCATGTCAATATGACCAACATTTAATCAGAATAAAGCACTGTTTTCTTTTTAACCAAGAGAATAACTAATGACCAAACTTAGTCTGGGATTTTACTTTCATTAATTACACACATAGATGTCAAAATCATGAAAAGAGGGTTGGGGCTGTAGCTCAGTGGTAGAGCACCTGCCTCACACGTGTGAGGCACTGGGTTTGATCCTCAGCACCACAGAAAAATAAAGATTATTGTGTCCAACTACAACTAAAAAAATATGAAAATAAAAATAAAACATTTTTAAAAATAATGAAAAGAGTAAAACTGGCTTTTGACAAAAAAACTAATGTTTCCATCAATGTCTTTATTGAACAATGACCTAAATAAGCCTATTTTAAGTACAATTCAACATTTAAAATACTTTAAGAAGCCAAATTTCTGAAAATTTTAGTAATAAATTCTCAAATACCCTCTTTTCTTAAGTGTCCATGAATGACCAGCTCAAATAAAATTCTACGTGGGCACTTGAAACTAGCCTGCAAAGCATGTAGCTAACCCTGTACAGAACAGAATGTGACTGTGTTGAGGAAGAAGGTGTCTTTGCTTTTGAAGGATGTGATTAGCAGATCTTGGGGCTTTCAGCTAAATGAAATATTCAAAGGGTTGTGCTGCTGTTTGATTAACAGAAATTTCTGTCTTGTCAGAGTGGAAAATTCCATTTGCTTCAAAAAATTTTTACTCTTTTAATAATTATGTAGCTGAAGAGAAATAAATTTCCACTTGCAAATCTATTCCTCGGGTAATTGTTCTAAATTTCTAACTTCTTAAAGGATGGTACTATTGATAAAAGAAAGTGCATAGGAATTGACTCATTACATACCCTAGAATAACAACATAATAGGCTGAACTATTTCCCTAGAAATCATATTTGAAGTCCCAGATCCAAGACCCTCAGAATGTGATCTTACTTGGAAATAGGGTTTTTGAAGATGTAATTAGTTAAGATGAAGTCAAACTGAAGTAGGTGGGCTTTTAGTCCAATATGACTTATGTCCTTTTCAAGAGTGGAAGAGATTTGTTCCTGTTAACCCTAGCCACATCACTGTTTATACAATTCACAATAACTAAACTGGGGAACCAATAACTAAACTAGGTACCCTTCAGTAGATGAATGAATAAAGAAACTGTGTGTATAATATTACTCAGCATTAAAAGAGAATAAAATGGCATTTTCAGGTAAATGGCTGGAGTTAGAGCTAAGCAAAGTAAGCCAATCCCAAAAAAACAAAAGCCAAATATTTTCTCTGATTATATGAATACTGATCCATAATGGGGATGGAGTAGGGAGCAGGGGAGGGATGGAGCAACTTTAGATAGGGCAAAGAGGAGAGAGGGGAGGAGAGGGAGTAGGGGCATAGGAAAGATGGTGGAATGAGATGGACTTCATTACCTTAAGTACATGTATGAAGACATGAATGGTGTGACTCTACTTTGTGAACAACCAGGAACATGAAAATTTGTGCTCTATATGTGTACTATGAATTGAAATGCATTCTGCTGTCATGTATAACATATTAGAATAAATAAATAAATTTAATAGAAAAATTACTAGCTCACGTTTTAAGAATTAAAATATTTCATCCAACAGTTACAAGATACTTAATATGTTTAGACAAAAGGATATTTCTGTTGCTTAAAGACGCTTGAGTCTAAAAGAATCAAATAAACAGTCTTCAATTTTTAAATTTAAAAAAAAAAGAGTGGAAGAAAGACGGGCAAATATAGTGAGAATGCTACGTGGAGATTGAAGCAGAGATTGAAGTAGTGCATCTATGAGCTAAGAAATGCCAAGGACTGCTGGCATCACCAAAAACTAGAAAAGAGGCCTGGAACAGGCCTTTCCTCACATCTCAGAAGAAACTGGCCTTACTGACATCTTGATTTGGACTTTTAGCCTCTAGAACTATAAGAGCATGAATTTCTATTATTTTAAGCCACCCTGTTTGTGGCACCTTATTATGGCAGACCTGGGAAACTATAACACTGGTTTTAAAAAGGGTCAGTTCTTATAACACTTTCCTAGTATTATCAGCAAGAACTGAGGGAACATGCCAGAAAATGGATGGTGAGGGATGTGGATTTGAGAGGGGGCAGAGTCCCTGGCTCACTGCAGCCAAGACTGTACTCTTAAAATACTCCTTGATTATCTCATGTCCTTCCCCTCCCAGCTCTGCAGCCAGAAGCCTCTATAAGATAAATTTCATGCTTTGGTATTATTGGGCTTATGATCATAACAACCCCACTTCCCCTACAACTTTCAGTGGCATTCATACTTGTATATAGGATGCCTAACCACACACCTCACAATCATCAGTTAGTTGAGTCTCTGTACAACTGTTTTATGTTCCATGCCATAAATGCCAAGTTTGAAGGATAGATCATGATCAAAATTATACAAGAATGTGGTAGATGCAGCCAGATTGTATGTAGGTAGTTAATGGGGGAAAGGAAACTATTTGTTTTCTTACCATTCTTCTAGAAGAGGGTGATTTTTGTAGTACCTTTGAAGTCTTGGGGCTTGTACCCTAAAGAAAACATGGTTAGTCGTCAGGATTCATGTTGGGAAACCAAGCATGAGCTGCTTATGGAATCTGGTACAATCTTTATGGTTTTAAGTATTTATCATTTAAGTATTTATTCATATACAATGAATATGAATTTTGACCACACACTTCCCCATCTATAAATTTATACTATAAATTACTTCATTTGTGAACAACGACATAAACAAGTTTATTCACTGTCGCACAAATTGTAATATCAAAAGATTGGATACCATCTAACTAGTTGTAGTTGGACAGAATACTTTTATTTTACTTATTTATTTTTACACGGTGCTGAGGATCAAACTCAGTTCCTTGCACATGCTAGGTGAGCGCTCTACCGCTGAGCCACAATCCCCAATATTGTAAAAATAAATATTGTATTTTTAAGAGAATATTAACAAGAAAAAAGTCTACATATTCAGTACTAATGTTATTTTTTTCCTGAATATTTTAAATCAGATCAGAAGCAGTGGACACTGATACAGAAGGTCAGTTGTATTCATATTTGCTAATCTGTGCATACAGCATATGTGGAAATATACATATTTATATGCTCCTGTGTAGACATATTCTGTCATTGGTGAAATTATTTGTCTTCAGGAGGGGAAGTCAAGACTGGCTAATTTTTTTCCAGTCTTTTCTAGCTTTTGAATTTGTAATTCAGTAAAGAACTGCCTATTCAACCAAAATTAAGAATTATAAGCACAATACTGCCAGGTGGTAGCACATACTTGTAATCCAGTGGCTTAGGAGACTGAGGCAAGAGGGTCACACATTCAAAGCCAGCCTCAGCACTTAGCAAGGCCCTGCCTCAAAATAAAATATAAAAGGGCTGGGGATGTGGCTTAGTGGTTAAGTGCCCCTGGGTTCAATCCCTGGCACCAAAAATAAACAATTCTCCTACACAATATATTATAATAGAGCTAAAGAAAGACCATTGCTTCCATGGTATTTATAAACTTTAAGTTCAACCTTGGTGCTACATATAACCAATCCACATATATAATCCAGACATTAAAATAACTGACATTCATATAGCAATATAAAGTTTACAAAGTGCTTTACCTATATAGTATATGACTCAAACATCGTGATAAGTCTGTAAAATAGATATTACTTTACTTCCAATTTATAAGATAAAAAAAATTGAGGCTCAAAGAGCAAATGAAATTTCCCCAAGCTCATATAGGTAGTAACTGGCAACCAGGCCTCTGCTTCAGCTCCACATGTATCATATTTATGCCATTAATATTTTCCTGAGTAAAAAGGACAGCACAAGAAACCCTAAAGTCCACCCCTCCATAAAAAAAAATGGCAAGCACTATCAGTATCAACTTTTTCAGAACTCTGGATGCTAACCTAAAGGTTGCAACCAGGGGGTTATCTGAATAAGAACAACAACCAAATCTCAGTAAAAAAGCAAGCTTTGTGGTGTTTCCACTTACACTCTTCCCATCCTGTCTCCCTAGCTCTGCAAAACCTTGAAGGCATCAGCCTGCATTCCTGGTATAGGTAAGAAGGGAACAAAATGGACCTTATTCACAAAGAATCCTAAAACTTGTTTTGACCTGTCTGGGTGATCCCTGGAAGACTGGCTCAAAAGACTTGCTTTATGTCGTCTAACTTGGAACCTGACCTGTGCTAAGAAGTGTAATATTGAAAATATTTATAGGCAAATGTTGTAGTCTCAGCTGCCTGATGCAGTGGATAAGAGCTGGGAAAAACAGATAACTGAAAATCTTGGGAGTCAAGGCTGGGTACTGAGCTGCATTAGGGAATAAGGGTTTGAAAAACTTTGACATTTCTAAGAATTTAAAGGGCTAAGTACTCAGCCACTACTAAGCACAGGACTGGAAAAGACCTGAAAAAGGCATAAACCCTAGGCTGATCTCCAGGTTCTGTGCAAGCAGGAGGCAGAAGGCTCAGGAAGAGTTAGAAACTGCCTGGTTGAGGAGGGAAAGGGGACCCCAACACTCACACAGCTCATCTGCAAAGACTGTGAGGATGGTTTTTTTCTAGGCATTGAACAAAGCCCCCATTAAGGCAACAGCTAACCATTAAGCTCACGGAACAGAGATTTTAGTAGCCACACAAAACAGACATTACAAACTTAGTTCAGCAAAAAAGTGACTAAACAGGTACAACAAGCAGTGGCAACCAACTCTGAATAGGGATCTGGTAGGAGGGTTCCGATTTCTAAAGTTGCCACATTATAATATTCAGAATGTTCAGTCTTCAACAAAAAGTTAGCAGACATTCAAAACAGGAAAGAAAATATGTCTTATCCACACAACTACTGAAAAAAGAAGTTTCAACTTTGTGAATATACTAAAAACCAGTGAACTTTAAATGGTTAAAATGATGAATTTAATATTGTTTGAATTTTTTATAGATTAAAATTTTTTTTTCCTTCAAATGCAAGTGTTGGTTTTCCTTATATGAAGTCACTTTGCTTACAATCTACAAGGGACCACAGCCCTTCATCACGATTGTGCTGTGGTGAATCAGGTAGCAATACTGCCTCCTGCTTCCTGCCTCCCGCCTCCCTGCCTCCCTACCTCCCTGCTCTTTCTCTGAACAAACATCCCTTCCTTTCTTTCTTTTCAGTGCTACCCATCTTTCCTGATGTAACTTGCACACTACTTCCTCCATCAAGTCATCCACAATTCCTCAAGCTGACGCACATATCTTTATTCTCTGCACAGTCCTGGGACATTGTCTGCACAACTGGTCTGTCACTCAGGCATATCCTGGGTATTCATGCACTTAGACACATTTGCTTCTCACATTAGATGCAAGTTCCTTAAAGATGAAGTGAGTTTCAAGTATCTGGATCCTCCTTAAGGTTGAATGAAATCAATGCTTGACATTCATGGATCACCCCCAAGTTTAACTGAAGCAATGAAGATATTTCTTCTAAAAGCTGTTTCCATGACATACCTCTACACAAATAATTTTGCTACAGGAAAAATTCCTGGGAATGCAATAAATTTACCAAAAGCCATTTGATGATTATCTCTCATATAATTCCATCTCTAAAGAGATCTTTTTCCCTACTTATTTGACTTACTGGATATGGGATTGCCCTTAAATCCAGTTCACAAGGATGGAAATGTCAACTTGCAGCTTTTTTGAGATTCCTTAACTGTTCCAGTAATTCCTTAACAGAATTTTAAATTATCTTCATGAGATAGATATCTCAAGAACTTTAGTCAAAATTCAACAAAATGGAAAGGCCACAGTCATAATCACAAGACCATGTAAAATTGTTGATTCTAAATTATTAAAAAGTTACTTTGGCCTTAACTTGAGAATAAGTCTAGAAGGCGAACAGTGTGCGCTCTCCCTTTCTCACCTCCCGTTCTATGGTCTTCCTCCGGAGCAGCTTTTTCACACTTGGGAGCTGCTTCTTTAACAGCATGGTGGCTTCATTCATCTTCCTTACTTGGGTGATTAAGAAAGATGGAACCTGGAGAAGAAAAATAACTTGATTAGATGGAAACCACTTGAAATAAACCTCCCTCAGTTATATTAGCTTCTCCCTGTGCCACTCAGTATCTTGGAACGAGGAACTGTGGCATCTGACTTGTAAAAGGGAAATTAAAAAAATAAGAATTTCTGTTTAATAGGGAAAACATGCTAAAGAGGAGCTCTCAAAGAATGTATAGTCATCCCTCAATACACAAGGCAGACTGACTGGTTCCTGAAACACCCTCAGATACCAAAATCTGAGGATGCTCAAGCCCCTTCTATAAATGGTCTAGTATTTGCACATGACCTATGCATATACCTCCATGTTCTTTAATCCATTTCTAGATTACTTATAATACCCAGTACAATGTAAATACTATGTAAAAAGCATACTGTATACTGTATTATTGAGGGAATAATGGTAAAAAATGATCTGTGCATATTCAGTACTGATGAAAAATATTTTGGAAATATTTCCAAAATTTTTTCAGAATTTCATTCTGTGGTTGGCTGAATATGGAGCTACAGAACCTGTGGATATGGAAAGACAGCTTAAGTGGATGGCATAACAGGCATAGCTTCTATGTTCTCATCTTTCCTCCTTCTAACTAAGGGGATTGCTTCATCATGGAATCCTTACATCTCCTGGTGCTGGTGGACTTTGGAGGGGAGCCTGACAGTCATCTCATTGTTACTTACCTTCCATAGAATTTTCTGGTACTTAAGCATTAGGCGGATGATGTGGGCTGCAGTGTTTGCTAACAGTAATTCTTCATAGTCAGAATGTTTGCTTCTGCTGAAGAAAAGGTTTGGTGCCATTACAGTGGAAATGTTCCACAAACTCATTCGGTTTTTTGATTCATTGGCAATCACTTTATTGAAGAATGTCATGAGGGCCTAACAAGAAATAGCATTGTGTCATACTATTGTAAACCGTCCATGGTTCCAGCGGCTGTGACCACTCATTTCTATACCCATTCACTGTGACACTGGGAAATGTCAGAAGTGTAGAATGCATAAATGTGTCATATTTCCCCTTAATCTGCTTAAAAGTTCTACGAAGAAAATTTTATTTGATTGTTTGATAAAATAACTACATTTTAGAGAATTTATTATTTGTGGGGTCTCTATAAATTATAGCTTATATCTTCTTATTTCTTTTGTTTCAAACAATCTGACAAATATTAAAATTAAACATAAAACAGGGAGAGAAAACTCTGCAGCTCAAATAAACATGAAATGCAGTCTATAGTGAAAGAAGTACTTCTTTAAAATAAACCTTTAATTTGAAGCATTACTGTTAAAAATGAGTTACTTCTTCCTTCAGAAATAAAACAAATTTAAACAATATAAATATTTCATTCATCTGCACAAATGTAAACTCAATTGAAAAAGTTTTAAAATTTTACTATTGGGTGATATTTTTCTATTGCTTTTCATTTCTGAAATCTTCAACTGCCCACAGGAAAATAATGCTTACATACAACTGTTCTAAGCAGATGAGGAGGAAGGAGGAAGAAGAAATAATTAGAAAAATCTTGTAGAGCCACCAAAGTATAGATAGATTCTCACCTTTAGAAATTCATCAAGAATAATTAGAAATTATTTTGAATCCTTATACTCCAATAAATTAGAAGATAGTGAAGGCATCCATAAATTTCTTAAGTCATATGATCTGCCCAGATTGAGTCAGGAGGATATAGACAACCTAAACAGACCAATATCAATTGAGGAAATAGAAGAAACCATCAAAAGACTACCAACTAAGAAAATCCCAGGACCGGATGGGTATACAGCAGAGTTTTACAAAACCTTTAAAGAGGAACTAATACCAATACTTTTCAAGCTACTTCAGGAAATAGAAAAAGAGGGAGAACTTCCAAATTCATTCTATGAGGCCAACATCACCCTGATTCCTAAACCAGACAAAGACACTTCAAAGAAAGAAAACTACAGACCAATATCTCTAATGAACCTAGATGCAAAAATCCTCAATAAAATTCTGGAAAATCGGATACAAAAACATATCAAAAAAATTGTGCACCATGATCAAGTAGGATTCATCCCTGGGATGCAAGGATGGTTCAATATACGGAAATCAATAAATGTTATTCACCACATCAATAGACTTAAAGATAAGAACCATATGATCATCTCGATAGATGCAGAAAAAGCATTCGACAAAGTACAGCATCCCTTTATGTTCAAAACTCTAGAAAAACTAGGGATAACAGGAACATACCTCAATATTGTAAAAGCAATCTATGCTAAGCCTCAGACTAGCATCATTCTGAATGGAGAAAAACTGAAGGCATTCCCTCTAAAATCTGGAACAAGACAGGGATGCCCTCTCTCACCACTTCTGTTCAACATAGTTCTCGAAACACTGGCCAGAGCAATTAGACAGACGAAAGAAATTAAAGGCACAAAAATAGGAAAAGAAGAACTTAAATTATCACTATTTGCAGGTAACATGATTCTATACCTAGCAGACCCAAAA
>NW_025999990.1:49578286-49655470 GCF_001458135.2 Marmota marmota marmota | reverse complement strand
TAGAGAGAGAAGAGGGGAGGGGAGGGGAGGGGAGGGGGGATAGTAGAGGATAGGAAAGGCAGCAGAATACAACAGACACTAGTATGGCAATATGTAAATCAATGGATGTGTAACTGATGTGATTCTGCAATTTGTATACGGGGTAAAAATGGGAGTTCATAACCCACTTGAATCAAAGTGTATAATATGATATATCAAGAACTATGTAATGTTTTGAACAACCAACAATAAAAAATTAAAAAAAAAAAGAAATTCATCAAGAAGACTGAAATCTCAAAAGGAACTAATATTTGGTTTTGCAATTTCAATTCTACTACAGATATTTGTCATGAGAAAATGCATAGCATATGGTAGTAATAATAGCTTATTATTTATGTGAATAGTTTATTATTTATCTGAAGATTAACATAGGACAGGCATTATTCTTAATGATTTATACTTATTTATATCCTTCTAAACCCTAAAAGGTTTCTATTTTACAGATGAGGAAACAGAGGTGAAGAAGGGCCCAGTGGCTTTTCCTAGCACCAATGAATTAACTAGCAGAGCCAGGATCTAAACCAAGGAAGGAAACCAGTTCTTGAGCTAGCATTCTTTTTTTTATATATATATATATTTTAGTTGTCATGCACCTTTATTTATTTATATGTGGTGGTTAGAATGGAACCCAGTGCCTCATACATGCTAGGCAAGCGCTCTACCACTGAGCTACATACAACCCTATAGTTAGCATTCTTCCAGCTTAAATCTTAGATCCAGGCACAATTAAGAATGGAAACAAAAAACAACAACAAAAAAATGTGTGTGTGCGCGCACAAGCATGTTGAGTGTGTGCGCACAAGCATGTTGAGTATGTGCATATATAACATCACCAGTTTCATGAACTTTTTTGGGGATCTTTTGTTAGAAATGTATTGGATTTCTTGACAACTGCTGCATCCTCAGTTATATGAAAGGGTAGATGACATTTTGACTCAGATATATATATATAAATAAATTTAAAAATCAACTGGGCACAGTGGTGCATGCCTGTAATCCGAGAAACTTGGGAGGCTAAAGCAGGAGGATCACAAGTTGGAAACCAGCCTCAGTAACTTAGTGAGACCCTATCACAAAATAAAAACTAAAAGGGCTAGGGATCATTGCTCAATGGTAGACCACCTCTTGGTCCAATCCCCAGTACCACAAAAATAAAATAAAAGTATGTTTTAAAAAATTGAGTATTCAATACTTAGTCGATCATTTATTTAAATCTCCTTTTATATATACTTTTAATTTAATTTCAGTCTTTAGGTCCTAAATTTGAATATAAAATTTATATGTTAATGAACTAACTTTATAGTCAATGCCAAATATGTTTATTCAACTATTGATTCAATCAAAATAACACAGCTATAAAACTAAAGAATCCATTATGTAGAGTGTCCTTTTAAATTTCCACTTTTCTTTTTAGAGCTTGACTAATAACTTATTTGGAAACTGCCTAAAATAATTATGAACTCAGATATTGGGCACCAGATAGACTTTTGATTTCGATAAAATACGATGGTTTAGACAAACACCCAAAACAAGCTAACAAATTTCTATCTTTTAAAAAATTACTGAATTATATTAGAGACTGACATTGTTATGGTTCAGTAATCCCATCCTTATGTTGAAGATATAATCAACACATAATTGACATAAGTGTTTTTACTGTGTAGGGGGGAAAGGTCCTCACCACACAGAGAGTCTGATAAGAGGTGACACAGTTTTGTTTTCAGCATATGTTTACTGGGTTCAAAATTATGGGCTTTTTCAAAGATTCCAAATACCTGTATACTTAAAACAAATCTTCTATTGTATACAGAATTACTATGGAAATGGCAAGAGAAACTTTTTCTTTTCTTTCTTTTCTTGTTTTTTTTTACCAACACACAACAAAGCAATGAATTTGAAATAAAGGGAGGGATATCTGAGATAAAGAACTATGAAATATGATTCTATCAAATGTTCTGTTATATGTTAATGAACAAATTGTTTCTTTCAGCTTCATTTTCCTAATCTGCAAAATGACCAGATTTTATCAAGTAATGTCTAAAATTCTAAAATTATTTAATTTGTATTATTTTCACACATTTTAAAACACAAAACATTTTAGAAGTTTCACTTAATCCAATGACTTCAAGTTTCCTCCCCAAAATCTACCCATTAAATTTTTTTTTTTGCCACTAAAGTGAGCAGCTGAGGAACTAACAATTACAGTCATTCATATATATATATGAGAGAGAGAGAGAGAGAGAATTTTTTAATATTTATTTTTTAGTTTTTCGGCGGACACAACATCTTTGTTTGTATGTGGTGCTGAGGATCGAACCCGGGCTGCACACATGCCAGGCGAGTGCGCTACTGCTTGAGCCACATCCCCAGCACCCAGTCTTATATTTTACAGGTTATAAAATGGTCTCATTTACTTCTAACATTGTTCCATTTAAGGCTTTCATCTTTGTCTCTTCTCCTACTTCTAATACCTAGCCCAATGCCCAGCATTAAAGTAAACAATATCCCTTGAATGAATTAAATGAATGGAATTTAAATGTTCAAAGAAGATTCCAGACCTTCTCTTTCCTCAGCACAGTGGCAGTGGGGCAGGGGTGTGCAAAGGCAGTCAGTTTGCAGCATGCTCAGTGGGATCTTAAGTTGTCATCAGTTTTCAACTTTTTCTAGAGGAGTTATTTCCTCTGAGCAATATGACCCCCATGACAAACCCTGAGGTCAACCCAACATACCTGGGCCGTATCCCTGTTGGCGTCAGGAAGTGCCATAACCATCAGGTGTAAGGCTTGAAACTGCACTTTGATGTGAGGCCCTCCTAACAAGAAAACAGAAATAATCACACATTTGAAACAACACTGATGTATTCTGACAGCATTTCTTGCTAACATCTGGTGGCACAGGAGGGCTCCTGACAGTTTTCAGTGGTAAGGACTCAGGTTCTGTGCTCAACAATGTAAATTTGTTCACTTGGACAGGAGCCTCCGTCTATCAACCTCCCTTCACATCCCATCATGCCACTGTAAAAGCAGGTGGCCAACCAAATACTTAAAATAATCCCAGATTTGTATAGCATCTCTATTTTCAAAGGATTTTCACAGACCTCGCCTTACTTTTATACTAAAAGTCTATTTGCTCAATTTTGCTTCTGCAAAATGAGGCAGCAAGATATAGTTATTATGAACATTTATTCTAGAACCAGATTCAAATTCAAAATTTAAAGTCTACTACTAAATCACTGTGTGAGTTTGGGCAGGTTATATAAGACCTTATTGCTTTCTTTTTATCTACAAAATGGGAATAGTCATCCTACCTACCTTACAGGACTGATGTGAGGACTAAATGAGCTGATAAATGCACAGTGTTTAAGTTAGTGCCTAAATACAATCATGGCTACATATGCATGCTCTTGTGATCAATGTCACCTGTTCTAGCTTGTACAGGGACATTTAGGGACCATGTTTGTGGTTTGCTCTTTGGAGACTGTTGAGGCATTTTATTCCTTAAAGACACAAGATGGCACCAGAGGGTTAGCATTTATATAGAGGGAGTCCATCCACACAAGATAATCCACAAGCAGCCGTGCTGAAATTTTAAAGTACACTAGAGAATCCAGACTTTCCTTCATCTTTCTGTATTCTCCTCAAAATGGTCTCTTGGTGAGGAGTTCCTGCAGGAAAGCATTATGTTCTGGAATCCCTCAGGAGTTCTCAAGTTCAAGAGAACTTCAACTTGAGAATATTATATTCAATGGCTGAAAAGCAGGCAGTTTGTTATAAAGTTACTGAGCTTCATAGCAGTGGAAATGCTCACGTGACGAGCCACTAGGCTAGCAGAGGTTGAGTACTGGAGGTAAGGATGGATGACAAGTGTATACAATCATGAACAAGGCAGCAGTGAGAGGCATGTTTATAAGGATCAGACCACATGCTCTCAGCACAACCCATATGTGAAGTTTAGATATTTATGTCAAATTCATAAACAAAATATGACCTAAGTTCAGAATGTAACTGAAAACCACCAATGCACATTGACGTGAGCTTGCCTGAATAAGAACCATCAGGAGAATGTCTCTGTACAGAGCATTTAGGGACAGAGAGACATTATTTTAATACATAAACTGCAGATTGCAGACTGTCTCTAATGTTCCAATGTAATACAAAAACACCTCTGGGTGGGGGAAACGAGATGCAGATGTAGGCTTGGGAGCTCTCTATTTCCATCCATTTCAGAGAAATTATGAAGTTCTCTTTACAATTAAAAGTTTCACGTGGCAAATAATCCATTTTCATTTTACTTAGGAAGCTTGGTCCTAAACTGTTCTGTGGTTAATAGTTTTGCAGTTAATTCGTTTAATGCATCTTAGTAGAGAACATTCTTTTTCCTGAGGTCATTATTCTCCCAGAAAGTTATTAACACTTCAAGAAAGCATATGAGGCTCAATTGATGAGTTTTTTAATTGTACGGGCAATTTGGGGGCCAAGATTGAAAAGAGAAAGTAATTGCACAACTGGGAAAGAATCTGTGCTCTCTGAACTTCAGTATCAAGAGGGTTGCTTAAACACGTACGCGCATGTGTTCACAATTCTCCCCTTCAGAAAATCTCGTTAAAACGAGAGCTTTCTTCAGGTGGCAAAAAGGCCATTATTTCCTGCTGCTCATAGGCCAGAACTCTGGGCTTCCTGCAGGGTTAGCTGGTATCAAATCAATCACCTGCAATATAGTATTTTTCACTTTCAAAGTCCTACAGGAAGTGTGGACTCCTTTGTGAACCTTTTCAGGATATTTTTCAAATTATCCCCCGTCAGTGAAGAGCACTGGCTGCAGTCAGAGAGGAATCGATGATGGGAAGAGAAATTCATTTATTCATGTGCCTTTCTTAATATGATTCTCAGGATGGCTCTAAAACCTTTGGAAGTCTGAATCCTCCTTGCATAATTCATAATTCCAAATCACACAAACAAGCAAACAAAAACACAAACCCTCTGTGGCATGGTTTCTTTTGATGACTTCTTTGGCATATGAACCACAAAGCAAAGGGAAACTAATAATTTTGCAGTCCATTTTCTAGGACAGCAAACAAAAATAGGAAGTCCTGAAAAAAAATTTAAACTTAAAAATAGGAAATTCTGTTTCTGGTTTGGCTGAGTAAGCTCCTTTTACAAAAATCAACCATTCTGAATAATCTTCAGACAAAGTACAAAATCCAACTACCTGAGACAGTGGAAAGGGAACAAAAGAGGCCCGCTCAGGAGGGGCTGGGCACCTGGAAGAGGAGAGGGCACAGGGAGAGTGTCACGTGTTCCTGGCTTCTAACTTGAGGCCAGGCCATAGTCAGGGTTGTCTAGGATGGCCAAAAATGCAATAAATAAATAAATAATCCTACTCTTTCTGACCTGAATCATAAAATAGGGTTCAAGGCAACCACAGCTCCCAGAAAGTTATGGAGCCATCATAAAAAGGAGGGATCCAGAGATGGAAGACCCTATTTGTAGAATAAACTCCACCCACATCATTGGCTGACCCAAAAGCCACTCAGGACAGCATAGCAGAGGGTTAAATAACAGAACTGAGCCTTGCTGAGCTGCTGTCCAAAAGACACTAGCAACTAGAGTCCAGCCAAGCAAATTACCAGCTTAAAACAGCACAAACAAACAAATACTTTTTGGAGGACTACTGCAGAAACCAGTCTCCAAACACAACATTCATGATGTTCAGAAGACCATTTAAACTGACTTGACATACAGAAGTAACAGGGACATGTAATCTATTCTCAAAGGTAAAGACAGAGACCAAACCTGAGATAACCCACACAGCAGAACTAGCCGACAGGTTTTTTTCATGTGTGTTTTGTTGTAGTTGTTTTACAGTACTGAGGATCAAAGCCAGGGTGCTTTACCACTGAGTGACATCTCCAGCCCTTTTTTATTTTCAGACAGGTTCTCACAAAGAGACTGAAGACTGGCCTTGAACTTGTAGTCCTCCTGCCTCAGCCTCTCCAGTTGCTGGGATTACAGGTACGTGTTACATACCCAGTCAAATAGCGGTTTTGAAGCAGCTATAAAAATTATGACCAATGAAGTGAAGGAAATGATAGGGTATCTTAGCATATGAATAAAAAATATTTAAAAAGCACCAACTGAAAATCCTAGAATTGAAAAAAAAATCCCACAATTATCTGAAATAAAAATGAAAGAATGGAAGTCACTTTTCCTTCTTTCTTAGCAATTTTTTCTTTCTAAAATACTGACTGGATCCTAGGTGGGGGAAAAAAAAGGTACTGGTCACAGACTACATATGTAAATTAAAGCTTAGAAAAGGGTCGCCTTGACTCTAATAGTCTCTTATTAAAAGACACAAAGGATTATTCTGTGAATCTGGTTCAGTTAAAAATTTTAAAGATAGGAAACTTCTATTTTTTTAGGACAAATTTTTTAGATAACTTAGGATCTATGTTATTTTGTTTCATTAATATTTTAATGACTTTATAGTTCTAGTAAACCTGCAGAAGGTTGCAGACTATCAGATATAAATATCATGTGTTAAACTCACAGAGCATTTTAAAATTTGAATTTCTGGCTGACATTTTCAAATGAAAATTTTTCCCATTAAAGCCTGAATTTGGCTCTCAGTCCTGCAGGGCAACTATTACCCAGAGCTGAGCAGCGACCAGTGTCTGTAAATGGGAAGTGTCCTCTCAGTTTGGTCATAGCCCTTTTCTGTTCATGTAGAACTACCATTTATTTAACATGCTCATATAGTCTTAGGCTTGTGACCCCTGACTTCACCATGTCAGTAGGCAAAGCCCCCAATATCTAACCCATTCCACTTTTATAAATTTTTCTGTTTTCATATCCTCTAACAATACTCAACCCTTACAACCAACCATTCAAAGTATTCCCTGACTGCCAAATACAGCCACACAGTCCAACTTTGTGCATTCTGTCAAGTACCTCATTTAAGATCTAATCTATGAGACTGTGATTTTTCAGAAACACTGTGTGGTATTATGATTTTCAGAAACAAAATGTTTCACACTTGTTACACATTGTATCGTCAGACCCAGGACTTCAAATTTAAGAAGGGAGGGATCTCATGTTTTTGAAGGGCTTTTCTTGATGCTTTCATTCAATCCCCACAATAACCCTGACAAGTGATTATTATTTGCAATTTATAGGTACAGCGGTTGAAGCTCATAAAGTTTGCATGGCTAAAAGATGGTTACACAGGAATTCAAAGCTGAAGAGTCCCATCCTCCTATGAACCCCTCTGCCCTTTAAACTATCACAGAGCCCTCAAAATCATACATACCAGACTTAAACACATTAGTATGTAAATGGATAACTGTTTACAATCAAACTTAATATTTCAACCAAGCATCATCAGGAAACAGCAAATCGACACATGTGGTCACATGTCATTAGGCACCTCTCTTCGGCTCTATCACTTTATTGACCTCATATCTTAGTCCATTCACATTTAACATCTTCTACCTACTTTCCATTAGGGTGATGAAGGCAGGTATATATTCCACAGGGAAGAGAGAGGTGGGCAGTTCTCTGAAAAATGCTTTCAACATTACTGCAGCTTCTCTATGGCACATTTTGTCCCATTTAAATTTATCAGTATTAAACTTGGCATCCAGTTCTTCACGGTATTGCTGCAAATCAAGGAAGACAGCAATGAGATTTAGTGTGTTTTTACCATCTTTTATCCCCTTTGAAAACTATCATTAATTAAATTAGTTTTGTACATAGAGTGATAAAGCACTATATACTAAGCCTTTTTTTCAACATGATTAATAGATCTGAAGTGACTGATTATGAATAAAATTTTAAAAATGTATTTGAGAATATTTAAAAAATAATGTTAATCTTGAACTAGACAAATATAAAAATTTTTTAGTTAGATCATAGTTTCCTTTCTGTGGTTTTGGCAGGAAACCACTATTCCCACATGATAAATGCACTGCTAGATTTTGACAAAGTCCCTATTCCCTTCTTTTCTTAATCCCTTCTGCCATCGTCACTTGTATTTCTAAAGTAGATCAGGAATGTGCACCTCTCAGCTAGTCCACATACAGAAGGAAAAATGTCCCAATAAAGTAACTCTGACCTCACTACACCATGCAGGCCAATGACATCTTCCTGGAGCAGTTACAGCAAAGTTTTATGCCAAGACACACACATGTCCTCCACATGTCTGCATGCCTGCCAAATCCTTCATAAGGTTTGGAGCACTGTGCAAATACTTCAAAAAACAAACAAAAAAGCACTAAGCCCTCAAAGGTTCTACTTGCCTTACAAGTTTTACATTATCAATTCATCTGATTATCAGTGCCACCGGTTCTCCATGTTTCTTTTCTAAAGTCAAACTCATCCTCTCCTGCTCCTTTGAACTACAAGGTTTACCTACTGTAACAGGCAATTAGTCTCCTGACTGACACTAACTTCTCCGAAAGGAATACTTTGAAAGAAACACTGAAAACCCTTAGAAGCCTAATTCTTCCAGCTTTGAACACACTCAGCCAAAGTCAGTTCACACATCTCACCTTTTCCTATCAAGAGCAGCTCATTAATATGCCAGGTACAGATGCTCTCATGGCTCCCAGAGTCTGTAAAATGGAGATCCTTCACATAACAAGTTACTTACAGAGATACATGGGATTGAGATCCACCCTCCAGTCCCTGCAAATGAGTCAAAGGAGATTTCTTATCCTGAAATTTAATAGGAATACTACAGCTAACCAAGTGGTCCTTTGATGATAAATACAATTATTCCAGTTGTCCTGGAATAAAGGATATCATGCAGCAGACTGGTTCTGGAAAAGAAAGATACAAGAAATCCACTCTTTGTCTTTAGGTGTCTTGTAGTACAGTGAAGGGGACCATTTCATGAACTGATAGTACTAATTCAGAATGTAAATGCTTTCATAAAGGTCACATATTGGCACCGTAACAGTCATCAGAGAAAGTAAACCAAACTGCTAGGGCCAAATCTTGAGAATCCTGATAGCAGAAGAGGACACAGAAGGACATGCTGGGTAGAAAGAATAGCTCAAGCGGTGACAGGTACTCATAGAGATCCAGTGTGCATGGAGAGTTGCAGATAGGTTAATGTTGCTGGAGTAAGGAATGAACCTGGGAAGCAGCCATGGCCACTCGGAAGGGGACAGGACTGCTTCCTGCAGTCAGTGAGGCAACTTGGGACATCTCTAAGCTGGAGAATGTCAAGGTGAAATTCATTGTTGATGACATCCAGACTGAAAAAATTATTTGAGGAATGAGGGGTTTGGTACAGGTTAGGAGAAGGCAAAAGAAGTAAAGAGTCCAGTTATGAGGCCATACACCAAAGGACAATTACCAAGCAATTGTAATTAGAAAGAATAGAGGCTATTAAAGAAATGCCTAGGAGGGGAAACGTAGGCAGGTGCAAATATTGTTAAAAGAAAAAACAAGAGGAAGAGCAAGAGTTTTCCATCAGTTGCCTAGTACTCCTACTGTAATGCAAGGGGCAACTGTTCTTCAAGAACAGAACAATTCGGATTCGTTTTCCACAAATCTCTGCAAAAGGAACCCATCTAATGTGACTCTCCTAACCTGCAAGTGTTCTCAGGTCACCTAAGAGGCAATAATGCACCAAGGCCAAGGGCATTATAATAAGATCTCTGAAGTTCTTATCCCAACAACCCCACCAACTGATCTGTATGGCCTATGCTTCAAGATTCTCACTAATATGATAGGGGTATTAAAATGATCTTCCTACCTCAAATAGCCAGAACTATCTTGAATGGAAAGAACAAAGTTGGCATTACACTAACTGACTTCAAAATAACTGCAAAGCTATAGTTATTAAAACAGTATAGCAAGACAAAAGAAATCCCAAAAACAGCACAGCATTGAAATAAAATAAACATATGGACCAATGGAACAGACAGCCTAGAAGTAAGCCACATACCTACAGCCAACTGATGATCAGCAAAGGAGCCAAGAACATGCACTGAAGAAATGACAGTCTTCTAATATATGGTGCTGGGAAAATTGGGTATCCACATGCTGAAGAATGGAATTGGATTTCTACCTTTCATCGGTTACAAAAATCAACTCAAAAATGAATGAAAAATGAAATGTGAGAAATGAAACTACTGAAAGAAAGCATAGGAGAAATGCTTTGGGACACTGGAATGGGCAAGGATTTTGTGGACAAGACCCAGGAAAAAAAGCAAAAATAGACAAATGAAATTACACAAACTAATAATGCTTCTTCTCAGCAAAGGAAACAATCAACAGAGTAAAGACCACAACCTACAGAATGGGAAAAAAATATTTGAAAACTATACTTCTGACAAGGGGTTAATGTTCAGAATATATTATGTAAGAAGTCTAAAGACTCATAACAAAAAACAAACAAAATCCAAGCCAATTAAAAAATGGGCAATAGACCAAAATGGACATTTCTCAAAAGAAGACATACAAATGGCCATAATATATATATTAAGAAAAAAAGTTCAATGTCACTAATCATCAGGGAAAGGCAAAAAAACATGGTGAGGTATCACCTCATTCCAATAAGAATAGCTGCTATCAAAAAGACAAAAGATAAGAAGTGATCTAGTCTGTTGGTGACACTTTCCTTTCAACAATAGAATGGAGAGAGACCCTGTGCCTAATAGAAGAAAAAGTAGGCCCCAATCTTCATCATGTTGGCTTAGGACCTGACTTTCCTAACCAGATTCCTAAAGTGCAAGAAGTAAAATTAAGAATTATTTTTTTATTCCAGTCTGGAATCAATAAATGGGATGGATTCAAACAGAAAAGCTTCTTCTTAGCAAAGGAAACAATCAATAATGTGAAGAGAGAGCCTACAGAATGGGAGAAAATCTTTACCATATGCATCTCAGATAGAGCACTAATCTCCAGGGTATATAAAGAACTCAAAAAACTTACCACCAAAAAACAAATAACCCAATCAATAAATGGGCCAAGGAACTGAACAGACACTTCTCAGAAGAGATACAATCAGTCAACAAATATATGAAAAAATGTTCAACATCTCTATCAATTAGAGAAATGCAAATCAAAACTACTCTAAGATTTCATCTTACTTCAGTTAGAATGGCAATTATCAAGAAAACAAGCAACAGTAATTATTGGCGAGGATGAGGGGAAAAACGTACACCCATACCTTCCTGGGGGGACTGCAAATTGGTGCAACCATTCTGAAAAGCAGTATGGAGATTCCTTAGCAAACATGGAATGGAACCACCATTTGACCCAGATATACCTCACCTTGGTTTATACCCAAAGGACTTAAAATAAGCATACTACAGTGACAAAGCCAAATCAATGTTTATAGCAACTCAATTCACAATAACTAAACTATGGAACCAACCTAAATGCCCTCTAACAGATGAACGGGTAAAGAAAATATGGTATATATACACAATGGAATATTACTCAGCCTTAAAGAAGAATGAAAGTATGGCATTTGCAGGTAAATGGATGGAGCTGGAGAATATCATGCTACGTGAAATAAGCCAAACCTAGAAAATCAAATGATGAATGTTTTGTTTGATAAGGGGATGTTGGATGCTGATCCCTAATGGGTGAGGGGTTGCTAAACAAGAATGGAGAAACTCTGGATTGAGCAGAGGGGAAGGGAGGGAGTAGGGGGATGGGAAGGATTGTGGAATGAGATGGACATTATTACCCTATATAAATGTATGACTGACTGCATGACTGGTGTGACTCTGCACTTTGTACAACCAGAGGAATGAAAATTGCTCTATCTGTGTACAATGTGTCCAAATGCATTCTGCTGTCATGAATTAGAAGAAATTTTTAAAAAGAACCAAGTAGGAGGTAGTTTTAAAAAAAACAAGATAAGAAGCATTGGCAAAGACGTGAAAAGAAAGGAAACCCTCCTGCACTGTTGGTGGGAATGCAAACTAGTATAGCTGTTATGGAAAACAGTGTGGAGCTTCCTTGAAAATTTTAAAAATACAACCACCATATGATCCAGCCATCCCACTATGGGTATGTGTCCAAGGTAAAGGAAATAAGTTTTTCAAAGAGACAGTGGCAAGCCATTCATTGCAGCACTATACACAACAGCCAAGAAAGGGAAACTAACTAAAGTGTCCACCGACTGATGAACGGATAAGAAAATGCAGTTCAGACCCACCATGGAATACGATTCAACCATAAAAAGAATGGTTGCTCCCTCCTCCTAGGTCTATTCCAGTCTTCAGGGTCAGTCCTACAGGAATCTATGCATATAAAGCGTGATTGTTTGGGCAACTACACCACATGATCTATTGTCTAGATGGCTAGTGTAAAATAACACCAAGAGAAAGATCGTCCTCTTCCGATTTTGACCAGAGCAGGCTAGAGGGTATATGACATTTCCACGGTAGCCCTAAATATGAAACCACATAAACCAGATGTGAGTTTACTTGGCCTCAAACAGGCAGGGAGCACCTGGAGGGTGTAGAAATCAATTTTCCTGTCAACTGTTAATGAGACCAGAGGCAAGGGTTGGAATTCAGGTTCTTAAATCTCCTTGGAGCAGAAATACAACCTGCTAAAATTTAGTTTTCATACAAATGCCAATGACTAGCCTGCAGCCACCAGCTCAGGAAGAGAAACTAACAGGCCAGGTAATGTAACTATAGAGCATTTAGTGCTGCCAGGGAATAATGGAAATGAGTCAAAAAAAAAAAAAAAAAAAAAGAGAACCTCACATGTCAAACTGTCTGCCTTCTTCCATAAAAAAATACACTCCCCAGTGTTTGGCTCAGATTTCTGCCGTGTTTTTAAAAGAAAATCACTGAACACACCAAAGCAATAAATTGGATCCAAATGACCTGCAGCCTCCAACAGGGGAACTGGCCTTGCATTTTTGTCTCTGTTTGGCTAAAGCCTTGCAACTTCTCAAGGCTGCCTCCCTGTCAGTCTTATTAAGTGTTTAAAACACAAAGCCAGGCTGGGTGTTCAATAGTGAAGCCTCAAATAGTTGCTGTCTTTTACTGGCACAAGGTGAGGCTCATTACAGTAGAATTTAAAAAAAAAAAAAAAAAAAAAAACTTTCTCCAAAGCACATTCCTAGAAAATGTAGTACAGTGGCTGAAGAAGGAAGGAAGGAAGGAAGGAAGGAAGGAAGGAAGGAAGGAAGGAAGGAAGGGAAGAAAGAGGTAGTTTGAGGTTTGAATTGAGGAGAAAGAATAAAAGCCTCTGTAGTAAGTCAAGTTTCAATGCCTTTCTAACTGCAGTACTTTCCTTTTTTTGCTCACTGGCCCAGATTCCTTTTGCATTGGTTTCTTGGAGCCTGAACCATGAAAACATCTGGATTACATTTTTCGGACTAACAAGCAGTAGAATAAATAGGCTGACACTACATAAAACCGATTAGGATAGAAAAGGGACTTTGACCTAAATGTGGTTCAGGAATGCATTTGCCTGTAAGAACACTCTGAAGGAACGATTAGCCTTTGATAAACATTTTTCAGTCAAAGACTAGCTCAAGAAAAATATCTTTTGCTATAAGGTTAAACTTGTTGCACATAAGAGATATCCTATATTTTCTTCCATTGGTTATTGAGGAAAAAGAAAACTAGATCTTATCCATTGTGCTTCTCACAAACTCACCTGTGTATGCATGCGTGCGCGCGCGCACACACACACACACACACACACACACAGCAGCCAGAATATATGTAAACGTAGCTTTCCAATGGGAGTCTGATTTTGTTGAGGAAATTCATTTTGTTGACTTTATTTCAGGTCTCTAACTCTGCTGGTAACCACAGATTTAACCAAAACTAGTAACAGTTTCCACCTTCAGATACAGGATACATTTATTCAGAAGTGAATCTAAGAATCAGTCATTTGAGAAACAAAGGCAAGAAGTAGATGGAACTTGGAAAGCATAACCCTAAGGAGCCATTAGAAACTCACCTGCCTTCCACGTGAAGCTATATTTAGCCAACTCCAACAGGGAAGTCAAAACTCCCAATATACTTTAATCCCTGACATCACTGTCAATGGCCTGGTACTGGGTTCAGATCTCCCTTCAAAAGAGAATTGGCCACATGCATCTGCAAAACATTCAGGCAGCTGACTCTCCAGGCGGTTGGCCCCTTCTCTGCAGGAAGCCCAGTCCATGGCAGGGCAGGGCACCTAACAGGAGGAACTGCCAGGCCTGCACTGTGGCCTGAGGCTCACCCTGCCCAATCCTGCTTCCTGCCCTCTATAAAGAATAACCTTCAGAAGCACTATCCCTTAGTACAACTCTCTTCCACTGCTAATCCCTCTTAGCATCTGCTCTCTAGAGGATCAAAAAGACATGCTATTTACTCTGTTTCCACTTAAAAAAATCTTGTAACACTTCTTTATAAAAAGTCCTGAGACTTCTGGCTACAAAACAGAATTTCCCCAAACAGGTACCAAAATGAATTAATGAAGACACACCTTTCTGTTTCTATGCATTTCCTTGGAATAATTCTAACCACAACTAAATTCATTTTTGCCTTCCCCTGAGACTTTTTTCTCAGAGGTTCATTATTTAATATCCACCAACCAGGGCTGATCCCAGCACAAGGATGAATTCTTCATCGTGTGTACCCATCAGAAGATGCAGTGGGATACTTTACTGGAAATTAATGACAAAAGCTTTTTCTTTTCAATGATTCTTCCCCTTACTCTTTTGTAGAGTTCCCACTTTTATAGAAGTAAGAAGGCAAGGTAAAAGGATGCACATGGCTTGAGGGGTGTTGTGCGTGGACACTGACATTACCATAAGTGGAACTGGGTTTTAGAACTGCAGTGTTATGACCATGGCTACAAATTCTCACAAGAAATTCAACTAAAAGGAAAACCAGTGAATGTCTCTAAGCTTAAAGTAACTGGAAATGGAAAGAAGGGCAGGCTCCCATGTTGTTGGCTTAGTGACTTTCATGACAAAAAGGAACCCAGCAAGCTGATGTGGCTAACTCAGAACAGGGATGAGCATTTTGACTTTTCAAACTGAAAATAGGCAGTGTTTTTTGATGTATTGTTTTGATGTTACAGTTTATTATTATTAATGTTGTTTAATTTAAAAGGATCATGAAACAAACACATAATCATAGGTACCAAGGAATATTAGGAAGAGCCAAATGATCGTATCAAGTAAATAACGACATCAACAAAGACTAAATTCCCAAAGCTCCTTTGGGCTGGATCTAACTAGCTTTGATTTCTAACAAGGAACAGAAAATGTTAGGTACCTTGACTTTGGCAGTACATCCTGAAAGTCGAAAAATTCCTTCAGATTCCAGACCTGATTCCTCGACTTTCTCAAAAAACTAGAAAGCAATGATATATTACAAAAATAAGCACCTCTATAGGATTATAAACATCTGAAATAGTGATGATAGCAATAATCAACATATTGAGCATGTACATGCAACTGGTACTTGACTACTGTGTTAACTATTCCTGACCACTCTAAAAGGTCAAAATAATCCTCCAATTAGCAAATGAGCAAATGGTGATTTTGAGTCCTTACATAACTTTCCCAAGATCAAGCTCCAAGAGATGGCACTGGCTCTCCCAAGCTTTGTTTCTTAACCAGTATAATATGTTGTCACTTAACCATTTTAAGATTGAACTTCTACTATATCTCCTCTTCTGAAGACTGATCAGTGAGAAAAGATTCTAAATCTTTGTAATCACCCTGGCTAAGACCCTATGGGACTTGCAGATATCTGACCAAGAAGTTAGTTAGGGATTTCAAAGGTTAATCACTCTCATGAGTTCTCTCAGTGGTGATGGTTGCTTTAAAAAAAAAAAAAAAAGTTATAGGATCACTACTTATTGTGTATTGCAGCTCAGATACTAATCTCAGCATTTTACATACATTACTTTATTTAATTCTGGCAATAATTATATAAGGTAGATACTATTATTTTCTTCATTTTACTACTGAGAAAACTGAGGTACAGAAAAGTGAAACTTCACACAGTGAAAGGAGAATCCAGTGTCTTTATCTCCTTTAAAGAAAGGATGGCACTTGGAACTAAAGTAGTTCTTTTAGGTACAAAGAGAAACAGATATTCAGGAAGAAAAAACCCGAGAAAGAAACGACGCTCCTATAGGAGTGAAAGAGGGCAACCTCAAATTGTCTTAAATGAGAAATGCTTAACATCAACAGTAATAACATTTATTGAGTGACTAATGTGATAAAATTCCAGACTGCCTTTAACTAGCACTTCTTGAGCGCCTTTTGTTTGCTACCATTTGCTAAGTTCTGTGCTAGGTTTTTGTGCTTACATAACAACATAAATTTAAGTGTTGAGTCTTCTCAGATTTCCATGAATTTTTCTTTGAACTCTTTCCTTTACATAGAGGAAAAAGGGCATCATATAGTTTTCATTCAAAGCAGGGAAGAAAATCGTAAGAGTCACCATGAACTATGGGCCTGAATCCATACTGTGTTCCTTCTTTTCCACGCTGCTCTTGCTGGCTGTGTGATCTTGGGTAAGTTATTTCACCTTCCTATGCCTCAGTGGCCTCAATTGCAAAAAGGAGATTAACAACACTGATCTCCTTAGGTTGCTTTGGGCTGACTCAAAGGATATTATGTGGATAACAATGGTGCAGCCCTGCCGGGGAGAGGTGGTTGTAGATGGGCCCTGTGCACAGAGGTGTCACCAGTGTACTCTGGCTATCTATCTGACTGTTCCCAAACTCAAATTTAAGTCCCCAGATTTAAGAGAGAATCTCAATTTGTGGCATTGGTAGCAAAATATAGGAAGACAAGAAGAGGGATGAAGAATTGTTAGTGTGAGTAAAGTAACTATAATTCTTCAGTTTTATATATATATATCATTCAAAAACATCTTAAAATTCAACAAGGTTTGTGTTGAGGGCTTGGAATTTTAATTGTGCCACTGGATGTCACTGTTGAATAAATGCATACTTAGGTAAATCAGTGTGAATTGCTGCCTATTAGACAAGAACATAACTTAAAAGTAAATCAGCTATTTAGCAAGGGTAGTTACAGCAGAGATACTTGCATAATAATCTAGAGATCAAGTATCTTCTTCTACCAAAATTCTTCTCATTGTCTAAAAGTATCCTATATGCCCAGTCATACCTGGAAAACCACTAGAACAAGATGATTTTTAAAGTCTATTAAACTTTGTTTGAAAAATTTATAAAATGATCACACACACAGTAATTCTTAAAAATCTAGTCTATGATATATCTTAGCAAATATTCCATAAATATACTAAAATAGTAATTAATTATCAGCTTTATCTGACAGAATGAATATACACACACATACATATGGACAATTTACATTTGAAAAAATATTGGAAAAAACAAAACTGTGTCCATCCTCTGATGTTCTGTGGTCAGACAGTGTCTAACAGGCAAGGCTGCTGGTGGTGGATGTGGTTTATTCCCCAAGGGTTTAGTACTAGAAGCGTGGTCCTTAGTGTGGTGATCTTGAGGTGGAGGAACCTGTAAGAGGCAGAGCCTAGTGGGAGGTCATGACTGCCCCTCCCTCTCCCTGGCTTCTGCTCTGACCATGTGAGCTCTCCTTCTCACACACACTGCTACCAGTGTGGCACCACCCTCCACAAGGTCAGGCAGCTCCGGGGAACTTCCCTAGAGCTGGTCTTTCAGCCTCCAAAATACTAAACTAAATAAACTTCTTTTCTTACAAGTACCCAGCTTCAGATATTTTGTTACAGTAATGGAAAGCAGATAATAGGAAGACCAACTGTTCTCAATGCTTACAGGCCATTGTGAGGCTACCTGGAACAAGTAAAAAATTGCCAAGGGTCTCATTCCTAATAGGGTTCAGTGTCTTTCAACCTAAAGGAAAATTCATTAGTGGGTTTACAAAGTCCTCAACCATAAGCACAAGGCTCTCTTCCCTCCTCATTCATTCATTTGCGTTCTACTCACTTTTTGTAATACAAGGGGAACTTTCACTTCAGGGTCTTTCTTTCTGTCATTGTCCAGGAGGACTGTAAGTGGAACTCCAAAAATCCCATTGTCTTCAATGTCACACAGTCACGAGAGAAAGAAAAATAAATAAATAAATAAAATCAGAAAAGTACTGTCTTATTCTAGCATGTCAGTATTAAACACCAAAGCCATCTGTCTCCTAAGTTACCTCGTCCTTTTACTTTCTCTGTTTTGTTTCTTTTCAGTTGAATTCCAAATGCATCAAAAAAGGCAGTCAATTCAATCAGAGAGAGATGGCGAATTTTCTTCATGTCCTCAGCAGACAGGTCTCCTGCTTCGGTTAAGCCAAGTCTGGTTTTCTGAACAGTGAGTTTCTGAAATAACACAGTGAAGATATTTATTTTTAATGGCAAAGGAAAATTATACTTTCACTCAGATACCACCCAGACACTCTAAACCTATAGAAGAAAACATGCAAAAAGCTCTGAAGAGCATACTGCATCATAAAAATATTATGAGTATGTTTTGAGAACATTTGCAGATCACTATTATGCTAACTAGAAGCAAAACAGTAGTCTGAAGTCCATGATAACAGTGCTATCATAACTGTGGAAATGGCCCTTTAAAGGCAACATGCTGTATTGTCAAGCAACACACATGTCAAGCATCACATGGAATGTACCCACTGTGGGTCCTTAATCTGGATTACATGTGCCACACACAAGCAAAGAACACAACTAAGTGTAGCACAGGAGAGATCTGGATTTTTTTTTTTTTGACAATAAATCTCCTTGATTTAGGATTCGTGTATGCTATACTGCATACTTAAAAAGAATTAATAGTCTCCTAATCAAGTTTTGCTTAAAAACCATATTTAGATGATTCCAAATTCTTAAAAAAGAAAAAATTCACAGAAAATACAACTAATCTTACTATGTCTTACTTTTGAAGACAATGATACTGTTATGTTATTCATTTCTACACTAAGAGAGGAAATACACTAAATTAATAACCACAAATCTTAATAACCTAGAAATGTTGTGAAGACTCTAAGGAGCAAGCAAAAGATCATTCATATATAACATCCACAGGTATGCTTTGCTCTCAGAAAATCTGGTATTGAAAAGTATGGTGAAGTAGAAAAATCCTACAGTTATTTAAATTATAAAGCCTCAAGAACACAGTTTCAGGTTCCCTATATTGGAGCTTTTGGGGGTTATTAAACTATATACCCATTCATTCATTCATCAACAATTTTTTCACTCGAACCCCAAGTTTATGTTTGCATGTATTTATATTGTGGTGCTGAGGGTTGAACCCAGGGCCTCATACATGCTAGGCAAGTACCACCACTTATATCCTCACCCAGAACTTCAAGCATTTAAAAGTAAAACCATATGTAGGATGTGCTTTAGGGCATATCTTGTGCTATTAGCAGTTGGTTATTTCACCTTCTTCTTGAAACCAAGGAAGGTCTGGTAGGCTTAAGAGGCTGAATCAGGAGGATCACAAGTTCAAAATCAGCCTCAGCAACTTAGCAAGATCCTGTCTTCAAATAAAATATATTAAAAAAAAAAAGAGACTGGGGATGTGGCTCAGTGGTTAAGTGCCCTTGGGTTCAATTCCTGGTACAACAAAACAAAACAAAAAAATAGTAATACATAATAACAACAATATAAATAAGAACTGCACTCATTTATTGAGAAACTACTGTGTATTAAACCCTATGTCAAGTTCTTCCTAGGGGTCTGACCTATACCCTGAATGAGCCAGACCTCAGAAAGACACAACTTTGATGAGGAAACCTAGGAGCAATATTCTCTCTTGGAGACCCTTCTGTAACAAAAAGGAAGGACTGTCCTTGAAATCGGACTACTACATAGGCTTCCTTTTCTGTTGCATTCTGCCCTCCCTTATGAAGATTGCTTAGGGACCAGAAAGGGTTTGGAGTTTGACACATTTTAGGCTTTAAATATGTTCTTACAGGGCTTTGGGCATGTTACTTAGCCTCCCTGGGCCTCAGTGTTCTCATTTGTAAAATAGGAGTAATCAATAGGGTCCACTATACAACTAGAACACGTGGCGCAGTGTCAAGCCTGTGGAGGTTGCTCAGGGAGTCTTAGAGCGTTTCCCGTTCCTCTTCTTCTCTCCCTCATGGGCCAGTTGTCTGGGTATGGTCCAGGCTGACTGGTCCAAAAAAAATCTATTTCCAGATGACATTCCTTTAGTCCTGAAACTGCCCAAGTCCTGCTCATCATGCCTCTATCCCTGATAAAAAGAGAATATTCAGGACGCCACATCATGAACTCTTCATACAGGCATTATTTATTGAACAGTGAATACATCAATGTAATATAGCTCTGTGGTAGGTTTTCAGGATAGACCACTCTAGGTTTGTGTGTGTGTGTGTGTGTGTGTGTGTGTGTATGTGTTATCAGTTCTGTCTATCATGTAGTAATATAAATTCCTGAATTGGGTTTGGTAAGCTTCAGTGTCTGTCCTATGAGCTCTACTTCTTATTGTTATGACTATAACTTTCTGCTGTACTCACACCCCCTTTTTTTGTAGTTATATATGGACAGCATACCTTTATTTTATTTGCTTATTTTTAAGTGGTGCTAAGGACTGAACCCAGTACCTCACACATACTAGACAAATGCTCTGCAACACAGCTACAGCCCCAGCCCTGTGCCCCCTTGTGATATGTGATTTATAGAGATAAAAATACATATAGTTAAGGTGTGCACTGACTTATATGTGAATTAAGAATATGAAGTGCAAGAAAACTCACAAACCAGGTCAAAAATCCACTTCATCTGTGCTATAGTATGGATCTTGAATCTACCCCCAAAGTCCCATGAATTAAAGGTCCCCAGCCTGTGGTGCTATTGATGTGTGGTGGAAACAGTAGGAGGTGGAGCCTAGTGGAAGAAAAGTAGGTCATTGGGGGGAGGGTGTCCTTGAAAGGGACATTAGAGCCCTGGCCCTTGCTCTTTGATCTTTGCTTCTTGAACAGCATGGAGTGAGCAGCTCACTCTACCGTGTGCTTCTGCCATGATGGTCTGCCTACCCACAGGCCCCAAAGCAATGGGCCTTCTAACCACAAACTGAAACCTCCCAAACTGTGAGCCAAAATAAATCTTTCTTATTAAGTTGATTTGTCTCAGACATTTATCACAGTTATGGAAAGCTGACTAAAAACAACCTGTCAAGCAGTATTCAAGCATATGTATTCATAACTTTTTTCAACCCAGGACTGCTAGGTACACCCAGGCGAACTGTGCACTACATAATAAATAGTCCCCAAAATGGTGGTATGCAATGCTGAAGCCCACTCTTCCCAGTCTCCTTGAGCATATTCAGACATTAAAAAGAAAATAATCCTTGTTTGGGCTCATGGAACAGAAACAGGAAGTTACTAGAATAACCATGAAGGGTTTGACTTACAGTTAAAGCATAGTCTTCTTTCTTAATCTCTGACTTCTTAGATCTATTTCTTTTTGGAGCCTCTGTAACCATTTCTGAATAAGATACTTCAAAGGACACCTCTTCAGTCTCTGCTGGAATGTCCTTTTCCAGATAATCATCTAGAGAAACAAAAGATACAGAATATTTAATATGCCACTTAATCAAGCAGTACCATGTACTGGAAAATAAGCACAAAATATTCACAAAACTACCCACAGCACATCAGTTAAGTAATGCTGTGGTGTCATCAGCTTCCACATGAACAGATTTCTATTGTTATCCAAATGAACTTTCAATATAATCTTATTTTTCAAATTTTAGACTTTTATGTCTCATGAAAGTTTTTGAGGATTAGTCCCCAAGCAGGGTATTTCTATATATTCCTGTGATATTGAAATTAAGCCCATCCAGACCCACTGTCACTTACTGGAGAGTCAGAAGCTTGAAGCAGAGGAAGAAAGAAGAGATTCTGGAATTCCTCTCTACTTTTACTTCTTCCTCTTCTTATTATTTTTTTTAACTGTGAAATATTTGCCTCTTAAGATGTGTTCAAATTGAATTTGGACTTCACTGCAAGGTGTGTTCAGATGAAATAATCTGAATTTCTTTATTTGATGCTGGTTACCTGACTTTGTATGATACACATTAAGAAGAAGTCTGCTGAGTAATATATATATATATAATGCCCTACAGAATTGCTTTTCTCCAGCTGGTCTGAAAATTAGGACAGAAGATTCCTTGACCCAGAACAAAGGAATCCATAAATTATGTGAGCAATCCCATCCTCTGATTATTGATTGATTTTGGCTTGTCATCTTGTTTCACTACCTGGCAAAACTGTTTATGTGCAAAGTAATGATTTATTTGATTACAAAAAGAACTCATTCTCTTTTGCCCTCTTCTATAGACACTGACAATTTGACAAATTGGAACAAAAAGGAACAAAAGGCAGAATTAATGGAAGACCTGATTAATTTTACATTAAAATTTTACATTAAAATTTGGAAACCCAGTAAATGGGTGTGCCATGAATTTCAAAAATGACAAAGTTGTGAGTTTTTATTTGTCATATGGAGGCTTGCCCTCAAAATAGAGGTAGAAAAAATATTAAATAATACTCTAACTTCTTAAGGATAAATGGACAAAGTCTTTGGAGAGCAGCAATTAAACAGGCCAATTCCCCAAAACTAGAGGACCACTGCATACTGATGTTTCTTTTAGAGGCATAATTTGAGCTAGGTTACCATATGGCATTATATATAAATAAATAATAACAAATAAATAATTTCTGGAAATACCTTCTCCTTGATTTGTTTTGTGACAGCTTTATTGAGATACTATTCATGTGCCATGAAATACATCACTTAAAGTGGACAAACCAATGGTTTTTAGCACATTAGTGTTGGACAATCATCATCGAGTCAGTTTTGGAACATTTCATCAACTCTATTTCTTTGAATTGTGATGGGAATGCTGAAAGTACAGGCTGTTTTTAGAAGATGATTGCACATACTTCCAGAAAACTTTGAGCAATCACAAAAGTACATGGCCCTCAAGAGCCTGTTTCCATCTATCAGGTGGATTTGAGATTCCATTCTTAGCCATGTAGGGAGCCCACCTCTCAGAAAGAAAAGACCCAGATAAAAGCTACCGCTGTAATCCTGTATGTTGCTAGCTGCTCAAAAACGTGTTCCTGAGCAGTAATTAGGGAGTCTTGGAAGTGGCCTGCTTCCTGGTTTTCCTGCAACTGCTGGGCAGAGGCCTCAAGTCAAAGACACTGCTTAAGCGAGGAGTTTCTAAATTGGTGATAATTGGCTGGTGATAGAGGAGGAAGAAACTCTGCTTCCAGCATGGCTATTAGTTTTGTCTTCTGTGACAGAATCAAGTGTTGGAAGGTGAGAGGAAAGAGAGAATACTGGAAGCAATAGAATAATAATGGGGAGAAAAACATACTTTTTTGCTTTTAAAAATTCACTACTGGGAGGAAGAGGGATGGGGAAAGTTGGTCGATGGGTACTAAGTTGCAGTCAGGAGCAGGGAGTTCTGGTGTGCTATCATATGGTAAGGTTTCTAGAAAAGATGATAATATACTGTAAATTCCAAAAAAATTTTAAGAAAGGAGTTTGAAAGTTTTCACCACAAAGAAATGATGTTTGGGTGACAGTCTATTTAACCTGATGGAACCATTACCCCATGTATGCATATATTGAAACATCACATGGTAACCCACTAATAGGTATACTGTTTTATGTATTTATATATTGGTATAAAAATAAATGTATTAAAAGAAACAGTTAAAAAAGGAAACTCACTACTGTGTCAAGTTCCCAAACACAAGTGAGAAGACACAGCTTAAGTTCAATAGGTGATCATGTTACTCACCACTCAATGCACTATGAGCTGACTGCCCCGCATCTGCAGACCCATTGGAATGAACTGGTACATCTGGAATAGCCTCCAGTATGGACTGCTAAGCAAGGGAAAATGAGCACAGAACATTATACCACAAATATAGGCTACCCATCATTTCACTCTGACTCACGTAAGAGTTCTTTTCACACACACAAAGTTCTTGATTTCATAGCTGGTCTGCATTAATTTTCATTGTCACTGCATTCAGTTTAGATGTGTTCCATTTGGGTTTCTCAAAATGGAACAGTGTCAAGGTCAATATAAGCCTGCTTTCTTAGCTCTTCAATATTTGCTATTTAACCTTTGCTAAGATATACAAATTATAAAACTTGATGTCATACAACTTGGAAATTATTTGATTTGCTAATCTTGATGCATTTGTCTTTATTAAGTATATTACAAATATTAACAGGTTAATTCTCTCACTGCAAAACACACAGACAATAACAAAAATTAAGTATCTTTTCTAATTTTGTTTCTCTTCTTAATCAACTTAGTACTTTCTTCACTGAAATCCTGTCAAAGCATTTAACTTGGCTGCAATGTCATCAGAAGTTGAGTATCTCTTTGTTCAGGTCCAGTTGGATATGTGAAAAATTTACACAGAAATTCTAACAAATTCTATAAATTTTCATGTGAGAGTTATCTGTGAATTATGTGTGACAATGAAAATCTCCTATTTGGTCAAGAATTTTTTGTATGATATTCACACATAAAATCTGTTCTTTTTGTCCCCTAGAGCTTGATGTTGTTTCTTTTATTCTCATATTTATTTTGCAATAACTGAACATCTGTTTCATAAAAGATCCTTTATCATGTTTTCTACAAATCACACAAGGGAGTCTCAAATTCTGAGCCTGATATTCTCTTTCATTTCAAAGGAGCTTATATACTTTTAATTGTATAAATAGATTGCCAATTATTAAAACACAGGTGCCCAAATACTGTAATGAACGGGAATAAAGACAAAAAAGTCCAAAGGCTATATAAGAGCTATGTAGTTCACTGTCAGATTTGTAGTGGCTCTAAAATCTACAACATAGAATAAAGCTTATTTACTGTTATAGTTTAGATCTGGAATCTCCCCCTAAAGTCCCAAGTAATAAAGGCTTGGTCCCCAGCTTAGAGCAATTAGGGGTAGTGGAACCTTTAAGAAGTAAAGCCAAAATAGAGGGCCATAGGTCAATGGGGGAGTGCCCATGAAGGGGATATTAGGAACCTGATCCCTCCTCTTCCTCTCTTCTCTGCTTCCAGCTGCCACGAGGGAAGTGCCTTGCTCTTCTGCGCACTCCAGCCAGGATGTGTTGCCTTGCCACAGGCCCCAAAGCACTGGGACTGACAGACTGTGGACTAAAACCTCTAAAATTGTAAGCTAAATAGACCTTTCCTCCTTCTAAGTTGATAATCTCAGGATTTTGTTGTCATAATAGAAAGCTGACTAATGTATCCACATATGAAAATCCTTGAAAAGATGGGGACAACTTTTCAGTGGTTTCCTAAAGTTTTCCAACAAAGAAATGCTTTGTCAGCCTTAAAATGACTCCGTGGTGGGAGGGAAGACTCTTTGGAAAATTGAGAAACGTTTAATTTATTGATGCATTTGAGAATTTATTGAGAATTTAAAGCTGAAGGCTTAGGATGCTTAAACTCACTGAATTGTTAGTTTCTTAATCTGTGGAGAAGAGTCCATCTACTCAGTGTAATCGGCCTCTAGCCAGCCTATTGTACTGATGACTGTCTGTTCTTTGTAATATAAATTACTGTGGGGCAGAAGTTTGAGTCATAATGCCTCCTCTTGGACCACTTACAATGAGGAGGACAGAATAACACATAGGGAACACTATTAGAAGACACACAATCCACTGTTAAGAACTTATTTCTATAAAGTATAAGTATTATTGGAAAATGATTCAGAGGGAAGAGGAGCTGCCCAGAAGGTTTTTGTGGATGAAGTGGTTGAACCTGAGCTTGAACCAAGGGACAAAGAAAAGGACTTACAGAGGCAGAGGACAGGGAAAATATTCAGGCCAGAAACAGAAGAATAAATTTCAGACATGGACAAAGCTGAAGTGTTTCAGCACAAGGATCATGGAGAGCAGGGTACTCCAGGAGTTGAGTCATAGTATTAGATAAATATAAGAGAGAAATTAATCAAGAGGATAAGCTCCAATTATGGAAGGGGCTAAAAGCCAAATAGAAACCCTGGGACTTAGAATCATAAGAGTTAAAAATAAAACAGAAAAAACAAAGGAGCTCTCTGCCATTTATTTATGCATTCATTCATTCATTTTTGCACTGGGGATTGAACTTAGGGGTACTTAGCCACCGAGCCACATCCCTACCCCTTTTTCATATTTTATTTAGAGACAGGTCTTGCTAAGTTGCTTAGGGCCTTGCTAAGTTGCTGAGGCTGACTTTGAACTTACAATCCTCCTGCCTCAGTTTTCTCAGCTGCTGGGATTATAAGTGTGCACCACCACAACCAGCAGCCCTCTCCTTTTAAAATCACTCAGTGAAAATGGAGAAGGAAGATGAGCCTGCCCACAAAGGGTCCTTGAGTTTTGAAATAGGTCAAGTAGAGAGGCTAGATGCTTAGCATTTATATGGTTATCCCTCAAGATTCACGGGGGACTGGTTCCAGGAGCCCCTATGGATATAAAAAAAATCATGGATACTCAAGTCCTTTCTATAAAATAACCTACATACCTCTTTCTGTATACTTAAAATCATCTCTAGATTGCTTGTATGTTTGTACTAGTACAATATAGGTGCTATGAAAACAGATGCTATGCTGTATGTCTTAGGGAACAATGAAAATGGAAAAACATTTGGACATGTTCAAGATAAATGCAACTTAAAAAAATATATCTGATCTGCAGTTGGTGGAATCTGCTGTTACATCTATTTATTTTAATAGACGCTGGATGATCATTTGATATAATGTACACTCCATTCCAGATTAAACAATTGCAAGTTTTAAAACCAAGAAATATTTTACTTAGTGATGAGACATTAGAAGAAAAGTTCTAATTTTTTTTAAGGGGTAGGCATGGCCTTTGGTGAGCTGATCTGGAAGAAAAAAATTTCTAAAGAAAAAGAAATCTTGGATGTAGATTTTTATGAGTGTGAACTCACTGTAACAGATTTTTAAAACAAACCATAGAAATAGACCCTTAAAAAAGTGGGGATTTTACTTATCTTAATAAAGGTGGCATTTCAAATATGTAAAGAAGATTACAGATTGAGGGAAAAAAAGGTACTAGTCAAGTTGAGGCATAGTTTTGGGAAAGATAAAGTCAGATTATATACTTTATGCCATTTCATAACATAAATTCAAATAGGGCAATTCTTGGGGCCTCCTGAAGTCTTGAAGAGACAGTAAGGTGTCCTTCAGAATTCATCCTGGCAGGATAGACCCCCAACCCTTAATCCTACTTCACTCAATTACTAAAAATCCCACCATCTCAAGAGACCTGGAAGTCAAACTGGGGTGCCTGTAGTTCTTTTATAAGCAAGAACCATGTGGCTTACAAAAGTAGTTACCTCATGGTAAGAAGGCCTAGGATCCTTTCAGGACAAGTACAGTGGGGGTGAAGTCAGTATCTGAGGGCTACTCTAGTAACAAACCATTTTGTATAGCATTTCTAAATAAAGATATCCTCAGTAACAAAGAATCCAAAGTAAGTCAAGAGATTGATGCCAATGAGACAGTTTTAGGCCTAGCAGTGCTCTATTTATGTCATTATTGGTATCAAATTTGTTTTCTGAAAAACAAAAATGAAATCTGAGTGTTTAATTTGCTGTGGACAGCTCTACCTGTAAGTGCCATGCAAGATCATTTTCTTTCTTTCACATCCTCAAACTTCCAAGCACCCTATTTTAGACAATAGGTTCTCTTTCTTTTTTCCTTTTTAAATTTTCTATGTTTGTTTTATGTGTGTGTGTGTGTGTGTGTGTGTCTTTTTTGAAAAGCTTTTTCTTTTCTTTTTGCTTAATTTTTTTTTGTTTTGCTTTGTAGACAATATTTTCTCAATAATGATTGTCAAATGAATGAATGAATCAATCATATGGAAAGTTAGCAGAAAAAAATGAAGAAATGGAAAAACATAACTAGCACCAGTCTTATTAGTAATAAAATTGTGGTCATATCTCCTATAGAAACTTAAAACACAAGGATTATCTGCCTCTTCTTCAGCACCCAATTATGCAATCACCCTACTCCAAGTTATGCTCAGTACATACATGGAACCACCCACCTGCAGACCTTTGTTGCTGGCTTGAACAAGACACTGAGCTTATTAAAGTCAGCTAGAGATGCAGACAGGGGTAGGACTATGTCAGGAGCTTTCAAGTTAACTGCAGGGTGCTGGATAAACACTGTAGCCTTAAAGCAAGTCTTGAATTGTATATTGGTGACTTGCAGCTATGGGAAGGATGGGCTGGCAGGGTACAAAGATAAGGACTGGGAGATGCCTTATGTGGCTACTTCAGCAATGCAGAAAGTAGTTTCCACACTAAAGAAGTAGTTTTAAGAAAGGCAGAGGGTAGAAATATTCTACAGCCATTCACATGATAAATCCACAGGTCTCAGAGATGGACAGGAAAAAGTGAGAAGGCAAAGTTACAGTTGATGCAAAGGGATAATTCGTGGGCATATGGGTGCTACCAGCTAAGGTGGAAGATAAAGGATCCTGGGAAAGGGCTAGATCAGGAAGCCTCAGTTCCAGGGATACAATATAATTGTGTTAGATCTACTACCGGGAACTCCTTCTGATAGTTACCAGAGTTTGTGAATGATTTACTTTGTTTTCATTAATAAATAGGGTGAATTTGAGATGATATCTAAAATAGAGACATTCTAGTTTATTTTCATTCCAATGCAAGGTCTCGCATGAGAAAAGAAAATACAAACTTTCATCTAGTAGGTCAGAAATTGTGGGTATCCTTCAGCCTATCTGTGACATAGCTTACAGAGTTACTGATTATTCATGGTAAAAACAATTCACATTATTTTATTCTTCTTAAATGGGGATATCTTGGGAGTGTGTCATGTAAGTGAATGTCAGCTATCTTGTTTTCAAAATGGGCAATGATTGACAAACTATTGCCCAAAGGAACATTTGAGGGTGTTACCTCTATCTGACTGTCATTGACTAGCTGCTACCACTGAAGAGGCCTTTCTAATGGGGTCTTTCACTGTCTTTTGAGGAGTCCATCACATCTCCCCCGTCAGAGCACAAGCTCTGAGACACTGAGCAGAAGTTCTTGGTAGAGGGAACTGGAGGGGGAGTGACAAGAATTTCTAACAAATAAAAGTACACATTCTGTTACTTAAGGTCAAGTAAGATCAGGAGCCCTCAGTCACGGGGATAAGGAGAAAGAGTCTGCATGAGTGAGCCCTGAAAACTAAGGCTGGAAATGTATGCAAAATCCGAGAGTCTTCAAAATCAGGAGGAAGGTTTTAAATTTATCCTGTGGATAAAGAGACTTCTAGGTTAAGGTGGCGAAGGTAAGCCAGATCATTGAGCCTCTGGTATTTTTTTTATGTGAGGAGGACCAAAATTAACAAGTTCCACTAGGCCTGCAAAGAACACCTTTTGGTTTCTGGACACAGTGGTATTAGTTTTTGCAGTCACCTTTCATTTCATCATTCCTAAGTTTTGAGTCACGTTCCTGATTGTTACAAGGTTGGGTGGCGGGGTCTGCCAGCAGCTGTGGCTTCTTTGAAATCCTAGGTCAAGTTCTGCTTTTTAATTTGTCTTGGAGAAATCACTTCTTCTTACCTTTCTTCATTAATTGCCTAGACTTATGATTTTTGCCTTCACATGCAATTGTATTAGCATGAAAGAACTTACCATGGAGCTGATCCTAGGATCTACAAAACTCCCTTCTTCATTCTGGGACCCATTGGGCAGGGTAGTACTGTTGAGAGAAGCATCATCTGGCTAAATGGAGAAATGAAAGTACCGTTCTTATTCAGGCAAATGCTTTCTAATGTGGTTGTGCATTCCACTGTATCTACATATTGAGACATGTGTGGAATATATGAATCAATGACTTCCTGGGCACTGACAGGTACAGCCTTGCTGTGAACCATTTGAATGCCAGTCCCTCTCACAGAAACTGATCTCTGTGGCAAACAGTGCTGTTATCTGCCACAAACTTCATTTGCTTCAATACTACCTTGGTTTAATTCCAGGGAGCTAGATGATAAATTCAAAACCTTGATCTCTAGGTTCATTTGCAGCTAAGAGAGATCATGTGACTAGTGTGGCCAATAAAATGTAACAATAAACTTACCAAGAGAGCTTCTGGGAAAGCTAAGGCTTTCCTGATCAAAACCAAACCAACCAACAAACAAAAAAATCTCAGCTGGTATATGCTCGTGACAGGACCACAGCCTAGAGTTGTCAGGTATTTTGTACAAATAAGGATCATAGGGATGATGATTCTGTAGATCTGGTTGTGTCTATGAGAAGAGGGCATCACATGGCTGCCCCATCAGACCTGGTCCACCTATGCTAAGTATCTCCATGGGAAGCAAAACAACTACTTTTTTTTTATTACATGCACCCAAATGCAAACTTAATTGATCTAATACTTTTTGGTTCATTTTTGCAAATTCTATGACTGTTTTTTTTTTTTTAGTGAATAGAATTCAGTAGCAATGGTACCAACTCTTTTTTTCTTTGTCATTCATAAAGCTCGTACTGTTTTTTTCCTGTAATGTACAATGATTATACTGAAATTAAAAGATAACATTATTTTCTTTGCCAAAGGAAACATCACAAAATTGAATATATTTGATACTTATGAAAACATACAATGTTTTCTTTTTAAATAACCGTCAATCTTCAATTCATTTGACCAATTTTCTCAACTCATTTGACCATATTTTCTCAATTCTCATATAGATGGCCTGTATTTCTTTTATAAAATGAATAAAGAACTTTTCTTTAAAGAAACAAATAAAACCCAAGACCTAGCACAAGAAATTTGAACCAAGATGGAAAACATCTACCTCCCTGTCCTCCCCATATCACTACAAATGGCAGGAAAAACATACACACACACACACACACACACACACACACACACGAACAGATTTTTAACAGCACTGGATTATCAGCAGAGAACTCTGTAGCAGAAAACTTGAAGAAATTTCTGGATGTAATACAAATGGGATTAGTTTGGGAGGATAAAAACCTCTGCCTAAAAGTAGCATAAAAGAAAATTTCTCAGGACAGAAGAGAAAAATAAATAATAAAGAAGAGAACACAGGCAAATTATTAAGAAATATTTGCAAAAATGGAAGCCACATAGACCTTCCCTTCCTTAAAAATGTAGATAATCCTTAAATATAATCCTAGGAAAATGCAAAAAAAAATACAATCTAAACAAAATGATCTAAGTGTTTGGGATGGATGGGTTTCTAGTGTGGGCCCAAAGGTCTAAAGGAAAAGGAACTCCAGAAGTCACAATGAAGACATGGAGGGGAGAACAAAAGCAGAAATCAGCTTTGCCCAGAAGTAAAAAACTAAGAGTTCTTCATCTCCCTCATTGGTTTTGCAATGAGAGTGTGTAACCAATCTACCCACTCTACACACCTTAAAGTTTAGCATATTCCAATATTCACTTAGATGAACTCACAATTGACAATATTTGCATTTTGGAAAAATAAATCTACCTAACAGTACAGGAAACATCAAATAATTTCCTACACCAATCCAAAAAAAAAAAAAAAATCAATGAAGTCTAGCTCTGCAGAAAACTTCAGAAATTCAGAGAGCTGTTATGTCCATCTGCAAATGTGCTCAAATCTTCTGCCCTGTGGAACACCTTTCCACTGTGTTTCCTTGGGTGGAGTCTTTGGGTGGATCTACCACCCTCCTTTGTGATAGGGTGCTGATAGGCTAGGGAAGGGCCTGGGGAACTGAACAGGAAGAAAAACTCCTAGGACCCACAGTCTTGATCAGAAGTTCTCCATCCACTGGAGGACATTCGCTGCCACTCAATAGGAGGTGTGCAGTTTCCGGACCAGATGGTGCTCATGTTCCAGCAGATACATCACTGTTTACATCACTACTGCTACATATTGCAAAAGCTACCATGTTCTCTCCACGGAATATTTACATTTGGAAAATCACTGGAAAACACTAAATGTTTATATCTTAGTCAATACTGAAAATACTGCAAAGAATTTTACAGGGTTGTCTGTAAAGCTTACCCATGAAGACCAAGCTTTAGTTGACAATAACCAACACACAGGATGTGCATAAACTATTTTTGCTATTGTTATGTCTGCCTATAGATTATTTTAAAGATAGAATTTAGTTATTTTGGATTTACCCATAAAATTATTACTTGCTGAATTTAAGAACCAAGAATGATGAGGCTGTATTTGTGTTTATCAAAAATCTCAATTATGTGGCATCAATACCCAGGAGAAATAAAAATACACATTCTTTATATTGTATTAATGTTCATGGCAGCATTGCTTACAATAGCTCCAAACTGGAAATAATCCTAATGTCCATCAGTAGGTGAATAAATATGCCAATAGTGTCATATTGGTACAATGGATTACTATTAGTTATAATAGGACTACATAAAATATATCTTAAAATTATGATCATTAATTTAAAAAGCAGATTCAAAAGAGTATTTTATGATTCCATCTATGTGGAAGGGGAAACCAACCTAATGTGTTAGGAATCACAGCAGGGTTTACCTCTAAGGGAGAGAAGGAACACTGACCAAGAGGAACACTGCTCCTAACAGAAACATCAGCACAATTTCTAGAGTTTCCTAGCTATCTTGTAAGAATAAGGGTTAACTCCACATGCTAAGGTGGCATTGTTCAAAGGAAAAGGCCAGAGGTCCATGGTAAAGTTGCCACTGCACCCTGCTCCAGCTGAACCAGCTTTGGTTTATCCACCATCGGTTTGATGGTGGGATGAAAATATTCTACATTTTGGTAGATTAACACATTTGTTAACATTAATTGAATTATGTACCAAAAGTATATGCACTTATTATGTGTAAATTATGCCTCAACATCAAAAAGCTTAAAAATTTTTGACTCTGAAAAATAATTTAATTCTTATCTTCAGAGATAAGATAAGGATATCTTATCTTCAGAAATAAGATAAGTAGCTATGGGTAATCTGAAATAGAACATACTACTATAACAATGAGTAAATCAGAGAGAAACATGTTTTTCTTAGGAAATAAGAATATGTTTGCTGATATTTACAAATAGAGTGAGGCAAGAAAAATAATAACAACCAAGAAAAATATTAAATCTAGAACATAAGGATGAAAAAAATCTAGAAGACAGAATGAACAGACATACATGAGAGAAAGTTTAGGAAATAACAATAATAATAAATTTTAATAATTCAGGCAAAGCAACGTATTCTAAAAGGATGGGACTTAGAAAATGGGGAGAAAAAAAATAATTGTAGACATAATGAAAGACAATGTCTAGAAACTGAAGAAAACAATTCTCAGATGGAAAGTATCCACTGAGCGTTGACAAGAAATGAAGGAAATGAAGAACAAATCTTTGTGGAAGTTCAGAACTGCTGGTGGAAGAGGAAGTACATCCTTAACATTTTTCAAATTCATAAAATTGAAACAGTTGCAAGAGAGGGTAAACAAACAAAAATCCTAGAGAAGCTTATATAAAAAGAAACAAGGTTCCGGCAACTAAAATAAGAAAAACAGAAAACAAAAGCAAATGTCTTGTGAAAAGTGTCAAAATCTGTTAATGAAAAATAAAAGAAATTCTACTGTTCAGGTTTTCCACAGAACTAAGATTTTGTGTTAAAAATGAACAGTTAGTTGCACATGGTCCTAACAGAAACATCAGCACAGTTTCTAGAGTTTCCTAACCATCTTGTAAGAATAAGAGTTAACTCCACATGCTAAGGTGACACTGTGCACAGGAAAAGGCCAGAGGTCCATGGGAAAGTTGCCACTGCACCCTGCTGCAGCTGTACCAGCTTTGGTTTATCCACCATCGGTTTCTTACTTTGTGATTAAAACAAACTCCTACTTGTTTAAATCAAGGTTCCTTAGATTTTCTTTTATAGGAAGCAAACACAGATGCAACTGATGATTTTTAACAGATGGTGTGATTGTATTTTGCAGTGAATTATGAATCAATAGCAAGTGTAGCTATTTGATTTTCACTTAAGACACTGGAAATAAACAAGATTGATTACTTTGCCTTTTCAATAAACTAACATCTCCACTGAATATTTCATTTATCTTGGCTGAACATAAGGGAAATGTCTTCTTTTAACTATATAAGAAGTGATTTGTAGATGAGGTTTCGGATGCTGGCAGACTGGATTGTAAATCTTTTATAAATGCAGATTTAGGGGCATTTGTGGAAGAGTCAAGGGTCAGCCACATCTAATACATGAATAGACTACTCATTTATTTATTGTAAGTAGTTTACTTCAAAATAAATGTTGACTATAAATAAAATCATAGTCCTTTATGAGGACTCCTTTGAACACTTGTTCAAAGTTCAAAAGATTTTCTCAATAAACTTATTATCAAGATACTGCCAATATACAATTAAGTGCATATTTAAAACACAATTAAGTGAAAATTTAAACTGCAATATTTAAGGAGTACACATCATACAATCTGATAATTTTTGACAAAAACTATAGTCAAGATAATAATAATGAACAAGATCTCTCCTCTCCTCCCCTCCCCTCTTCACCTTCCCCAGATCGCTGGCAATTCACTGAGCTTTCTGTCACTCTATGTTAGTTCCACTTTCTATAATTTTATATATATTGAATATTTTTTGGTCTGGCTTCCTTTACATGGCATGATTATTTTGAGGTCCATCCATGCTAAATGTAGACAGTTCATTGCTTTTTACTGCTGAGTAGTATTCCACTGTGTGGACATACTATAGTTGTTTATCCATTTACCAGTAGGTGGACATCCGGGCTGTTTTCAGTTTGGGGCTATTACAAATATAACTACATTTAAACAGTCTTTGTATGGATATGTACCACCTGCTGGTGGAAGGGTAAGTACATCCTTAACACTTTAAGAAGCTGCTAAATCATCTTTCAAAGTGGGTGAGTCACCTACATTCTCAGCGTAAAAAAGGTCCAGTTGCTCTGAATTCTTGGCACTGCTCAATGAGGTCAGTCTTTTCCATTTGAGCCATTCCACAGGGAATCTAGACAGATCTCGCTGTGGCTTTATTTGCGTTTCTATTATCATTAATGATAGTACATTTTCGTGAACTTATGGGCCATCTAGGTGCTTTCTTTGAAGAAGTGCCTGTTGCCCATTCTAAAAGGCAAGAAAAGACCTAACAAATGTTGACACTGGAAGACTTAGGGTATGTGCCTGGGAGAGAAAGTTGATTTGCTTTTAGAAGTAGATGGTTCCTGAGGTTAATTCAAGGGAACCAAGGGTTGGAAATACCAGCAAAGAGCAGATGGTGAAGCACTTTTAGTATCCAAAGGAGTTTTTATATTTTTTCTGTAAATGAGAGGGATTATAATCTGGGAAACAATGGTAGTTAGCCAGCTGACCAACCCTCCCTTCTCCTAAAACCTAACAGAAGCAACAAGATGTAGCTAAAAGACAGGAAAGAATAAGCATAGCAGCATTCATATAAGTCAGAGAGAGAGATTTCAGAAATAATGTGGATTCTTTCCCCAAATCTACCTCTTGCCTCATTAACACAAGCACAAGGATGAAGCAAATGCAGAAAATTCTGGAAATGATTACACAGTAGTATCTCCTCTGAAGCAGGAAAGATAATAACTAGAGGTATGAGTAGCCACAGGTAGGTTCAATCTGAGACTACCCTTTCAAACTAAAAGTATCTGCTCAACATCATCTCTGCAGAGAAGAAAGGACCTATTGGGATTTGCCAGTTTGCTTTTTTTCTATCTGGGAAGAAGTCGGGAGAGGGGCTAAGAAGATGGAAAAATAAAAGGGAAAATAAATTACATAATCTAGACTGGGAGAGAAAAGATAGCTTAGGCTAGGCTACAAGTAGAAACAGATGAGAAAAATCAGTGGATGAGGGATAAATACAGCAACCTTTCCCCACTGTACTTTAATAGAGGCCTGATCATTGTCCTTGGCTGGCCTGACTTTGCCCTGCTCTGGTTAACCCCAAAGAGAAGTGGCTTTCTGGGGAAGGTGAGGGAATAGGGAAGAGGGAGGGGAACTGGACACCTCAGGTGAAGTGCTGTCCTCATAAGGGGACGGATATCCACCTGCAGCGGGGAACAAAAAGAACACGCAGAAACAAGAGCCTGTTGCAGCAGGCAGACTTGTAACTCAGTGGTACTAAGACTCCTAAGAGAATTTTTATAAATGAAAGAAAAAAAAATGTAAGGACATTAACTCTATCAAAAAAGAAATGCTTTCAAATCATAGAGTTCCTCCGTGTATGTCTATTTTCATAAAATAATGGATTTATTTGTGGGTTTACCTATTAAACTTGACCTTATTTGCTGCTGAATATTTTTCTTACAAATTGATCAAAGGTAGACAGATATGTTGAAAGCTGTGGTTGTCCAACCGACTTAATCACACCACAATTTTTCCAAGGCTTGCATGATTGTCTTGAAGAAATGGCTGCTTCTTTCATCCCTACCCGCAGTTCCCATTCTATAACTTACCACAGGACCACTCGTTTGGATAATTTCTGGTACCTCTTTTTCTTCCTCAGTGCCACCCAACTGAGCAGTATGGTTGTCACAAGCATCATCTGGCTAATAAAAAAAAAAAAGAAGAAAGAAAGTCGTTTTTATCCAGGCATTTATCTTTCCAAATGTGACAGTGCATTCCATTATGCATTCCACCAGCATTTGTATATATCTGTGCAGTTGTGTGGAGATAGATAATGACTACCTGTGGTTTGATAATAGCACTTACCAATTTTCCCATAACCATACTGATTCTCATAAATGCCATGCACTATAATAGAATTGGTCTCAAAAATAAAGACACTGCCAACTGCCTGCCAAAACCCCCTTTTGTTTAATAACTTATGAATATCACGATTTTGTTCCATGGACAAAAAGACTTAAGTGTCATCCTGTGATGGCTACATCCAATTAGATAAGAATGAAATTCTACTTGGTAGAGCATCCAACAGTGTTTTCTTATTGGAATGGAAGAATTCAGTTGACTAGTGTTTCTTCCAGGAACATAGACAGGAAACCGAGATGCCCAGACATCCTGTCCTTTAAGTAAAAGCTATTAGCCTGTATGCTAAGGGAACAGAATGAAACCATAAAAGAATTGGTAGATTCATTCTACCACAGCCATTCCAGCCTTGACCTTCCTACCTCGAACTTCTTATTTTAAAACAAAAGTAAGCCTCTAATTGTCTAATGATTCAGCTCACTGACTAATACCATGTGGGTTTAAAAGCAGACTTTATGGCTACATTTTGCAGTGGTTTATAAATCCATAGCAAAAAATAGTCCACCTTTTTTCTATTATGAGAGTGAAAATATATTAGAACAAGTACTTTATGAATACATAGGACTGAACTAAATATTTTATTCCCATTCACTGAATATTGGAAAAGCTCTGATTTTCATTATGCAGGAAGTGTATTTAGAAATTAGGTTTCTGATTGTGATGGACTGCACTGCAGGCCTGTGCATGAGCTCTAAGATTTAGCAGCATCTGTAATAGAGGAATTCTTCCCAATAAAATGCAAATATTACATTCCATGGTTGAAGCAACTTTTTGCAAAATTAAACATACTGGATATTACTAAAATCATGTATACATGAAACTTTAGAAGGTGTTATTTTTCATCTTGTTTCTCTGTGTTATCTAACTTTCCCCCAAAGTGCACATATTATATAAATAGAAAAGCATCTGTTTTTAGTGGCAAACAATGCTCAAGAGGAAGCAGAAGCAGTTTTGGTCAGAAGACTGAGCACATACCACCTACCCTCCTCCACCCAATCACTCATTATTAAGAAGGTGTGTATTTTGATAAGAACAGGTTCAGAATGGCACTAGAAACAACGAAGTGTTCTAATGACAGATCAGAAATTTTGTTAGAGATACCTGGAAAATCACAAGTAAATAATTTGAAAATTGTGGGGCTATTCTCAGCCTAAGAACAACATAAGACCACATTTCTGGCATGGAGAGGACAGATCCATAGAAAACTGCAAACAACAAATAAACAGCTCAAATGAAAAATACAAAGGGCAAGGCTAGGGTAGTTTATTATAAGTGTTTCTCAGGAAATGGCAGGAGAGACCTCTACCTAGCCCCCATGAATAGCTTGGAATAGCTATATATGAATTCAAGAGAAGCACTCTAAACAAAGTGTACTTTGGGGGGAAGAATTCCAGGACAGATGTTCAGACTTGGGACCAAAACAGACATCAATATCAGGTTGCTCTGGACCTTTACGGAAGGGAGAATAAAAGGAAAACATCGATTCTGTGTGGAACAGAAAGAATTCATGAAATTATTCACCCCTCCCTTTAGGCATTCAGGTGTGTGCTTGTGTTATGGTTTGAATGGGTCCCTCAAAAAAGCATGTGGTGGAAATACAATTTCCAATGTAGCAGTATTAAGAGGTAGAGCTTTAAAGAGTGGAATGGGACACAAAGGCACCTGTGAGAATGCCCTCCGACTCTGTCTTCCACCTTCAACTGTGGGATGATGGAGCCCAAAGGCCCTCCCTAGATGCCAGCCCAGCTCCCAAAGTTTGGAGTTTCCCCAGTTTTGGAGAATGGTAAGAAATCAATCTGTGTTGTTGATACATTACCCAGGCTGTGATATTCTATGATAGAGGAAATGGATTAAGATTGTGTGTGTGTGTGTGTGTCTACTTTTGCATGTGTGCTATCAAACTAATTCCCATTTATACACTGCACACATACTGTATTGATTTACCCAAGACCCATAGTCAGTTTTTCAAATCAACATTCAGTAAAAGAAATACAGTGTGATATATATCCTGATAGAATCAGATAGTTGAGAGAAGAAAAGAAAGCTTGTAATGACTTAATATTTTCATAAATTTGAAAGGATATTGCATCCATAAATCAGCACTGTAACAAAAAAATAAAAAACAAAAAAACGGGAAATCAGTGAAAATGGAGGAGTTCTTGTGTATTAATAGTATGACTGCTGAATTAAAAATATCAAGGGGCTAAGTTATATCCATTCATGGCAAAAAAAAAAATAGAAATAGGGACCCAATTTTTTGGACAAAATCTACTCGCACACAGAGAAAAAAAGATATGGAAAAATATAAGAAACAATTTAAGAAATATGTGAGTTTAAGCAAGTAAAGGAAGAACATAAAAAATGGGAAGAAATAAGAAACAAAAGGAGGAGAATGTTCGAAATTGAAAGGAATCATTTTTAAAAACAAAAATACTTGAGTGCTGACCACGAGGAAAAACAAAAACATTTTCTATCTGGATGATATTTCAGGTCTCAGAAATAAAGCTATACCCAAAAGCTCCCAGAACTCTAAAAAATGAAAGTAGAAAATAAATAAAGGAGTAAAACTTAACTTCTCAACAATAAGGCAAATGGGCTAATATCTAGAAACTTCTACAGGAGCCAAATTTAGGCTCTAGGATCTTGATATTCACCAATTTAGGATTTATGTTTTTTGGATCTGAAAATTTAGTATCCAGAGACATTTGCTGCCGGATATGCTCAAAAGTTAGAAGGTAAAGTCTGCTAAAATGTAATAATTTATAATACATGTGATTATGTAATTGATATTTTTATTATTCTCTGTAGTGACTTCATTATCTAGCTAGCCTTCATCATGTGCCTGTATGAAAAACCAAGACAGATGGTCCCTGATATCAATGGGTCCACTCACAATTTTTCAACTTTAGGATGGACGTGAAAGATATACATGCTTGGTAGAAACTGTACATTGAGTCTTGAATTTGGATCTTTTCCTGAGCTAACTATATGAAGTCCGAACCTCTCTCAAGGCTGGGCAGGAGTTATCCAGGGCCTGAGGGGAAACTCTCTGAGATGGAGCTCAAGATGGAACTCCTTCACTTACACCTAAGCTACAGCCAAAAGGTCAGCATGACTGGCTTGTAATGTTCAGGTTAGGTGTAATATGTGAAATTTTTTTAAAAAATATTTTTAAGTTGTTGATAGACCTTTATTTATTTATTTGTTTGTTTATATGTGGTGCTGAGAATTGAACCCAGTGCCTCCCACGCCAGACAAATATACTACCATGGAGCCCCAGCCGCAGCCCTACATACCCGGGGCCTTACCCATGTTAGGTGAGCATCTTGCCACTGCACTCCACCCCAGCCCTTCAGTGTATTTGTGTGTGTGTGTGTGTGTGTGTGTGTGTGGTGTTGGGGATCGAACCCCCTTTGATGCATTTTTGACTTAATATTTTCAACTTATGATGGTTTTATCAGACCTAGCCCCAGGAGCCCCATCATAAGACTGGAACATCTCTCCTTGCTTTCTCATTCTAGAAACTGACCAGCAGTGCAGGGGTGAGGCTGGAATTAAAACTTAAATACTCTCTTCCATCTCAGTGAGAAGTTTATACATATATTTGGCACTATCGTTGCCCCATGACTAACCTTTCAAAGGTGACCTTCAAGGGTTTAAACAAAAGGAATAGTGAAAGACAACTGGCAGAAGAGTGTGCTGGCAGTAAGAGACTGGGACGGAAAGGGACGCTGGAGCTTTGCTGCAGTCCTGTATCAGTGTGGCTACCTTTGGGCCTTTTGGCACTTAATGATTCACTCTCTGAGATGGAGCTCAAGATAGAATCCCTTCACTTACACCAAAGCTACAGCCAAAAGGTCAGCATGACTTAGCAGGGAGGGGTGGACACAGCAGATGAAGGGCAAATGGAGGGTGGGTTAATGTCCCCACAAGACTGATAAAAAATTATTTCATGGTCTTTCAGTTCAAAGGCCAGCCGTTCCCCTACTGAGTAACTGAACTACCATGTCTTGCCTTCTAACCATTATCACTGCTTTTGATTGTGCATTAAATTAATTTTTAGGCTAGAACTCAGATCATGTAGGACTTTAATTGTTGAACAAATGGACCATTAATAGCAGTTACAGCATTTGGGGATCCTGATACAACATCGAGGTCATAAACCTACTGTTGATATGAACCATAAAGCAGCTCTGCACTGTTATGCCCAGAATAACTGGTTCTGTTCACCAGTTACTCGGTCAATTAATGATTTGATAACTTTAACTTTGTTTGGGTGAATTTTATCCTTCAAACATTTGTTTAAGCTCCAAGGTCACTCAACCAAAATTTTTAACCCATAGTTTATTAGCTCTAGTAGAGATTATAAATAAATATATTCTGTGGATTAATTAATTAAGCTCCATAGAGTCTTCTCAACTTATTTTAAAATCCCTGCTTCTTCATGGGGAGGTCAATTTCATGATCACAAGTAATAGGCTTAAAACCTCAGTCACTCATACAAGTCTCTATCTAAGAAACAAATGATTTTGCCTCCTTTGCAGAGTCAGGATACTGTACCTGTTAAACAGATAGCACTGGGTAGGCAATGACTCTAATACTTTTAATGCTAGAAGTTTTTGGCGAGCAGGCAGGGTTTTTGTTCCTTTTACTTTTAAAATATTTCCCTGAGTACAGACCTGTGTTGGGTTAATAATATAATTAATAAAAAATCTGGTAGTTCAAGTTAAACGTGTGCAAATTCTGTGTGCAAGGGCCATGTCTTCTCATTGTGCCGCTATTGCCTAGTGTGCTGGGCAATTACTGAGTATTCAGTAAGCACCTGCAATTGCTTCATTCTGATTAACTGACAAAGCTTATTCTGATCTTCAGTTTTTAAGGGAAGCAGAGAAAATAAAAGGCAAATGGAAGAAGTTGTATTCTCCCTCACCCAGAAATATATTTCTTTCTACTGGGAGCTCTTCAGGAAAGGGTGGTTCCCATGGCAGGCCTGAGGTGCTGTATTTACAGAGGCCTGTTTGCAAAGCTGGCTCTTGTCTAGGAACTTGTATTTCAGGAGGTTCACATCATTCCCTAAATGTCAGCACTGGCTCCATGATCCTAAGCTGCTTGAGCAAACAATACAGTTTGTGCTGATCACCTACCTGCATTCCCCCTGGGAGTCTGGAATTTTGCTATATACTAAGCCAAGGGTACATATGTGATTGGCTTCCCCAGTGAAAATCTGGGGCTCTGGGGCTCTGGGGCTCAGATGTCCTGGCAGACAGCACTTCACATCATGAAACCACGTTGCCATGGTTTGTTGCTGGAGTCCTATCTCCTGGGTGATTCCAATGAGAGGACTCTGGGATGCTTATACCTAGTTTCCCAGGACTCTACCCAGGCACCTTCTCTTTGATGCTTTTGCATGAGTATGACTATATACTGGGTCCTATGAGTTCTAGAAAAATCACTATACCTAGAGTAGTCTTGGGAACACTCAACATAGGAGCAAACAAGGATATAAATATATATGTGATATTTATATCAATACATTTAAAAATCCAGTTTAAGCCAGGACAAGCATTGGTACATACCTGTAATCCCAGCTACTAAGGAGGCAGACGCAGGAGGATCTCAAGTTTAAGACTAGCCTCAGCAATTAGCAGAGACCTATCTCAAAATGAATAAAAGGCTAGTGCTGTAGATAAATAGAGTGCCTCTGGGTTCAGTCTATAGTACCACAAAAAATAAACCAGTTTATAAGTGTTTCAACAGAAGCACTTATCTAATCTATATATCTATCCACCCATACGTATGTGCATACATGTGTGTGTACATATATATAAACATACATGCATATATACATACACATATACATAATTACCCACATTGTTTTCTTCTATTTCAGATGCTCAGATCTAAAAATGATGGCAATAAATGCATTTTTCCAGCCTCTCTGCTGGTCTGTTATCCAGTTAGAAAACTGACTCTTAGAGCAAAATATAAAACATACCTTTCTAATGTAGAAGTTCCTCTCCAATATCATACTGAGAGAGAAGAAAATCTAAAAATCTACCATTTGGTTCTCTCTCGTTTGAAAGAGGGTAAAAGATGCATATGAGGATGAAGAGAGGAGAAATAAAACAAGCCCTGGCCAAAGAGAGTCAGGACAGTGGGAGTCTAGGCATGGAGGTTCTATACTATTCACTGCCTTGACATCTGGTAAAACCTGGAGGCCACGAATGGCCCCACAGCAAGTTCTTCTCCCTGCTCCGCTTCTGCAGGCAAGGTCCCCTCCCTGTCAATCCTCCTAATCCATGGGACCAGACAGAATTCCTGCTTATTCCTGAGTAGTGGCTTCCAGTTCCCTGATGGCCTGTGGAATTCTTTCCACAAGCCAATCACATATTCCTATGGGAACCTGGGGTACCACACCCCTTGATTCTACAAAGCCTGCAGTCTCTGGTTGGTCACTTTTAAGAGCATCCCACACGTGGCCCTTTGTAGTATGCACTGTCCTCCTCTACTGGGATGGGAATATCTGTGATTAATAAACTGCTGTTGACTTCCTGTGTCCAATGTAGTATGTGGGGTGTTCAGCTAGCCTCATAAGTGTAGGATGGGAATGTCGTTCTGATCAGTGGGGCAAAGAGGAAAATAATCAAAACAAGGGACACAGAGAGAGGTGCAGTAACAGAACCACAGAATCCAGTATGTGGATGACTCCAGGAGTGTCTATTCTCACTTGCCCCTCCTCTTGCTTCCCTAGGGGAATGAAGAAAGCAGAGAGGAGAAAATACCCCAGATCAAGTGGTCCGATTGGACATAAGGACTTTAAGCACCCGTCTACTGCGGGAATAATCCGAAACCAGAGGACACCTGCTACCATTTTCATAGAAAACATAAAGGCCTCTAAAATTAATATTCTCATGAGAAACATTTTTTAAAAATTTAGAGATGAAATCTGCAAAATAGGATTGCTCAGGGCACCAGTGCCTCTACTTCCCCTCCAGACCTCAGCCTGCAATAGAAGAGAAGCCAGGACACTAACTAGCTACATTCAAACCACTCAGCAGAATCCTGGAAGGACCTTCGGCCAGTTGGAATTGGGACAACTGTAAGATCCAGATACATAGTCTCGTAAAATTTAATGTAATGAAATAAATCATTTAGAAATAAACATGATCACCATCCTCACTGAGTTAATGGGGTAGAGGGATTATTCTTGGAGTAGTTTTCTATACTTTTGCATCCCTCTTCCTCTGACAAAAGAGAAAGAAATAATACATGGAGCCAAAGAGAAGGAAACAAGCTGAAGTATAAGGGAGGAAAGGCATTCACTGCAACTTGTCTGCTGCTGTCAATCCAAGAGGAGGTAGATGTTGGCCCACCATGTTTTCCATGGCTCTGACCCACAGTGCACAAACTCAAAAAGAGGACCAAAATGAATTTAGCTCATAAAAGTAAAACCTTTTATTCAGATAGCTTTATAGGAAGTTTGAACTCAGATTAGCATTTCTTAAAACTGTAGTAAGATGGACATTTATGGTTCAGATAAGAGGTACCCCCAAAAGCTCTCATGCTAGATGATACAGGAATGTTCAGGGGTGAAATGGTTGGACTTTGTGGAAGTTGTAACCTAATCAGTACATTAATCCACTGACATGAATTAACTGGGTGGTAACTGAGCAGGTGGGGTGTGGCTAGATGAAGTGGGTCACTGGGGATGTGACTTTGGGGTTTTATATTTTGTCCCTGGACGAGGATCTCTCTCTTCTTCCTGGCTGGCATGAACTGAGTAGCTTTCCTCCACCATGCCCTTTCACCATAATTTTCTGCCTCACCTAGAGCCCAGAGCTATGGAGTCAGCCAGCCAAGGACTGAACCTCTTGATACTGTGAGCCAACATAAACTTTTCTTCCTTTAAGTTATTCGTGTCAGGTCTTTTGGTCACAGCAATGCAAAGCTAACTAAAACTAAGTGGTAGGCGAAGGGTGTAACTTAATGGTAAAGCACATGCTTAGCATGCATGAGGCCCTGGGTCTAGCTTGGCACCAGAACAACCCAACAAACAAAAGATACATAAAATGAACATGGTGGGTTCTAATGAAATCATATTTACTGTCTATGCTTGATAATACATTTTCCAAATTATTGATACACATTTAAGATGATCCATCACTGTTTCCCAAAAGATATTTGTACTTAAAATGACATAGCACTGCTTCCCACAAGATATTAACATAATAGAAAATAAATGAAATGATAAAATATGTCTTATGGTAAGAATTAAATTAATATTGAAAAATACATGGAAGGCAGCAAAATATTTTCTATTATGAGCTCATTTAGAGAACAAAAGTGGAGCTAACAGCCTCCTCCATGTTTTGGCCTCTGGCTGTGGCTATAATCACAGCTGTTGTCATTTTGTTATTAAAGGTAGAAGTAGTGTATATAGTTACTTGTGGATTTAACTACTTAATTATTCATGCCTGAGTTTAAAAGCCTCCTTTCTCATCATTGTTTCTAGGTAAATATGCATTTTCCATTCCAAGTTTTCCTGACTGCCTTGAAATAATTACTTTTCCTAACCTCCTTACACTCAATATTGGTTGACAAATAGCTAAATGCAATGAACACTGCATAGGCAGTAATAGCTATGACGATCTCAATTCCCCTCACTTTATCTTACCAGTTGGCTATTTCCGTAGGGGATTATTGATAGCCCTTCCTCATCCAGGGTTGCATACAAAGGAGGAGTTGGGATACAACAAATATCACTTGGCTGTTAAGAAAAATGAAAGTGCATTTTATTCAGAAATAGTCTCCTAAGTTCAAATATGCAATTAATCACATATTATGCACAACATATGTACATTCATACAGATTTTTGGATTTTTGTGTGACTGCCTATGCACTGATCATTGCATTTACCATTTGTCAGCCAATACTGAGAGCTCTCTAAATGTCAGGGACATAAGGAACCTTGTTCTCTGTACAAGATACTTTTAACTGTGGAGATCAAATCCATTCTGCCATCTTCCTTAACAGTATTCTGATTTTGTTTCAGGAAGTTATGTGTCCAAACTAAAACAAACAAACAAAAAAAAACACCCAATATTTCATATACTCCTCTGTAGCTAAAGATCATGTAGTTCTGAACAATAACAGGTAACTGGAATTCTACTGAGTGGGATTTCCAGGAAAGAAGTTGCTATGGTTTAGGTATGAGGTGGATCCCCAAGGCTCCTGTGTTAACACAGGACTCTCTGAGAGCTGTAACCTAATCAGTCCATCCTAGTTCAAATGGACTAACTAGATAGTAACTATAAACAGGTAGGGCATGGCTGGAGGAGGTGGGTCACTGGGGTTGTATCCTAGAAAAGCCGTTGTTCTTGTGGCTCTTTCCCTTTCCTCTGATTTGTTGCTACCACCAACAGAACAGAAGTCTTCCACCATGCCCTTCTGCCATGATGCTCCACCTCACCTTGGGCCCAGAGCAATAAAGTTGGTCCATCATGGACTAAACCTCTGAAATTGTGAATCAAAATAAACATTTCCTCTTCTAAGCTCTTCTTGTCAGGTACTTTGATCACAGTACTAAAAAAAAGCTGACTAATATATGAGATCAGAGGGATGGAATCCATTGGTACAATTTCCAGAAACTGCCAAGAACATGCATATGTCTGGAGCGGCCCACCTAACTTGTAAGCAAAATGATGAAGGTTGCATGCAAAAGACAAAATAGGAAGATGGAAAGAAGCTGGTTCATGTTAAGAAATATGACAATCTACCTTCAGCTTATTCTTGAGAGAGAAAAGCAATTCCCTATTTGTATGATTCTTAGGTTTTCTGTCCCATGCAGTCAATATCAATGTAAGAGATATGATCATGTTTTTATGTATATCATTTGACTATATAGTCAATATAGATAGTTCTACCTTTAGATAGTTGCTTATTATGAAATTAGATACAAATGAGGTTGACTATATTTCCCAATTGAATGTGTTACTGAAAGGAACATTTAATCACATCCTCTGAATAATAGAAAATGCATTTGGGTCTGCTCATGATGAATAGGACTGTAGACCATGTGTTATATATCCAGAGATTGATTAAGCATTTTTTATTAAATATACAATGGCTCTAATAAAACAAGGGTTAAATATTCTAGTCCCTCATTGTAAGAACTCCATTGAAAATTAAATGTATTGGATATTTAACGAAATCAGAAAATTTATTTAGACTCCCAGAAATTGTTATGCTTTACCATACTTTCTGTTTCCAGTAAAGTTATGTATTACTTTCATGATAAGAGGAAAAAACCCAGACTTACTCTTTGAAAAGAACAAATACTATTGAAAAACCAGTACAAGAAAATTGGACCAAGACAGCAAAATGCACATACCACTTTCTCCTTTCTTTGCAAATCACTCTTAAGTGTCAAAAGAGATATCTTTTTAAAGGAGTATATCTAAAAACCACTCAACATTTCCATTAGTAGAACAGAAATTGTTGGAAGTTCCTGGAAGATAAAATGCAGGCAAGAATGATTTGATCAAGGCAGAAGATAACTGAGCCTGAAAAAAAAGGCACAAGAGGAAAATGAGTAGAAGGTAAATGTTTATTCAGAGAAAGCTCATATCCAGAAGGAAATAAAAATATCAGAGAGGCACCTCCAACTCAGAAAATGACAAAAGGAACTGAAAAACGGTTTTCCTTCTTGGAACACTGATGGTGAATTCTCAGTGACACAATGACTGCCTTCATTGTTGGTGGAGGCTGTCCTGGTAAGGGTGTGGTAGTGGAGAACAAAAGGAAGACTGAATTACACTTCACTGGGCTTTCTAAAAGGATAAGGACAGGAGTATATAAAGGGAAGTTGGTTTATTTATTCCTGAAAAGGAAATAAATGGCAGTTCTTGGGGACTTTTGTTACTTTGGTATTGATGCCGTATTATGTCTTAAAGTGAAGTGTGATAACCGATAGATCTTACCACTAACATGGGCCCTCAATTCTACTCACAGGAGCGTTCATGGAGAAAAGAGGTCTACACAATTGTATAGAAAGCATGCAGTCTTACCTAAACAAACGGAGCAAACAATCTAGTCCTCCATTAAGAAAGACATTTACGCTGGGCAAGGTGGCTCACACCTGTAACCGCAGCGGCTCAGAGGCTGACACAGGAGGATCACAAGTTCAAAGCCAGCCTCAGCAATTTAGCAAGGCCCTAAGCAACTCAGTGAGACCCTATTTCTAAATAAAATACAAAAAATAGGGTCAGGGATGTAGCGCAGTGGTCAAATATGCACCTGAGTTCAATCCCCAGTTCCCACCCGCCACCCCCAAAAGAAAGACATCAGCACCCATAGATCAAAATCAATTAAACAATGGCAATAAGAAATAAATGCTGCTAAAAATAAATGCATCACTCTGAAGGAAACAGATACTTCAAGGAAAGGGAGAGTACTTTAGAATTAAAGGTTTAGTTATTAATACCTTCAGAGTGCTAGGAGACTATTGTAGCCAAGAAAGAGAAACAGATTGCTATAATAAAAGGAGAAAGATGGAACGTCAGTAAATTGGAAATATGAATGTTGCATTTTTTAAAAAAATTAATGAAAATCACAAGTTAATATAACCATAGCCAAATTACTAACATAATAAATGAAGAGATATCGAAGAATGCAGAACAAACCCTGGGAAAATTTAGGAAATAAAAGAGAACAATTAAGACACACAAAGGTTCCACTCAATCAATGCAAAATAAGGATATCAGAAGGAGATCACAGAGAAAGTAAAATGAATAAATACTTGTTTTAAATGTTTTAGACAAAAATATATAGAACCTAGGGGCTGGGGTTATAGCTCAGTTGGTAGAGTATTTGCCTTGCATGTGTAAGGCACTGAGTTTGATCCTCAGCACCACATAAAAACAAATAAATAAAAAAGATATTGTGTCTGTCTACAACAAAAACAATTTTTTTAAAAAAGTATATAGAACCTAAAGAAAGAATCAGCTCTCAAATTGAAAGGGCACATTCCAGTACTGATTAGGAAGATTTTTTTTAAAGGTAAAACTGGTAATATTTCAAGATTCTAATAGTAAAAATAAAATTCGAAAAGTTTCCACTCCATCAAAAGACTGAGACATTGTTCTTTGCCATAGTGATCATGCATGAGAGAAGATTATAGAAAGTATCTTTGAAATTCTGAAGGAAAGTGATTTTGAGAATGGAATTCTATGAGTAAAAGAAAAAATTAATAACTAGAGTAATCTATATATCTATTTTTCAAATTATTAAATTTATATGCTCACTGGGTCAAATTCATATATGTAAAATTAATGCAAAGTCTTATCATTCTTCACTAAGAAAGTGAAATGGGAAAATTTAGTTATATTCAATTAATGTAGGTAAATGATTCCATAGAAAGGCCATAAAGAGTAGGAAGGGGAGAGGAAGAGAAAGGAGAGGAGGAGGGCAGAGGGAGGAGATCTGGACAGAGACACAGGAAAGAGGATGGAAGATGGAATTGTCATTTATGCTTCAATTTCAAATAGAAAACTGAAAAGGCTGAGGTCAACACTTAGAAACATCCAACTTTCTTTTACTTGCAGAAACAGATGCTGATTTTTTTAGGAAAAAAAAAGCAAATCTGCAAAGATGTTATTTAGACCTTATATATTAGAATTACACAACTTTTTTTCCCCCAAAGGCTAGGTTTATATGGCTTTTTACGGTTTTAACAAGAAAAGATCTGAATTATTTTAAGCAGTCTACACAATGTCAGGCATTTACTGACTCTCATTTCTGATTCCCCCATTTTCAAGTACAGCACAAGAATTCTCTACTCCCTGGAATGGATAATATATGGTCTTTCCTCTGTCTTCAATGCCTGCCCCTCCCCGTCGTTGCCCTCCATCTTAGTTACCATTCTCAATTCATTCTAGACCTGGGGCTTTAATAACAAGAGAGAAAGGAAAGCAAACCCAAGGAAGAGCCCTGGGGCCAACCTCCCCTCCACAGATACATCAACTAGACCCTTTCTGTCCTTCCCAGAGTTGATGCTGAACAGTAGGTGGCCCAAATGTATATCAGAGAAGGAAGACTCATTTCTTTTGACACTCTGGACCCAATGAGCAATTTCCCATTTTATCTTTCTCTTCATGGAGGGTTAAAGTAAATGAAGAGGGAGGTACACAATAAAGGAACTCTATGTTACTAGAAGTCCAGAGAAAGTAAATGAATAAATACTTGTTTTAAATGTTTTAGACAAAAGTATATAGAACCTAGGGGCTGGGGTTTATAGCTCTGTCTTAGGAAACCTGAAAGGGTAGTTACACATTTCCTGAGCAACTGGAGGATTTAGGAGAAATCTACAGACCTTTTTCTATTTCATAGTTTGATAGAGTAGAACCAAAAATTTAGTCTCAAGTAGCTGGAAACAGATGTGAGAAAGGAAACATGTAAACAAAGTGTATAGGACCCTCACAACTATGATCCTGAAAGTAACTAAAAAAATGACCCAGGGAATTTTAAACATTAGGACAAACCTTTTTTTTTTCCTTGATAGGCATCTTGGCCAGACACCTGTGTTTCAGGTTTTGGCCTCAAGTTGTAGGATCCATCTTTACTCAATTACAGACATAGAAAAATCCCACCATCCAGAAAGACATGGGTTTCAACTAAGTTGAACGTTCGGATATCACAGAACCTAGAATGCACTTACTTCAAGGTGTATCTGCTATCACAATAGACAGAAGATTCTAGAACTGTGCTGTTAAATACATAAGCTATAAGCCACAGGTGACTGTTTAGATTTAAATCAGTTAAGATTAGAAAAACTTAAAAATTCAGTTCCTTCTTTACTCTAGCCACATTTCAGTTGCCAGTTGCCACATAGGACTGGAGACTACAACATTGGATAGAGAGATATTTCTATCAATGTAGAAAGTCTAAAGGGTAGTATTATTCTAAGACGCCATTACCACAAATGGAAAGGTCAACTATGCAGATGTGAGCTTCCCTGGCAACTATCCTTGATGATTAATATATGTAAGTGAGAAGATGACTTACAGACAACCTAAAGTCATTCAAATTGATGACTAAGTCTTCAAGCATGATTTACACTAAAGATCCTTGAAGTTTTAATTTATGTCATTATTGATATTAAAACAAAACAGATGAGAAACCTAAATCAGAATGATTAACTAAACTGCCCCAGGCAACTTTTCTGTCACTGCAGAAGAATATCAAATTTCCTTTTTTCTATATACTAATTACCTCAAAAGTTCCAAGAATCTTATCTGCATAGAACCTAATATAGGACCTTATACAGAGGATGTATTAATAAAGTATTTGTTAAATCAATGAAGCAATTACTGCAATATAACACTGCAGTGGTGCAATGAATGAATTAAATAATTGTAAGACAGAATTAGAGGGAGGAGAAAAATGACAAACTAGGAAGCAAAATCATAGCCTTGGAACTTCTAAGGGTAAGCTGGAATTTCAGTCATTTCTCATAAAACATGGGATGCTTCCTTTTTATGGTGTACTGACTCAATCTCTTGCTCACTTAACTAGTGCTGTTATCTTTCACTTTAATTTTTTTTAGTTGTAGATGGATACAATACCCTTATTCTATTTATTTATATTTTTTATGCTAAGGATTGAACCCAGTGCCTCACATGTGCTAGGCAAGTGCTCTACCACTGAGCCCTAACCCCAGCCCCATCTTTCACTTTTTAGCCATGTTAATTTTTCTGAACATACAGTCTACTCTACCGTCTTCCCCCCACTTCCATGTAAAATAACCCACCCACTTTCTCACAAAGTCTGACCACAGAATTCTCATTCAGTGCTTAGATTTAAGTAAGGCACTGTGTATCCATACATAAATACCCACTTCACTACCAAAGAAGTTACTTTCAAACTTCAACACAGAAGAAAATAAATTTGGTTTGGATGGAGAATGAAGTTATGAGAAATGAGGAATGATCATTCAAGTTCAAATTTATAAAATGCTGCATTATGGTGTCTGTGTTAGTTTTCTCTGACAACTGATATGGAACCAGACTTTTCTGATATTTTTTTCTCTTCTTACCATCTCCTCTTGCCGCCCATCCCCCCTCAAAATCTAAGTAACACTTTTTAAGCCATATTCATTACTTACAGGAGATTCACTAACTCCAAAGATGTCTCTGACATCCCTGACAGACTGCTTATTCTTTTTTCTCAGGGTTTGGGTATAGGTATTATATCTCTTTTTCACCGCAGCTGCTTGGGTTCGAGTCAATGTAGAGAGCAGGGCTTTCCCATCTTCCTCTTCGTTGCCTGAGATCAAAGTTGATAAACCCACATCTTGCAGCCACTCAGCTTCAAGTTCTCCTTCTGTAACACAACATGACCAAGAGGAGATTAGGACCTTTTCCATATGTGTGTAACTATAGGTCTGTGGACATAAGACAATAAGAAATATCAGTAAGCAATATGAGATGTCTCATTTTATTACAGTAATTATGGGAAAGGATTATAAGAATAAACGAAAAGTCTTAATTTTAAAATGCAATACAAAGTCCAATTATAAAATATTGTCCAGTAGAGCAAAGTTGACTGGCCAATTTAGAAAGATAATTTTCCTTGCCAGAGGGTTAAACATAAGCCATAGGTTAACTGCCAATTTCAAAAATATGATAAAATATAACTATTAAGACTAAAAAAATAACAGAAAAAGTATGGCTTAGTGGAGCACAAAGGGTTTGTAAATCACTCAAATCCAAGGACAAATCCTAGTACTACCACTGATTTTAGTAAATTGATTAAATACCTCCAGCAGTGTCCCCTCAGCAAAATGGGTGTAGTGATTGATGTTGCCTTGGGATTCATTTTCATGGGCTTAACTTCTTCATGCCACAAGCAGGGCTCAGTCACCTTGGACAGCTTCCAGTTTTCCACCTCTTCCCAGTTCCTCCAGATACCTGCCTTGTACAACTTTTTCCTGGTTACCACCTGCCTATCGGATAACAAGATGCAACCTACTTCACTGGCCCTGCTGGCCTTACCCCGCTCACGGCCTGTGTGGAGATACCTTTCAGTGACGACCTTTCAGTCACAGCCTCAATCCATGTTGCTCTGTGCCTGCTTTTCTCAATCTACCAACAGAACTCACCCTGGAACATTCTACTTGGGTGACATCCTGGACTCCAATAAGGGCTTCAGCCCCCTGGTACCATGCTCCTTCTTTCTTGCTCCCCCTTCACTGGCTGAACATATGGGTCCTGGATGACTTCCCCTCTTCCTTTTGTCCCTGTCAGGCGTAGCCCTCTCCTCTCTAGGACCTGTTAGTAATACACTGCTTCTGTTACTTCATGTGTCTTGAGTTGCCTCTTCTGATCTCATCTGACCAACACATGCAAACCTAATTTCCTTCCCAGGCAGGGGTCTCCTGAAATGGCTATCTTGGTAGGAATAAACCGGACGTAGGTCAGACAAGAGCCACAAGGGCACCTGCCATATAAACAAGTTTCCTTTAAAAAGGTCAACTCGTCATAGTGTGGTAAAGAATCATCTCATGAATAAGTACCTTGTAAACATTTATAATCATGTGCCTTGGAGTTTCATCAGAGCAGGGCTTGATTAATAGCCACCATTTTGTGAGTGACCACAATACCAATAACAAGAGTATCAACAATGGGGACAATAATAGCAAATTAGGTAGACTTGATGATTTTTTTTAAAGCAATGCATTTATAAAGACGGCAAAGAACCTGGAATAAGATATTCAATAAGTATTTATTTTCCTATTTCTCTCCTTATTCTAAACATGGGGCAATAATTCTACCCTTTTCAGAAGGTGATTTAAAAATGTAAGATTCATCCATGAGCATTAGCTGCTATTATAAACCAGAGGTATAGAAATGAAAGAAATTCAGGATAATGACGTCACATAAAAGCAAATCTATTATATGCACATTTCTAGGTACCAGGCAAAATAGGCATTGCCTGAATAAAGCTTGTTTAAAGAGCAGATTAGACTGATGTGTAAACACATGTCAAAGCAGCAGTCTAGGAGTCCTGGACTCTGCGTACATGATTGCATCATTGATATATAAACAAAGTCTTCTAATGTGCTTTACAGGCCCAATTTCTTAACTAGGCAAATATTTTATTTGCTATCTTGTTTTTATTGTTTGTTTGCTTTGTAAACTGTCCCTTTAACAAAAAAAAAAAAAAAATGAGGTGCATTTGTGGTTAGCAGCTCTACTCTAACATAATAATCCTTTTAAATCAGTGAGTTGTGACTTGGAAGTTTCTCATAAGCCTTAGGTAAGATTTTCATTTCTGAAGACAAAAATTATACATATAGTTTAATATGAAAGCTTTAAATTGTATGTTTTCTCTTCAACTCTGTAAGGAGAGATGACACAGTAGGAGGAAGGAATAACTGGTAGGTTAGGGTTAACATAAACTCGAGGTGGAAATGGTATATGTAGAATGTTTTCCTAGGTAAGAAACATCTACAGCAGATATCAGCATGTCTCCTGCTTGCTAAATTACATACTAGGCAATCCTATTCTCATTACTCCAGTTGTTAAATGTGTAACTGCAGCCTAGAGCACGCCTTTGAATTTCAGCTCCATGTACCAACATCCCCTTGGCTGTATCAATCACAACATATTCAACACGTTCAAACCTGAACTCATCCATCATTCAACTCTAGGCCTCTTTCACTATTGCATGTTTCAATAAATAGAATTTCTATTCTAGTAATTAGGCAAATGAGTAACTTGGGAGACATTCCTGACATCTCCTTCTTTATGGACCAACTAGAGCACATAAACAAGAACCTTTTTATTTTCCTTTTTACAGTATTGAGGATAGAACCCAGGGGTACTTTACCTCTTAGAGATACCCCTACACCTCACCCCCACCACTCTTTAAAAAAGAATTGAGATAGGGTTTCACTAAGTTTTCCAGGCTGGTTTCAAATTTTCAATCCTCTTGCCTCAACCTTTTAAGTCATTGGAGTCATAGGCATGTACCATGGCACCAGGCTTCACCAAGACCTTTTGATACTACTTCCTCATTTTATCTCAAAAGTACCTACCTTCCTTAATCTCTTCTGCCATGACCCTGGTCAAAGCAGCCATCATCTCTCATCTAGACTGCTAGGTCAGAATCTTGATAGTTCTTCCTACAGCCATTCTTGATACTCTTCCAACTTCTTTTCCATATTGTAACTAAATTAGTCCTTTCACATGTAAACAAAAATCATGCTATGACTTTTCCTTTCTTCAAGGTGGTCTACAACATATAAGGCTGCTTCATTTTCTGGACACATTCATACAATCCTCTTCTAACCCTCAGCTCCCCAGAAATACCAACTACTTTAAAGTCCTCAAAAGTTCCATGTTCAATCAACAGATATATGAAAAAATGCTCATCATCTCTAGTAATTAGAGAAACGCAAATCAAAACTATTCTTAAGACTTCATCTTACTCCAGTTAGAATGGCAACTATTAAGAAGTCAAACAACAATAAGTGTTAGTGAGGGGGTAGGGGAAAAGGTACACTCTCATACACTGAGATGGGACTGAAAATTGGTGTAGCCAATATGGAAAACAGTATGGAGAATCCTTAGAAAACTGGGAATGAAACCACTATTTGACCCAGCTATCCCTCTCCTTAGTCTATACCCAAAGGACTTAAAAACAGCATACTACCGGGACACAGCCACATCAATGTTTACAGCAGCACAATTCACAATAGCTAAACTGTGGAGCCAACCTAGACGCCCTTCAGTAGATGAATGAATAACAAAAATATGTGGCATATATACACAATGGAATATTACTCAGCAATAAAAGAGAATAAACTCATGGCATTTGCAGGTAATGGATGGAGCTGGAAAAGATAATGCTGAGTGAAGTTAGCCAATCCCAAAAAAACAAATGCCGAATGTTTTCTCTGATATAAGGAGGCTGATTCATAGTGGGGTAGAGAGGGGGTACATGGGAGGAATAGATGAACTATTCATAGTGGGGTGGGAGGGGAAGGGAGAAGGCATGGGATTAGAAATGATGGTGGAATGTGATGGACATCATTATCCAAAGTACATGTATAACAACACAAATTGGCGTGAATATACTTTGTATGCAACCAGAGATATGAAAAATTGTGCTCTATATTTGTAATAAGAATTGTAATGCATTCCACCATCACATATAAATAAAAAATTAATTTAAAAAAGTTCCATGCTCTATTTTGTTAGCAAGGCCTTTTGGCGTGGCAGTCTACTTGACCCTTTAATCACTGGTCACTCAAACTGCCAGGTCTGTTTGTACATCTCTCCCTCAATAAAGTCTGAAGCCATCAGACAGGGCCACATCCTACTAATATCAATTCCAATACTACCATTCTTTTTTCCTTCAAGTAATCCCCTCCCCCCAATAGATCAACTTATAGTATTTCATTAATTACTTTATCTTCCCCTACATTACTAATTTCATGAGAAAGAGAAACATGTCTGTTTTGTGTATAGTCTATCACCAACACCTTTCATTCTACTTAGTACAGAGCAGGGAGACATATGTGTTGAATTAATTAAATGAAAAAATAAGTTTCTGTTGAAGAACATAACTAAAAAATATATTCTAAGAAGTCATAAAACAATGAATAAAAAATTTCAACTTTTAAAAATAAACCCAGCTGGGGCTGGGGCTGGGGATGTGGCTCAAGCGGTAGCACTCTCACCTGGCATGCGCAGGGTGCTGGGTTCGATTCTCAGCACCACATAAAAATAAAATAAAGATGTTGTGTCCACCGAAAACTAAAAAATGAATATTAAAAAATTTTCTCTTTCTCTTTAAAACAATAAAAAAATAAATCCAGCTATCGTATATATCATTCCATACTGAAAGTCCCAGCTATCATATATACCCTTCCATAATGAAATTCTATCAGCTTAGAAAGTTTGATGGAGAAACATATCAAACAAAATAAAATCTTCTAGTAAAATGGAGTAGCTTATACTGACATAATTGTATTGTATTTAACTGTTATAAATTCTGAAAAAAATACACAAAATAACTACATGAAGATACTAGAAAAGAATCAAATACAGGAACTAAAAAATACCAAATTTTTATAAAAGAAAATGTACTGGGTAGGACTTGCACTTATACTGATCTTCAGCTAGGGTCATTTTCCAATCTCTACAGTACAAGGTGACTAGAACTCAAAAGAGAAAGACACATTTTTATTTATTTGAGGAGTTACAGAATAAAGTATAGGATTACATAAACAGCTGAAAAGTGAGGAGCACATTCCTGTTAGTAGGGAACCACATAGGATAGAGTTCCAAAATCTGTGCATAAATTCTGACCAAATTCTTGACTAAACCTTGAACTAAAAAGTTGTATGGGAGACTCCAAGCATGGGGTGAAAGAGTGAGGGGAGCAGATGAAGACAAACATAACTGACCGAGATTACCCAGCCTGCACTGAGTAGGGAAGAAGAGTTAGAAGGATGAATCCAGTCAAGTTAACTGCTAGAACCAAAATGAACTTGGTTTAGAGAATATAACAGAAAACAGTCACTGAAACATATTGATCACGTAGAACAGAATATCTCAGAAAAGCAAGCAAACAACAAAGTAGATCAATTTAACAAGAGACAGGTAGGCAATAGAAAGTAACTCTGAAGATTCTAATATTGAATAAGCACATGAAAGTAGCTCTCCTACCTATGCTCAAGGACTTAAAGGAGAAAATGCTTGTGATATGTGTGAGCAGACAGGGAAACTCAGCAAAGATCATAAAATAAATGAATTTCAAATTATGAAACTATGGTCCCGAACCACAACACAATTAACTTAAAAATAGATAACAAGATGTCTAGAAAATCCCCAGTTATTTGGAAATTAAGAAATATACAATAAAAATGAGAAAACATCTGAAACAAAACTATAATGAAAGTACAACATATTCAAAATTGGTAGGGTGCAGTGAAAGCAATGTTTACCAGAAATGTTCATACATGCTTGAAGTTGCTATCTTAAAGAGAAAAAAAAAAAAATGAGCAAATACTCCAGTTGCCAAATGTGTAACATAATTTAGAAGAAACACAGATTTTATTAATCTTTTAATGAATCATGTAGAAAAAGCAAATAACAAAATTCAATACCCATTCATATTATTTTCAGAAAATAGGACTAGAATGCTATCTTGTAAGAGCATCGTTAAGAAGTTCACAGATACCATCATGTTTAACAGAGAATACTGAACCCTTTTCCTGTAAAGCTGGGAATACAGCAAGCATATGTGTTGCTACCACTTCTATTCAACTTGTGCTGGAATCCCTCATCAGTACAAAAAGACATGATTTTTTTTAAAAGTATAAATATTAGCTAGAAAAACAAAGTTGTTTTTCTATAAAAATCCTAAGAAATACAGAAGACAATCACTAGAATTTAGAAAGGTAATGGGATATAAAATCAAGATACAGAAGTTGTTATTTCTGTATACCTGCAGCAAAATATTGGAGAGAGAGAGAGGGAGAAGGAGAAGGAGAAAGAGAGAGACTGACTCAATTAAAAGACCCTATTTAAGAATATGAATAGGCAAGACCAAGAGAGAATGAGAAAATATTTATAGTACATCCGTCTGGGAGACTTGTATCGAGAACATATCAAGAAGTCATGCAAATCAGTAATTTAAAAAAAGGCAGTTTTTTAAAAGAGCCAAAATATTTTATGAAACAAGACAAATGAAAGGATAATAAGTACAGAAAAAAGTTAAACATCATTTGTTACCAGTGAAATGTAATTAGAACTATAATGAAATAGTTCCATGCATCTCCTAGAATCCCTAATATATAGAAAACTGATGACATCAAATGTTGCAAAATGTGGAAATGGAACTGTCTGTCATAAATTGCTGAAAGAGGTGTAAAATGGTAAAGTTACTTGGGAAAATTGCTGGCACTTTCTTACATAGTTTAATATATCCTATACAAAATACATGTATCTAAGAGAAATAAAAACATATGTCCGCAAAAGATTTCTTACAAAATTACTCATAGAAGTCTTATTTATAATAGCCAAACTGAAACAAGAAAACCAAACCAAACCCAGAAGTCCATTTGCAGCTAAAAAGGATTTTTTAAAATGTGGTATATTGGGGCTGGAGTTGTGGCTCAGTGGTAGAGCATTGCCTAGCATGCGTGAGGCACTGGGTTCAATCCTTAGCATCACAAGGAAATAAAATAAAGGTATTGTGTCCACCTACACCTAAAAATATACATATATTTTAAAAATAAGGTACATTCATTCAATGGAATACTACTACTACAGGTGAATTGTGCCTCCAAGAAAGATATGTTGAAGCCTTAACCACCAGGGTATCAGAAAATGTGACTTTTCTTAGAAATAGTCTTTACAGATATAATTAGGATATAAATGAATGCACATATTAAAATATCATGATGTATACTATAAAATACCAAGTTTTCCGGTACTTTGTTAAGGTAGCCCTAGTAACTAATACAAACTACCCACTAATAAAAAGGAAGTAACCAGTAATACACTAGCTGAATCTTTAAAACATTATGCTCAGTGAAATTAGCCAATCCCAACAAACCAGTCATGCACAAACACAGGAACCATAGGACAGTGAATCACTAAGTGGGATAAGACTGTGACAAAGCATGAGGAGATTTCTGGGTTGAATGAAATATTGTCTATCTTGATCCGTGTGAAGTTACAAGTGCATCCTTTTGTCAAAACTCAATGAACCACACACTGAAGAGCTGTGAAAATACTTCAAGGACATTTGAAGTAAATATTAAACTATAAATATTAAACTCTAGTTAATACACCTGCAGTTTATAGTGGTTTAGGCTAGCAGACCTGAAAATATTTTCCATTATTCTAGGCAGGAACCAAAGAGTAAATATACAGTAGAGAGTGGGAGCCAGGTTTCTCATTATCGGAGAAGGGAGTTATGAATAAAGAAAAAGAGAAGACAGCAATAGACCCTGTGGCTCTAGATTTGAATTGGAGGTTATGACTGTGAGCTCACGGTTTGTAATTTGGTCATATAGGAATTAATGTATTAAATTGACGTATTTCTGAAAATACAAAATGTCAGGAAATAAGTAAAGGGGGTAAAAATAGCCTTCCCTGATAGAGGACAGTTCCCTAGAAGAGATTCTCATGGTCTATGTGGTGAAGCTTTTTATTACTAACTGTGGATGTATACTAATTGTGCTGCATCTCAGTGATCACTTCCTAGTGCTGAGAAAAGCAGACTTTTTAGAAAAGGGAATGAAAATATATATTTTTTTAATTTCAGTTTATCTTGGCAGTTGTCTTGAGGCTACTCACAGGCTTATGAAAGCATTTTTAGGTGCATATTTACTAATCTAGCTTCAGTCTTTCTTGGATATTTATGTATTTACCTGGTGATTGCTAGGGCTTAGAAGAAAGGGCCTATACTTTTAATCCCAGGTAAGCAATGCAATTTTGCTTTTTGCAAACTAAGAAAAATTAGACCCTTTTTTTTTTCTTTGTTTTCATGTTTTGATCTTCAACCTTCTTCGGTTTTGTTTCACTAAAAATCAGGAGGCTAAACTTGACTTTTATTTTTTGTGGAATACCAGACAATCTAATACACTAATACAAGTACTGAAAAAAAAAAGAAGAAAGAAATGATTCAAAATGAATATTTTTCTCCAAAATTATACTAGCAAATTTCCTTTCCTCTTTTCATAACTAATAGTCATGTATACAAAGTAAAAGCCATCAAAACTAGAATACTCATTCTGCTTGATGGTAAGGTACCAAATCAACAGAGAGGTACAGCATCTAAGTAGTGAAATACAAGGACTCAACTGGTTCAGCTGAGGCTCAGCCTCCTTCATGGATGAAAAGCCAATCTGAGCCAATTCAGCAGATAAAAATCAATGGGAACAGGGAACTGATATGCCAAGTTCTACTGATTTTTAAGCTACAAGTGGAGTGTCCCCTTACCATCCACAGGCTTGACCTCGGCCGGCTGCTGCTCTTCCTGCCCTCCCACGCTGTTCTCTTTAATGCTTTCTATTTCCCGCCAGAAATCCTCCATGGAGGTGCTGTCTACGGAGGCTTGTGAGTTGGAGCGGCAGAATGCAGGAGAATGTAGGGATTCATTGGAGAGCATCCTGTTGATTCTTCGGCAGCGAGGAATGGATTTTCTAAGGAAAGAATAATATTTGTAAATGCAAATTGGTGTACTTATGTTACAAAGTCACAAAAATTTAAGTTTAAATACAATTTGTGTGGAAGAGAGGGATTCCAGGTAATCATCTCCATTCAGCAGCAACCCTATTTTATTCTCAATACTTCATTATGACTCTGTGGCCATATAGGAATCAATGCCAAAATATATTTTGTGATTCTCACACTTTCATAAAATCAGAAGTTAAGCATATATATCAGTCAAAACATGTATGGAAAAGGCTCGTTTCTGTAAAGTATCTAAGACATTGATTGCAAAAGCAGTGACAAAGAACTTGTTCTCACATCCATTAGTACAAGAAATGTTGGCAAGGAGGTGAAGAAATTGGCACGTTTGTGCACTCTTGGTGTGAATGTAAAATGGTACAGCCTCTCTGGAACACACTGTGGTGTTTCTTCAAAAAATTTAAAAAGGTTATTCCATATGATCAGCAATTCCACTTCTGGATATATACCCAAAAGAATTGAAAGCAACGACTCAAAAAAGATATTTGTACAGCCATGCTCACAACAGTACTATTCACAATAGTCAAAAGGTGGTACAATGCAATAGATCAGCAAATTATAGTGTACATGCACAGTAGAATATTATTCAGCTAGAAACAGGAGGAGCATTTTGACAAATGTTTTGACGTGGATGAGACTCAAGGACATTATGCTAAGTGAAGTGAGCTAGTCACAAAGGAACAAAGACTGTATGATCCTATTTGTGAGGAACCAAGAGTAGTCAAATCCATAAAGACAGAAAGTAGAATAGTGATTGTTAGGGGGTGGAAGAGGGAAAAGAACAGCAGTGTTTAATGGGTAGTGTTTCAGATCAAGATGAGAAGTGTTCTGGAGAAGGCTGGTGGTGATAGCTGCACAGCATCAGGAGTGCATCCAGTGCAGCTGAACTACACCCTTAAAATGGTAAATTATATGTTATGTCCACTTCTCATATTTTAAAGTTGAAAAAACCCACAAATCTATTACAAAAATTAACTGCTAAGATTATAAGAGAGTGAGAAAGAAGAAATAATCTGTAACATTAAGTGGAAAAACCTATGACTCAGAATGGAGACCCTTGGTCACTTGGTAAGAATAATTTCCCCACCCTAAGAATAGGGTACAGCTGTTAAGAGTGACAGTGTCGGCTCCTATGGTCACTCACTACCTGACAGTATCACTGCCAATCTAGGAGTAAAACAGCTTGAGTAACTTCATGGGGTACTCTCCTTATGGAGTTGCTGCCAGGACTAAATGAATTAGCACACGTAAAGCATTGAGAACATAAAGTTTCCAATAAATGCTTATTTTAAAAAGTAAGAGGCACATTAAGGTAGACATATGTCAAAATGTTGAAATCCTGAGAGATTATGATGAATTATATAAAAATAAAATGTTACTCTGTGATACATGATTGACAAATATTATATTTCCTAAGAGCAGAATGTCTGATTAACGGAAACACTCTGGTCCCCAGCCATGAAGACTGAGTTCAGTTGTACCTCCTGTTGTTGTTCTCACATGATTTGGTTTTGCTTGTTTAATTTTCAAATTTGGGGGCTGAGGATGTGGCTCAAGCGGTAGCGCGCTCACCTGGCATGCGTGCAGCCCAGGTTCGATCCTCAGCACCACATACAAACAAAGATGTTGTCTCCGCTGAGAACTAAACAATAAATATTAAAAAATTCTCTCTCTCTCTTTCTTTCTCTCTCTCTCTCTTTAAAAAAATAATAATAATTTTCAAATTTGGTGCATTTTTGCAACTTCTTTCAAAGAATCTCTTCCTAGCTGGGTGCAGCGGCTCATGCCTGTAATCCCAGCAGCTTGAGAGGTTGAGGCAGGAGGATCATGAGTTCAAAGCCAGCCTCAGCAAAAGCAAGGTGCTAAGCACCTCAGTTAGATCCTGTCTCTAAATAAAATACAAAATAGGGCTGAGGATGTGGCTCAGTGATTGAGTGCCTCTGAGTTCAATTCCCAGTACCAAAAAAAAGAGAATATCCTCCAAGTTCACTTTTATTTCTGGCTGAGATTACTGCTTAACCAATGTATGGTCTGAGCTATTTCACCCTAAATAAGAAAGAGATAACTACAGCAAAGACACAGTAATGTCAACTGTGGGCATTATGACTCCCTTAAGACAAACTAAATTTTGATATGCAGACCCGCAGTGGATTATTATCAAGTGTAGTGTTGTAGTTTAGATATGAGTATCACCCAGAAGTTCATGTGTTAGACAATGCAAGAAAGTTTAGTGGTGAAAGGATTAGATTATGAGAGACTTAACCTAATCAGTGGATCAATCCACTGATATGGTTTAACTTGGTGGTAACTGTAGGCAGGTGAGGTGTGGCTGGAGGATGGATCTCACTGGGGGCCTGTCTTTGGGGTTTATCTTTTGTCCCTGGTGAGTGGAGATCAATCTCACACTCCCTGTCCCCCCTCTCCTTCCTGATTGCCATGTTCTGAGCTGCTTCCCTTTGCCAAAACCCTTTGCCATGATGTTCTCTTCCTTATGTAGGCCAAGATCTATGAAGTGAGCCCCCTGTGGACTGAACCTCGGAAACTGTGAGCCAAAATGAACTCTTCCTCCTCTAAGTTGTTCTTGTCAGTTCTTCCTCCTACAGGTTGTTCTTTTTGGGTCTTATAGTCACAGCATGCAGAGGCTAACTAAACATTAAGCCATGGCCCATGGCATATGTAAAACACAGAGATATGCATGAGAGTACATAAGGAGGGAGGAAATAATGTTTCCATAAATAGGACCAAAAAATCCTATTTGCATCATATTCTCTACCCCTGGGGATCCTTCCCAGATTTCTAAATCACCTTTGGTAGAAAATTCTAGAATTTTATCATTGATCCTTTGATGTATGGTACCTGATTGTAAGTAGTTCTAGTTTTGAAGTTAATTGACAGTAACAGAGACAATTTATGTTTTTAAAATTAAAGCATTCAAGAAAAATATAAAATGTATTTTATGACAAAAAGAATTTTAGGCATCTGTATTTGATAATTTGGTGGTAAGAGATTTTTCACTGAATTCTTTATAATTGGACAAGATGGACCCATTCTAGTGGTTGAAATACATATGAAATCAACAAGATAATGAGACAGTTATTGCTCCCTGTATTATTCTTAAGGTTTTTAAGATTTTTTTTTTTCCTTTTGCAACAGATGAGTGATATCAGTCATGACCAGCTGAGTAACACACTGGTTCATCTAAAACAATCCACCAAAGAATTCTTTAATTGCAATGATCAAGTATTTTTTTGGCAAAGAAGTCAGACAGCATTTTTGAGACAAGCACCCTTGGAAGAGCTTTCACTTTCTTAGTTAGGGATCCAAGTATTTCCCCTTCATCCCAGGGTGGAGAACAGGTCCTGACCTTCCACTCCCAATATATTATATAACTCTGGCCCTCAAGCCCATCCAGCCAGGAGCCTTAATCTGCAGCTTCATTCCTCACCATATTAGGAGAAAATCCAGTTTAGGCTTTATCAGCTGTTTGTATTTTTTTTTTTTTTAATTCCAAAACAATACCAGGAAAATGTTACATGGAAAATAGAATGCAACTCTGTGGCACAGCTACTTTTGTTGGGAAAACACCACTGGGTTTAAAATTAGACCTTAAGTGTATGGTAATTACTACATATTCAAAGAGGCAATTATAAAAAATGGGAAAGATATTATTACTCCATGTTTTCTTCCCTTGTCTTTTAGCTGTACCTTGTGTTATATTTTAATGGTTTCCAGAGATCTATAAATCATTGCTACCCATATTGGATTTATATTTAATAATGTCCCCAAAATGTAAAGACCTTGCAAAGTACAGTTCTCCCTCCCCCTTTATATGCCTATGTGGTGCTTCTTCACATTTTTATACTTCCAATAATTATGGATGTTACTTTAAAATACTTTTTTTCAAAATTAAATAGTCTTGGATCGCATGTGGAAACATGAAGCTGTTCACCTACGATCTGCGGAGCTCACATGTGCCGGGGGTGGGTCCTCGTGGCTTCTCCCTATGCCTCCCAGCCACCGAAGTTGGAGTCGGAATCAACCCGGTGGAGTTCAACCTCCACTACATGGCGAGGATGATACCCATGTGGAGTGGGTGGTGCTTCTGGAGGCGTCTTATGCCTTGCACCTGGTGGAGGTGCCAAAAGAGCTGATTGAGGGCTACGTGAAGGAGGAGACATTTCTGAGAAAGATGTATCACCTGTTGCTGGAGGTGGACGTGCTGGAGGGCACACTGCAATGCCTAGAGTCTGGACGTGTGTTCCCCATCAGCCGCGGGATCCCCAACATGCTGCTGAATGAATAGAAAACCGAGACTTAACTGTGTCAGGCACCAGTTTTACGTTTTGTGACCGTGTGTATTTTTGTTACATATATTCTGTTTGCTAGTTTGGCAGTGTGTATTCCCAGTCCTTGACCCAGTGACAAACTGGCTACAGTGTTTTTGAGCTCCACAGTATATCATTTTTTTTTCCTCATTAAAGTTTCAAAACCAAAAGAAAGAAAGAAAGAAAGAAAAACAAAAATGAAACAGTCTTGTAAGTTATCCTTTTTGGTACTCTTCATTCTTTCCTGTGTGTCTGTATATCCATAATGGGTCACTTCAGCTTTGAGAACTTCCTCTAGAGTTTCCTGTCTCATTCGTTAGCATTTCCTGTACTATAGATCTGTTAGTGATATATTCCCTTAGCTTTCTTTCTGACTTTAATTTATTTTCATTTTTGGCAAATATTTTTTTACTGGCCATAGAACTCTAAGCTGGCAATGTTTGTTGTTGTTGTGTTCAAATCCTTTTAAGAAAGCCATTCGACTTTATTGGTTCTGATGAGAAGGCGTTCAATTCTTGTTGATGTTCTTCTTAAATATGAAGTCTCTTTTCTCTGGATGTTCTCAGTGCATTTTTTCCTTTATAGTTTGTGCTGAGTAGTCTCAATATGATACGCCTAGACTAGTTTTCCTCTTCATTCTGCATGAGATTTACTTAGTTGCAATCTGTAGGCTGATGTCATCCATCATTTGGGGGGGCTCTAATCCATTTCCTTTCTGATATTTCTTCTGTCCCATTCTTTCTACTCTTTCTGGAACTCTAATTACATGATGGTTAGAAATTTGATATCCAAAATGTCCTTCATTTGATATCCAAAATGTCCTTCGTTTTCTCCTCATTCTTTTCTCCGCTGGAATTCAGTCAAAGAATTTCTATTTTTCTGAGGGGCTGAGGGGTAGCTCAGTGGGCGAACACTTCCCAGCATGTGCTGGGCCCTAGATTAGACTTCCAGCACTGCAAAATTTAAATAAAATAAAAAAGAATTTCTATTGCTGTTTCAAGTTCATTTTTCTATCTTCTACTTGTTAAGCCATCCAATGAATGCTTCAATTCTCATATTGTGTTTTTCATATCAGGACCATCCAATTACTTTTGAAAGACTCCATTTCTCTGTTGACATTATCAATATTTCTATCCCCTTTCATCCACCTTTTCCTCTACTTTATCTAAAACATTTGCCATTGTCATTTGAAAGTTCTTAATGCCACCCTCTGGGTTGCCAACATACTGGGTCACAGTGATTTAAAAAAAGTCAATTGTTCATGGGTCACACTTTCCTTTTTCTTCACATATCTATAACCTTATTGTCTGGCAGACATTGTTTTCAAAAGAACTCTAGAAAATTGTAGTAAATAAGGATTCCCTAAGAAAGGGCAAGCTTTTCCCCTACTTGGTAATTGGAGTGAGGGGTAGATCACTTCAGTCTAATTAAGAGTGGAGCTGGGTCTGGGATGGATTACACTTAATAGTAATTAATTTCCTCTGGTTTCAAATATGTCAAGGGGGAAATCTGTCCCATGGGTACCTTTTGCTAGGAGGGCTTTGGGTAAACACCATGGGACTATAGAACTCTCTTTGCTTTGCAGTTCAGTCTCCAGACCAACTGTGTTGCTGCTGGGTTCTTAACAAAAATCCCACTGTAGACAATTATCAGGGAGGGGGATCTAACTCTGCATCTGTGACTTCTGCAAATTTCTCTCTGTTTTGCTAAGGCAGGCAGCCATCAACAGCTCCTGGCACCTCCATGTCTCAGAAGAATCCTCCTACCTGTGTAAGGGTGACCTTCTTCCCAGCAGGGGAGAGACTCATGGAACATTCCTGCCCAGAGAGGGAGGAGACCACTGGGCTCTGCTCACCTAGAAAGAGGTCTTCTTTTCCAGGAACTCTGCTCCTTTCTACACCTTAGTATCCACAACTCTCCAATAGAGTTTTTAAGAGATGTTTTTTATATTTATCCTTTTTCTCTTTAGCTGTTGCAATGGGAACAGTAGTCTGTCCCAAACTAGAATTCTACACACTACAAATTACTCTCATATGCATCATTTGATCCTTACATTAGCCTAATGAAGTAGTCAAAGCCAGCACTATGTGTCTCATTATTCGATAAGGGAGTTACTGAGAGTAACTAGAGTAAGTAGGGGCATGGAGCTTCCATTGCAATTATAATTCATGCAAATTCTTCTCTGTGACTTCAGGGCTCAGTATGTTCTGTTTAAAACTTCAATCTCACCTTCCCTGGGAGTTAGCATTAAGCATGCTAATCTTTTCAGTTTTCTAAAAAGCCACACTCTTTCTTCCCTAAGGAAACTGGCTCTTTCAGTTCTTTTCCGCCTGGAACATTCTCCCACTGCAACAAGATGCTTCTCACCATTCAGCTCCCAACCCACATGCCGCCTCTGCAGGGCACCCTTTCCTGGCCGCCAGAATGCATCCTTCCCCCAGTTACCCACTATCTTCACCCTGGGCTTCCTCCTCATTCATCAGCAGTAACCACTTCACTTACGGGATTTGCTTACTTCATGTTTGAGGGTCTCTTTCCACCACTAGAATATAGATAAAGCATATCTGTTTTTACCCAGTGTCTGACAAACAATAGGAATTCAGAAATACTTGCTGAAAGAGTGCCTAGGTACAAGGGAGCTAGGATATGAATTCAAACCTTTTCAATCCTGTCCAAATGGTCTCCTGGCAGTAATTTTAGTAATCTTTCTCAATCTCAAAAGACAGGTAATTGTGTATCTGTTTATAATAATATGTATTTTTTTAATACCAGAGAAGGAATATTGTGTAGTGATTTAGAGTAAAATTGAAGCCAGTTGGCCCAGGTTTGAATATAGGCTCTGTGGCTTCCTAGCTTTATAACCCTGAGCAAGCTATTGAACCTCTGTTCCTTCATTCCCCATTCTGTGAAATGGGGATATTAATTGTGTATTTTTCATGGAGTTGATACGAGGATTGAATTAATATGTGTGAAATGACTGGCACATAGTAAGCCCATGGCTGGATTATTGCTATAATTTGTTAGCATGCTCAGAGAAAACAAATTAGGGTTGGGTCCTAAGAGCATGAAAATGCTGCTAGAAATGAAAAGAGACAAATAAACTATCAGAGCTCCTCTCTAACCCAATTCTATTTCCAAGTCTTATTTGCCCACTTTCCTTATCCTAAACCCAATTCTGGCCAAAGTCATCTAAGTAAAAGTCATCTCCAATGTTTCAGATAAATATTTTCTTTTCCTAACGTAAGTGCTTCCTTTTTCTCTTCCTCCTTCTCCCTTCTCGGAATGTGGATAAGATGACTAGTGCTTCAGCAGTCATCTTGCAACTATGAGAGGAAACAATGAAATTATAATGATCAGCTCCAATAATACAGAGTCTCAGAAATAATACCAGATGTTGCCTATCTCTGGACTTACAGAAATGTGAGAAAAATAAATGCCTATTTTTAAAAAACATTCTAACTGTTGTTATTTTTGTTACTGTTATTTGCAGCCAAAATCTTTTCTAACTGATGTAACTGGAAGAAAAACTGTAATAAGTCATTTGGGGTAGGGTGAGATGAGACACCCACTCCACCTCACTAAGGGGAATGACCAAGTAATGACAGATGGAAAACAACCTGGCTTCTAAGCAAAGAGGGGTATGACAATGACTGTCACTTGTAAGGGTAACCAAGTTATTAGCTTAACCCTGAGTCTTGATCTGGCACTGATCAACATAGCATGGAGTTATATTCCATGTAGGCTAATTGAGAAGGAAGAGTTTCACATTTCTATCAAATTAACATATTCTAAGAGTTTTAGGAAGAATACAGCAAAACTAGAGATTTTGCCCCTTAGGAGGAGGACTGAATTTACCTTGTCATTTTGAATGATCCTTGGAGGATCTCAGCATGGATATCTAGAGAAATCACCCCCGCCATGCAGACTGCAGGGAGCCTGCCGCAGGCATCACTCTGGAGAAGTCACTGCTCTCTGTGACAGACCTTGGGCACAGTCCCAGTTGGTTACACAGCTGTCCACCCCCTCGGTTTCCTCAGGAGGCCATTCAGATAAAGCAAGAGGACAAATGCCTTGTTTTTTATGTCTGGCTTCTCAGTAATCTTTGGATTCTAACATAATTATAAACAAGCTCAGCTTGGATGTCTTGCAAAAAGCACTTGAAAGGCAATGACTATAAAAAGCAGCTATAGTTTCAGAGTAATAAAAGCAAGAACCCAGAGAAGGTCCCGGCTTACTTTCTCAGGCTCCCTGACTCTGTCTTCTGGTATCCTCACATTCTCATTCTGCCATTCCAGTTTTCTGTTTTTCTGGCCTGCCTCACCCCACTTGGAGTAAACAGGAGAGAACCCAGGAAGCTTTTTGTCAAAGGGTAAACATCTGAGCCTCTCTGTTGGCAGTGAGGACACAGACAAAAAGTCTTCAGAGACTGGGGGAGGCGTAAAACAGCAAATAAATCCAAGGTCACACAGCAGGGAATATTAGCAAGTTGGACTCAAAAAAAAAAGTAACCATGAGGTTCATATCAGCAACTCAATTCTTAGGTTTTCACATATTGCCTGAGTACAGGCACTGTGCTAGGAACAAGTGTAGTGGCCATGGCAGAAAGAACAACGTCAAACCACTACACACCAATACCCCAGGGATGCACAAGAGTGAAGAGCATGACAGAAACTGTGTGGAGGGATGGGTGGGGTGGCAGGCAACATGTTTTTCTGTACTTTAGCTGTGAACGTGGAGCCAGTCCACATGGTTGATATTGAAAGTGACCTACACTATACTCTATCAACTTGTCTACCAAGGATATAGGAAAGGCCACTGACCAGAACCAAAAGTTGTATATTCACCACATAACTGAAATACATATCTTATGGCTGTGTGTGTAAGTATATTCGTACAGATGGAATGTTTTTAAAATGACTCGACTTAGCTTTTTGTTTGTTTTAACTTTACGATGGTATAAAAGCTACATTCAGTAAAAATCCTATTTCAGATTTTGAATTTTTATCTTTTCCTGGGCTAACCAGATATGGTGTGGTACTTTGTGCTAGGCTGTATCAGTGGTAAACTACCCCTGGGTTTAATCCCTAGTACCTAAATAAATAAATAATTATTTTTATGTGAATTATATCTCCATAAAAATATATGTGAAAAAAGTTACCTCTACTTTAATTCTTTTTGAATTGATAATTAAAATACTTTGAGATTTCAAAAAACTTCAAGGTGAGAGGGGGTAGGAGAGGGGTGTAGAGAAATGGAAATTTCCAAAAGGGCCCTGGGTTTAGAAAGATTGAAAAACATTTCTGCAAAGGGCTACTGCTTGCTTTTGGCAAAGAACAGCAGTCACAAATAGGAAATGGTCTTGCTCCCTGTTTGGTTAATAATCATTTAAACTAGTGACAGCTAAGATGTCAGTTTTGCAGGCAAAGCAAATCACCAAATGTGAATGTTTTATGTTCTGGCTGTGTTAAAACTAATATGCTATTTATGAGCTTGACATACACATTGATTTTGGTGAAGCTCAGTCAATCCCACAAGTGACTCTTATCACATTATCCTCTGAGATAAATTAAAGTTATGAGCAGAGAACTAGTTCAGTGACACCTAATCATTGCTCAGAGGATATATTTTTTATCCAACTAGAGGATACTCAGGAAAGAATCTATAAAGCAGAATGTAAGCAAAAAGAAGCTTTCTCTTGCTCTTTAATAAAATTCCGTCCTTTAGCCAAGTAGCAATTATGTTTTGTGCTTCTGAAATTATACTTCACCAAGCAGTCTGGATAAATACTTTTTTTAAAGATTGTCTTTTTATTTGAAAGAAGTGACATTTTCTCTCAATGGCTTATTACCAACTGCAATGCATATCTTTATTATGCGCTTTTGAGGTGCCCGCTGCAGCTGGCACTACTCTGTATGGAGTTATCAAAATGATGAAGCTCCCTTTCTGGCATTATCCATTGATTTCCTAGCTCCCTGTCTGCCTCTCTGGTGCAGTGATGTATTTGGTGGCATGCAGCCACTTCTTCCACATGTCTGGTCTCTATGGTTATCATCACCCAGTCATCAAAGCCAAATTGTGAAAACTCGGCTCTATTGTATCCTTGTATTGTTTTACCATTGTTTTATCTGTCATTCCTTTTCAGCTCCAAAAATTCAATCATAACAGGATAGAATCACAAAGAAGGCCAAGGGATCATCAGGCAGTGTCTGCGGGTATCCCAGATGGACATTCTCATACTTATGGGCTGACAGTGCCCTGCAGTCCACCTCCACGAGGCTTTCCCTGAGTGGGACTGGCCTTCTTCCTCAAGGGGCACTCAGATCAGCTCAGCTTCAAACTGTTTAGCATAAAATGCACAGGGGGATATGAGTCCAACTATTAGATTCTGGCTGGCTGAGGTGGCCATTTGAATGAACATACATCAACATTTCCTGATGTGGCTTCTTTCACAGTATCCTTTGTCCATACTCAGACTCACTCCATGATGATTTTAATTCTACAGCATCCCCTTAGGCAATAACCATTCATGTTCCATTTGTTTCCATAGTTAATCCTGAGATGGCTCCTTGCTAACATACACACAAATGGGTTTGAGTCAGAAAGCCATAAATAGGGTTTCTAATGAAGCAGAGTATCCTAGAATTAAAGCGCTAAAAGGAAATCTGAAAAATGACCAAATAGACCATCACATTTTATAGACAAGAAAAATGATGCTCAGAGAGGTTAGAGAACTAGTTCAGGATCACACAATTAAATTTTGAAAACTAGAACTACAAACTTGGTCTCTGGTTGCCTAATTCCATGCTTTCTACCCCTGATGGGCAGTTTATTTATATTTTATTCTGCATTCTCTAAAAATATTAAATCTTAACATATTTACATTAGATATTTTCTTCTTTTTTCCCTGAATGTAAAAGGTCATGATTAAACAATCAAGTTGATTATATTTGTAATCAAAAAATTTGTGGAAAGTAATGTCCTTGGGTCAAAATCTTTATTAAAGAATAAAAAGAGTTACATGCAAAAGGGTCACACAAGATAAAATATTTTAAAAACAAATAAAATTCTTTAAGAATTTGGAAGTGAACTAATGAAACTGGCAAGAGTAGCAGACCAAATACACTGGATAGAGGAATTATATCACAAAATACAGAAAGATGTCATACATTAAAAAAACAATAGCTGTGTTGAGTACAGTGGCTCATGTCTATAATCCCACTGTTCAGGAGGCTGAGACAGGAAGATTGCAACTTAAAGGCCAGCCTGGAAAATTTAGCGAGGCCCTCAGCAACTTAGTAAGACCCTGTCTGTCTCAAAATAAAAAATAAAATAGACTAGGAATATGGTTCAATGGTACAGTACCCCTGGGTTTGTTCTAAAATGCTTCTTAAAAAAAAAGAAAAAAGAAAAGATCAAAGAAAACAACAAAACCCTATGGTATAGCTGATTTAAAAGGAATAGACTAGCACAATTTGCTATTAACATTAGCCATATTTTAAATTCATTCTTTGACATTTTAGAATGTATATTACTTGAAATAGTGGCAATAATTCATGTCTTCTATTTTATAGTCATTTGAGGAAGTGAGAGCTAAGATTTCTAAATAACTCAGCTTTCCTTGTGATTTGTAGAAACAGTCCCAAAGTATCATAACCAGGTTAAAATAAAATAATAAATTTTAAAATTCACATATGTATTATTGACACTTGATAATAGCAATAATCCAACTAAAAGCATTGAAATTAGTTTTCTACCCACTCTCCCCAGTTTACTCAAAACACTGCTAATCATATAAATTCCCAGAGAAAACCCTAAGAGTAGCAGTCAGAGTAATTCATGCTCTCTAAAAATGTCATAAAAATAACTATTGGAATTACAGTCCTCAAAGTTCCTCTCACAGGATGATAAAGAAAGAGACCACAGTAAACATGAATTTCATAAAGACAAGCGCTATAAGGTCCATCAAAAGAGAAATGCGTAATTTTATACTGGCTGACACTTCACACACTGGGGACTCCTGTCACAATTTCTCTAAGCTATCCCGCAGCTGAGATGAATGGCTTTGGTAGTTCAGTATTTAATCCTTGACAGCAAACAGGAAACTATAAATCCCTGATCAATAGTTCATGCCATAGGGGATGGACAGTTATTTCTTTTCTGTCATCTTAGTTGAAGGTTTTTATTTATAAGAGGAGTAACTCAACCTGAGAAGTTTTACCTCCTTTAAAGCTTCCTGTCCACTTATTTTCTTATTTTCCAATAATGTTGTCATCTTTCTTTACCACTACCCAGAATTAACTATGATCACCAGTAATGCCTTGAATGGACTCTATTATGAGCAAATGTGTTGAGATTCATCCAATTTAAAACACACACACACACACAAATGATGCAGAGAAATTAGGTCTTGAATTTCACTGTATTTACTTTTGTTTATTTTAAAAAGATGATATCAATAAATATTTTGGTTTTGAAGAACAGATAAGTAATGTTTGAAGAGTTTCCATTTTTGTTTTCATTTTTCATTCTCAAGCTCTCCATTTAAAATAAAAATTGCCCATATTCTGCTTAACAAAATATTTGTACTTCAGTAGAATTATAAAAGGAAATGGTACTAGGGCTCATACTCGCTAATATAGGATCTCTGTATAAATTCATTAAAGACAATCCTTTCTAAAAGCATGTGATTTGGCTAGGGACCAAGAGTGATTTTCAGCCCCTATTTGTTCCCTTGCATTCTTAGTCAATAAAAAATTGGTACAATTATAGGAATTGATCCTGAAATCTAAGAAATGACTCATTGTTTCCCATTTATTTTCATTACAGGAAAATGTCTCCAGCAAAATTTTAGAATTACATGGTTAGGAGAAAAAAACATTTTCTTAAAAGATTGATACTAATTCCTTGATGAAAAACTAATAATTATGGGAAAGACTATGAATATTAGTTATGGAAATTTGAGTAACTTCAGAAAAATAATCTTTTATGAAATTGTTTTTAATTTTATTATCTTATACAGAAAAAAGTAATACTTAACAGAAAATTCAAAAATCAATATACTGTAATAGAAAAACAATAGAAGGAAGGTAAATGAAAGCTTCCAAAATCCTCCCCACCCCTTTGTACCACTGGTTATAGTGACCATTGACAATAAAGTCCCATTGTACTTGGAAACACATTTTCATGTACTTAGAAGACACATAGTTGGTGACTTCTATGTAGCAAACTCTTAGGAAATGTTTACTGAATGAACTGAGTTCATTCATTCATTTTCAGGTCCATTTCCAATTTTGAGAAATGTATGCATGACAATCAGCACTCCTGGTAAGGCTGGTTCAATGATAGCTCTTGTACTACCTTCCCTGCCCCAACCAGCCTTGTCTTCTCTCTAATATACCAAATTAGTTATTAATGAAGTTCATAGAAATCATATTTTAAGTGATCTATACATTTAGTCAAGGAACATTTGTTATATTAACGTATCATTAAGTGTTTTAGAAACTTGGCAAGAGGTAATCAGTAGCAGAAAGATTCAGAATCCAGGAGCATCCTTTGAATGACAGATGCTATGGGTACTTTTACGGTCCAATTGGATTAGAACTTTAATGCTGTATATGACTCGGCTAATGGAAGTTCTTTCTTGAAACAACTTCAGTGACTTGTAGTATTTATTTTGCTAATTTTTTTTTAGAAAATCTTTTAAATTGCAGATCACTGGGGCTTTCTAACAGAAATTTCTGTTCAGAGGATTTGGGGGAGTATATATATTTTTGCAAGCATTTCACCCTCTGTCTACTTCCCAAACACTCCTCACTCAATAATCTTTATGTATTAGTGTCTCTTAAAGTTCCACTCTTGGTACACTCTCCATTCTACCTGGACACTCTCTCCCAAAACCTCTTCCTACCTCTCAGTTTAGCTTTAACCTATATGCTGGTTGGACCTAGTATGAGCATAACCCAGTCCCTTGCCACAGTTAATAACCTATTCTTGACTCACTCTCAGACTCAGGTCCACAGTGTACTGGACATCTCAGTGGGGATGGCGCACTGAGACCTCAAGACAACAGTATATTGCTCCTCAAGACACACCCTGGAGACTGATGCTTGGTTCCCTGCTCCTGAGAGCATTCCTATGCTTGAAATCCTCCCTCCAGCTCCAATCTGAATTAAGATTCATTTTAGACAGTCTCTCCTGAAGGGAAGAACTCTTCAAACCCATCCTGCATTCTTCTAAACACGGGCTGATAGAATTTAGAGCATACTTCAGCCAATGAACTTACTAGTATCTCAAGAAAAATATAAAAATAATCTGTAAGTGAATGCATTAAAATACATTCAAAGATATAGGCCAAGACATTTCTTCTAGTTAACTCCAACTTTCTCAATAATCAGCTGAGATCTGGCTTGGTAGCAAAAGAGAGAACACTAGATTTCTGGAAAGTATCTACAATTTAGAATTCAATCTGTAGGTAACTTACAGGAAAAGATGCTTTAGGGAACATATGCAAAGAGAACAAAACAAATTTATTTCTGAAGAACGTTATTGACTGCAATACGATAAAGATGATGATTAGTTTAACAAATATTTATTGAGTATCCATGAATACTAGGTACAAGTTTCAAGATGCCAGACACTATTTTAGGTACAGAAAACACAGCTACAAACAAAAGGGTCTGCTGTCACTCCAATAAGGGTAAAAGGAGTCAAAACAAATACTGTATGTGGTCATGTGGGCAGATGTGTATGTTAATAACACAACAAATAAACTTCTGTTTCCATTCTCGACAGAGCCATGGGGTTCAGCATTATCATTCCACTGTAAACAACTGGAAAAATAAAGGAAGAAATTGTTTTTAACTGAGCAACAGGCAGTATAGGATAATGATTCCATGCAGAAAGGAAACATGCAGTCATCCCTTCAGTCAATGTAGCTTTCTATTTGAGGGTAATTTCCAGAACATGGGACAGAGAAGGAATTCCTGTTCAGAGCCCAGAAGTCTCACAGATGAAGGAACAGAGATCAAAGCTCAGGAAGGCTGAATCAGCTAGAATATGCTGATCAGAGCATCAGAAGGGCAAGATTGACAAGAGAAATAGCTCAAGGAATGGGTCCAATGGGTCCAATGGGGATCCCCTGGACTCTGGCTGAATACGGATCAGGGCTGCATGAGTTGAAATTTCACAAGATCAGAAAAAAAATGAACTTTTGGGAAAAGAACCAAGGAGGTATAGTAAAAATATTCTCCTGTAAGAGAATAATAATAAGTTCTCCTGCAGGAGAATAACAATTTTCATACAGGGCAAAGAACATGAATACACCAGTGTGTACACTAAAAACACAGCAGGTGGACTTCGTTTTTCAACCATGACTGAGTAACAACTCTCCCAACAGCCAGAGTAAAGAGACATGATCAACCTTAGGATTCTCATGTCTTACTAGTAAGGCAAAATTTGTACTAGCTAGAGTGTTCTCACCCACTTCCTAAAAAAACCCACAACAACTATTTGCCAAAATAAAACTATACACTGTTTAAAGAAATACAACAAAATCCAGCACACACCTGAAACTCACAAGTTCCAGAATCCAGTGAAAATCAATAGATATATGAAGAAGGAAGGAAAAAGTGAACTATAGCCAAAAGAAAAATCAGCCAATTAAAAAAAAAAAAAAAAAAAAAAAAAATGGATTAACAGAAAATGATTAAAGATGTAATAATAATAAAA